>NW_019154122.1:2313873-2530935 GCF_002288905.1 Enhydra lutris kenyoni
GAGAGAGAGAGATAGAGAGAGAGCGAGTGCACGAGTGGCGGAGAGAGACAGGGGAACGGGGAGAAGCAGGCTCCCCGCTGAGCAGGGATCCCAATGTGGGGCTTGATCCCAGGACCCCAGGATCACGACCTGAGCCAAAGGCAGACTCTTAACCAACTGAGCCACCCAGGTGTTCCATTAAACTATTTTTTTAATGTTAAAAAAAAAAGAAGTAAAAGTTTTAATTTGTAAAAATGGCAACTTCCTTTTTAAGATTCTAACCAGAACTGGGGAGGGTAACTGGCCCAGGCTGAGGAAACTCCTGGGTCTACCAGATATCCACCTCCCTTCCCAACTAAGACTGGATTAAGTTCTCCAGCTCACACTTCCGTGTCACCCTAAATTTATATCTATTATGCCTTCTTGTTACTGGCTGTTTACATGACCGCGTCACCCAGTTAGATTTCAAAACCCCGAGACTGTGATTTATTCTTCAGTTTATCCCCACGGCACAGAATATAAACCCCACATATATTCATTGTATGTTTATTGAATGCATAAGGAGGATGAACTGGTACAAGTTTACCAAAGGATATTTTGACCAAATATGTAAGTCCTTAAAATTCATATTCTTTGACTCACCAGTTCAACACTTAGGAACGTGTCCTAACCAAAATGTACACAGAAAGTTATATATGCAATGATGTTCCTCTCAAGGTGAGTTTTAATCATGAAAATTTGGAAAAATGCAAGTGTCCAGCATTCAGTAATGGATTAAATTTTCTTCTATCTTTATAGTCTGTTTTTTTAAATCATGGTGAAATATACATAATATAACAATTATCATTTTAACCGCTTTAAAGCGTACCATTCAATAGCACATTCGCAATGTGTAGCCATTACCACCATTTAGTTCCAGAATATTTTTATCACCCCAAAAAATCTTGGACCTGTTGAGTAGTCACTCCTCATTTCCCCTTCCCCATCCCCTGGCAACCACTATCTCCTTTCTGTATAGATTAACTATGCTGGATATTTCATATAAATGGAATCATACAACATGCAGTCTTTTGCATCTGGCTTCTTTCCCTTAGCATCATGTTTTCAAGGTTCACCAATGTTAAAGCATGGATTGGTGCTATACTTCTTTTCAAGGCTGAATAATATCCACTGTGTGAATATACCATATTTTATTTTTCATTCATCAGTCGATGGCTATTTACATTGTTTCCACTTTGGAGTACTGGGAATAGTGCCGCTATGAACATTCATGTCCAAGTTTTTGGTTGAACACCTGTTCTCAGTGCTTTGGGGTATATACCCAGGAGTGGAATTACCAGCTTATATGATAATTCTATGTTTAATTTATTGAGAAATTTCCATACCGTTTTCCACAGTGGCTGCACCATTTTACATTCCCATCAGCCATGCACAAGGATTCCATAGACTAAAATTTTAGTTCACAGTTTTGCAGTGCAAGACCCTCCTGCCATGAATAAAAGAAAGTCTCTGCTTTTAAGAAACTGACATTTGGTCTAGGGAGTTAGGGAATAAACAACGAAATCAATATTAATCTTCTTCTGATTTTTTTTTCAGCCACTTAAAAATGTAAAACCCAGGGTGCTTGGGTGGTTCAGTGGGTTAAAGCCTCTGACTTCGGCTCAGGTCATGATCCCAGGGTTCTGGGATCGAGCCCTGCATCGGCTCTCTACTCAGCAGGGAGTCTGCTTCCTCCTCTCTCTCTGTCTGCTTCTCTGCCTGCTTATGATCTCCGTCTGTCAAATAAATGAATAAAATCTTTAAAAAAAATGTAAAACCCATTCTTAGTATGCAGGTCACACAAAAACGGGCTGCAAGCCCAATTTGGCCCAAGGTGCTATGGTTTTCTGATCTGTGGCACAGATTCCCACTTACCAAGGCTGATTTGGCTGCTGCCAACCTGCCAGGTACAAAGGTCAAAGCTGACCCCTGACATGATTCCTCACTATTGGTTACAATCGACCCTATGAGTAGGAAGAGGTAGGATTATTGTTCCGCCATGAGGTTTGGGAAGAATATGTACGGAACCCAGGTGATCCGGTTAGATGCCTCTGGATATCCCTGGACAGTTGTATTGTGAAGGGGCAAGTGCTGTAACCCTGGCCTGAGAAGGGCATGGTGACCAGGGGCTCAGACCACCACTGGGTAATCCATCGGGATTTGACGAAATGCTAGTGAGGATGAGGATAGAGGAGGAGGGAGAGGATGGTACCAGCTGTGACTACAGGGGCCCTTGTTCATTCCAAAAGCCTCCCTCCTCCAATTTTTTCCCTTAGTAAGAGACACCCCTGGAATCTATGAAGGAACTGCGACTCAGTGATGTACAGAGAAGGGGATCTGCATAAGGCTTGAACTTTGGCCACCACGGAAGGGTGCCACTCAGATCTTCCATCAGGGGTGACCCTACCCAAAGGGTGTAGTTAGCTGGCATTCTCAGCCACAGTGCCTTCAGGATCCACTGCAATGTTTAATCCGAGGCTGTGCTCTTCCTAGGCAGACCCAACCAAAGACTGAGCACAGGGAGGATCCTAGGGTCTGGCCATTTCTATCCAACAAAGGACTCCTCGATGCGCAATGAGTTGGTAAAACTCTCTGAGCTGTACTGCAGTACTAGCTTCTTCCTAGCCATCTCTCTTCCCTTCCCCTTTCTTCTCACAGGTTGAGATCTGGTCTGAAGACCTTCCCTGGCCTCTCTGGCTCCCTTTCCTCCTTTTATTTCATAGACATTAGCCTCAAGAAATCACTTGCATTTTTCACCCCATCTTGGTACCTGCTTCCTGGAGGACATAACATATAACCTAGCAATTCCCTTTCTAGATATTTACTCATGAGAACTGAAAACATATATCCAAAAAAAAGACTTGTGCACAAATGTTCATGGAAGTTTCACCCCAAAACCAGAAACAACCCAAATGTACAGCAACAGGTGAATGGATAAACAAATTAGAGTATAGCCGTGCATACTAGTCAGGGTTCTCCAAAGAAATAGAACCAATAGGACGTGTGTATGTGTATTTATCCATTCATTCACTTAGTCATTCATATAAAGAGATTTATTGTAAAGAATTGACTCATCTGATCATGGAGGCTGAGAAGTTTCAAAATCTGCAGTTAGTAAACAGGAGACTAATGAGAGTCAATTGTGTAAGTTCCGATCTAAGAGCGGGAGAAGACTAATGTCCTAGCTGAATCAGACAGACAGCAAAATTCCCTCTTTTCCAACTTTTTGTTCTATTTCAGTCTTCCACTGAGTGGATTCCATTGTTCTATTTCAGTCTTCCATTGACCCACATTAGGGAGGATAATCTGCTTTACTCAGTCTACCAATTCAAATATGGGATGAGAGGGTCCAAAAACACCTTCACAGACATACCCAAAGTAATGTTTGACCAAATGTCTAGCACCCCATGGCCCAGTCAAAGTGACTGTGTTTGCTTACTTTGTGTGTTTCAGTGTCTGACTATAGCTTGGTGATACTCAGTGATACTTAGTGTGGAGTCTCCTTAAGATTCTCTCCCTCTCCCTCCTCCTCTGTCCCTCTCCCTGCTTGTATGTGCGCACGCTCTCTCTCTCTCAAATACATCTTTTTTTTTTTTAAATCTATATTTATTAAAACTATTTAATGGCCAGGGAAGATATTCTTTATAAAATATTTGGTGGGGAAAGAACACATTATAAAACTGTATGTACCGTATGATTCCAATTTTAACAATTACACAAATGCATAGAAATACATAAAGGTTTAATAGTAATTAGTTCTGAGTAGTAGGATCACAGGTGATATTTGTTTTCTTTATAGTTTTATTTCTGAAATTTTAAAAATAAACACTGGACATTTATAACTAAGGAAGATGTTATTTTAAGACAATAAAATGAGGGACGCCTGGGTGGCTCAGTTGGTTAAGCGGCTGCCTTCAGCTCAGGTCATGATCCCAGCGTCTCGGGATCGAGTCCCGCATCGGGCTCCTTGCTCAGCAGGGAACCTGCTTCTCCCTCTGCCTCTGCCTGCCTCTCGGCCTACTTGTGATCTCTCTCTCTCTCTCTCTCTGACAAATAAATAAATAAAATCTTAAAAAAAAATTAAAAAAAAAAAAAAAGACAATAAAATGAGGCCACGATAGAAAAGTGATTTTACCTTAAGCAAATTCAAGATAGCAATTTTTGTGCTAATAGATCATCTAAGGAATATAATGAACAAATGTGTGCATTCACAGTGAATTTACCCACCAAGCAGGACTAGCGAGAGCCAGAGGTTAAAAGAACCTTGAACACAAGTAAATTGATAATGTGTATATTATGTTTGTGCTGCAAAATTTCCAACCCACAAGTAAGAAATGTCTAAGCTAAGTCCTCCTCAGTCCAGAGAAGTTGGCCTGTTGCCTACTCATTAGTGAAAAGCCTTATAGGAAACATCAGGCGTGTCTTATTAAATAAACTTAAAAAGCATGCTCCTAATTGTTTGTTTGCCCATAGAGACAGAGACACAGTGCTGAGCACTGTCTGTGACAATGGCCTGAATTAAACAGTTGTACCAGAAAAATTAATCTTGATATATAGCTCAAGGTTTTGGTTCTGCTTATGGAGACAGGCTCAGAAGTCCAAGGTTTTAACGCACAGAATTTGCACCAGTGAGTCTCCCTCTAGCAAGTAGCACAGCTCACTCAGGCACGATGTCTGTGCTACGGCACATAAATATTTAAAAAAAAAAAAAGCTGTTTCAGGATCAAGGAAATTCATAGTTGTGTATTTTACATTTTGGTCTTTGTATGGTTCTGAGAATACTATCCAAGGAAAATGGTTTTCTGACATAAATGCCAGTGAAACATAATTTCTTTACGAGGAGATGCAGTACCAACAGACCGTTCTGAGAGATGAACATTTGGCCTTGGAGAAAATTACCAGCCCTGGTATTGTGCTCAGAGTGAAATGTACCTCTCTTTTTTTTTTTTTTAAAGATTTTATTTATTTATTTGACAGAGATCATAAGTAGGCAGAGAGGCAGAGAGAGAGAGGGAAGCAGGCTCCCCGCTGAGCAGAGAGCCCGATGGGGGCTCCATCCCAAGATCCTGAGATCGTGACCCGAGCTGAAGGCAGAGGCTTTAACCCACTGAGCCCCCCCCCCCCCCCCCCCCCCCCCCCCCCACCCGGCCCAATATCATCTTTTTCAAGGCTCTGGGATCCTAAAACACAAAAGGTCATAGGGGCATTTGGTATGTGAAGCAGAAAGCAATTCCAGTTAGTAAATATTTGTGTCTCACTTTTCCTTTTATTTCTCAATCATTATGAGTAAGAACAGTAATTGCTAACATTTAGAATGGACTTCATGAGCATGCCACCTGTGCGGGTTACGCGGGCCACCACACTCCAAACGACCCTGCACTTGGCTTAGTGTTTGGCTCCTGCCATCTTCATAATTTTTCGTTTTGCCATGGGCCCCAGAGATTATGTAACCAATCCTATTAATATTTGGAGGGCAGACTCTATTTATAAACCTTTACACACACTAAACTGAGTGGCTGGAGTACCCCTGTGTAAATTTCCTCCATCTCTTAAAGTAATCTGCAGAAGGCTGTTTTCCAGCCACTAAAAAATGTCTAACTCAAGAGGAGGGAGTGCTCAGCAAGTTCCTCTTACACAACCTACACAAACTTCTGGTTTTGTTTGCTTGTTTTAAAGATTTTTATTTATTTATTTACTTATTTGACAGAGAGAGATCACAAGTAGGCAGAGAAGCAGGCAGAAAGAGAGGGGAAAGCAGGCTCCCTGCTGAGCAGAGAGCCCGATGCAGGGCTCCAGATCCCAGGACCCTGAGATCATGAACTGAGCTGAAGGCAGAGGCTGAACCCACTGAGCCACCCAGGTACCCTACAACCTTCTGTTTAAAAAAAAAAAAATTTTTTTTAACTTTTTGCATTACTGTCTTATATCACAAATCCACGTTTACTTCAGTTGTTATTCGTTAATTTTTCTATGAAAACCTAAGTTTCATGCTTTTCATCACTGAATTTCCAGGATCTAGCACAATGCCTGACACATAATGGGTAATTAATAAATGTTTTTATAAATTATGTGCAAAGCTTCTTGGAAAACATAAACATAGAAAAACAACAGCTCTGGGGGCACCTGGGTGGCTCAGTGGGTTAAAGCCTCTGCCTTCCGCTCAGGTCATGATCCCAGAGTCCTGGGATGGAGCCCCGCATCGGACTCTCTGCTCCACGGGGAGCCTGCTTCCTCCTCTCTCTCTACCTGCCTCTCTGCCTACTTGTGATCTCTGTCTGTCAAATAAATAAAAATCTTTAAAAAAGAAAAACAACAGCTCTGCTACAGAGCACAACAGATCATCACCACCCGTGTCAAGTCATGTAATTGCTTGATGCTGACCAATGCAAAATAATGCTTTTATGGCCTTTTGTAAAATAAAAACTCATTTAAATAAACAGAGCTTGGGTCCCCGCTATGTTTGGTATTGTGCTATATGCCAGAGGCATTTCAGTAGGTGATCCCTCATCTCCAAAAGTTGAATCTGATAGAGCAGGGAATGATTCTTAATCTGTGGTCTGGTTAGGGTCCCTAGGACCCTTTCAAGGGGTCAAAACTATAATAAATATTATTTGCTTTTTTCGTGGGTAGTCTCTCACAAATATAGAGCGGAGCTTCCCAGAGGCTACATGACGTGTGATGAAGGACAGTGGAATGTGTGCTTGTGTGTCATTACGACCTAAAACTTTCTCCATTTTAAATTCTAGTTCAGTAAGTATTAACAGCTGTAACCCACATAAGCAGAACTCTTTGGCGTCTTCCATAATTTGTAAGAGCGTTAAGAGGTTCTGAGACCCAAACATTGGAAGGACCGTTTGCAACATAGGCCGTTGGCAACAAAGAACAAACAGCTGTGGATGACTATGGAAACTAAAATGTGAGGTCTGGGTTCCAATCGAAAGATTCAGAGCGGCCTTTAATCAGGAGGAAATAGGATGGACAGGTGGAGAAAATGACCGAGAAGGGTTTGAGCGCGGGCAACCCCCGCACAGGTCCTCATGGAGTGCTTCCACCATGTGCACAAAGCCCTGGGGAGGCAGGCCCACACCTCGGCAAGGACATACGCCTCCTTTCCTTACACACTCAGTACCAGAGGCTGCAAATTCTTCCCTCGCTGGTCAGCGATCTAATAAAAGCCAGGGCATAACTTGGCCGAGACAGGAAATCAAATGGCGGTCTCTAATGTTTAAAACTCTGGGTAGCAATAACTGTAAAATTCGGCGTAAGGGTTAAAACGTCTGCTTCCTGTCTTGGAGGGGCAGCAAGGGGAATACCCGGGCAAGGCAGAAAAGGGCGGGAAAATAAAGCACTAAAGAAAGAAAGCGCGGGCTTGGGGGAGGGGAAGAGCCAATGAATGAGAACGAGGCTGCGGCACGTAGCCCCTCGCCGTCCGCCTGCGCAGGCGCACGCCCGGCGATCTCGCGGGAAAGAACCGTTGCCGGTCTCGGCGTTGAGCCCAGCTCGGCGGGGGTGGAGGCGGGAGTGAAGTCTCGCGAGAAGAGGCGGTTTCGTAGCGGAGCCCTCTGGCTGAGAGTGTCTGAGGATCCGCCGTCGCATCCGCGGACGGTTTACTGAGCCCGTTAGTGATCCTGCCGAGCGAGACTCCCGTCGCCGTCATGTCCCGCTACCTGCGTCCCCCCAATACGTCTCTGTTCGTAAGGAATGTGGCCGACGACACCAGGTGTGTACAGAGAAGGGACCCTGGGCCTACCCGGGGAGGCCGCAGGCTCTTGGGGAGGACCCGTGCGGCGGCGGCGGCGGCGCGCTGGGCCGGGGGAGGGGAAGGCGAAGATGGCGGGTCCCGCGCTGGCTTTCGGGCCCCAGCTAGGCCGCGCCACCGGCTCAACCGCCGCGGGGGAGCGAGGGCGGCTCCCTGGTCCTCCCAGGCCGCCGCGTGGCACGCGGGCCGCGTGGCTGGGCTTCGGCCCCCCTCCCCCTCCGCACTTCAGAGCCCCTTCCTCCCGGTTTCCTCTCGGCACGTCCAGCCCCCGCCGCGGCCGAATATCCGTTCTCCATTGATTTGAAGTTCGCGTTCTTTGGGGTACACGCCCCCTCGGCCCAGGGTTTTTGTGTTTTGGGGTTTAGGGGGGGTTGGTGTTTTTTTTTGTTTTTTTTTTTTGGCTAGTTAAAGAATTGCGAGGAAATAACGGCATCGGGGGAGGGGCGTGTATGGCGAAGCATTCGCAACCCTTTTTTTGTTGTTGTGTTATAGTTCTGATTTTTGAAACATTGGAGATGTTTGGAGAGAAGGAATGTCAAAAATTGGTAGATAAAATTATTCCAGTTAGACGGTGCGAACTAGTTCCTCTCATTTCCCGGAAATAACTGGTCACCCTTTGAGAAATGAGGCTTAGGAAGTCTGTACCATTCGGATGTTAATAAGCTAAATTGGATTAATCCAGACCGTGCCTTTGTTCTCACCAATTGTCTTAATTGCTTGTAGTTGCCGTCAGAATTTCTTGGAAGAGATCCTATCACTAGAAGAGACGTTATGTTTCACACAATCACTCTAACCCCCCAACAGTCAAATTTATTTTGGTAGCCTTGCGTGATTTACATTTTGCCGTCCTAACTTTAAGTAGGAAAGTAATTCGTGTTCTAGCATCTAGAAAAATTTTCCCTTGTCGTTTTGATCTTCCATTTAAGGGATTATATATATTTGTGACTTCTGTTTTTCAAATCTTTATCTACCTCCTACTAGGTGTCTAAACCTGTCGCTAAAATTTTAGGATAAAAGTGCTTGGTATTCAGAGTACTAATGTTGATTTGATCCTATAAAAGTAAAACATTAGTATATGCAACCTAATACTACGATGCCTTTTATGAAAAATTAAAGGTGTGATTAGAAACTAGATAAATTTGTGATCAAATTTCCTTAGATGTCCTTAACTGTTCATGTAAAGTAATAGATTTTATTACAAACTGCATTGTCTTCCACAAATCTTGGATCTTAGCATTTCCTTTTTCAAAAAGATACGTTGCCTCGTTATTTCTCCTGTGCTCTTAAAGTTGGTTCTTGATGTTGAGATTTAGAAAGCTTGTCTGTTTCTGGTCACCCAGGGATACAGCACATTCCCTGTCATTAATTGACAGATTACAGGAAGTTACCTGTTTCTTACAAAGAAATTCTTTTAAAGAAGTGAACGTAAAAATTGGGGTTTTTTTTTTTTATGATGTTTTAGGTCCGAAGATTTACGACGAGAATTTGGTCGTTATGGTCCTATAGTTGATGTGTATGTTCCGCTTGATTTCTACACGCGCCGTCCAAGAGGATTTGCTTATGTTCAATATCCTTTCTTCAGATGGCTGATTAGTGAGGGGTGTTGAAGTTTGAAATTCAAGTTTATGTAAGAGGTAACATCTAAAAAGTAGTTTACTTTTGTCCTCTAATGTTTAATGTCTTCAAATTATTGAAAATTAATTGACTCACACATTGCTCTTAACTATTTCTTAAAGTTAATCCAAAAATAGTAAAATATTTAAATTCCCATTCATGATGCTGAAACTCAAATCAATGATGATAAAATGTGATTTAAATTTGAATACACTCTGGTTGCTACCACCTTTAATGTAAGTCAAATTAAAAGTTAATATGTTCTTGTGCTTAGCAATTAAAGTTTGGTATTGTCTGTTAATTTGAATCACTTGATCAAAAACAAATTGTATAACAATGAGGTAAACTTCTTTAATATTGTCCCCTAATTTGCTGTCCTCTGTTGTTACCTCAGAGAATGTAAAGCTGTACAGTTATGGCGACCCCAAAGAGAAAGCATGAAAGAACCTTTAGAGTAGAGTTCAACACTTAAGGCAAGTAGACAAGCCAAAGACCTCTTAAGGATCAGGCTTGAAGAGAAGGGAGAGTTTGGGAAAAGAAAAATTAAAGAAAAGCTGGAAGAAGGACAAGCCTAATGGGAGACAAAGCCTCGCTTTATCTACAAAAGGGGGAAAAGGTTGTTTTTCAAAGTTAAAGATAAAGCCATCTGTCATATTTGGCCAAGCATCTCATGACAAGTCCTTCTGACAAGCACTTAAAGAGTTAAAGGTCAAGATGAAGTTGAATGATGGCCAAGATTAAAGGAGTCATACCTGATGTATCCTACAGAATAACTATTTTCCTTTTTTTTTTATTTATTTATTTTTTAATGTTTTGTAAGCAGTTAATTTTCAAAACTATTCTGGTTTGGTCTAGTGACAAAACCTGTAAGTTGATTTATGTGGGCCTTTGATGTTGTGATTGTGGTCTTGTATAAATGCACTCTCTCAGCTTGTCAAGTTAAAGTGTACCAGGATATAATGTTGTTAAGCTTAAACTCGGCATATTTCTGTTTCGGACCAGATGGTCAGATCCCATAGGGTAGAAGGCAGTGCTCTTTGGAATAGCACAAGGTTCTGGGGTCAAGCCGACTCCACAGAGCCATGCTTAAAGGGGAGAGAGGTGCTAGCACTGGGAACTACCTAGAAGCAGTCTCTGGTGGTCTTGTAAGGTCAGATCCACTGGACATAACTACCTGTTTATAGATTTTAAAGTGGCTTTGGGGGGTGGGGGCGCACACATACTCCAGACTTCTAAACTTAGCTCTGTGAAGCCTGCTGGTCCCTGCACTGCTTTAGCACATACCATCAGTTAGCACTAAGTGGATTGCAGAAGACCTTATCCCTTGTATGGGTGCCTAATCAGGATCTACAGAAAGTCATTCCCTGACCCAGAGTTTTAGGTGACATTATTTCTTCAATGAGACGGCAAAGGTTTGGGCTGTGGGCGTCAGGCGAGGAAAAATTGTTACTGATTAAATTCATTGGGTCTCTTGAAACTTAGGAGGGGTCCTAGTGAGATCTAGGGGAAATGTTGAAAGCTGCTACTTCAGCAAAGGTAGTGATAAGGACAGTTGGGGGAATTGGTTGCAAAGCTCTGTTACAGAGAGGATAAGAGCTATATTTGGCTTGCTTTAAAAAAAAAAAAAAAGGTGACGCTTTCTGGCTTACAGTGTTGACCTGATTTTACCTGGTTTGGGGTGGCCTGGGAATCAAGATCAACAGTAGTTTGACTCAAGAGTATGTAGTACTTGGGCCAGAGGAGAGTTGTCATCTAAAGGAGAATCATATACTTCTTATACACAGTCTTTCCGTGGTCTTAAAATAGTTGAAAATGAGTAGGTCTCGGGATTTTGCAAAGATACTGAGTACAAATTTCTCTGTAACTAACATCCAAGTGATACTTGATCCTATTCCCAGTTAACCTTCTCTTAACACATATAGTAGAACTTTGCCATAATTCATCCAGCCCAGGTCTGTTTTTGAGGGTAGATCCAGAGAATGAGTTAATCTCAATTATTTTTATACCTTTTAATTTTAATTCTCTAAAAAGTAAATTATATTGTCTTCTAGCATAGTAAGTAGTATACCATTAAGTGAACTTTTAATATTTAAAGCCCATCTACATTAACCTTGAGGGGGGTGTTCACTTTATAGCACTCAAGGTTCTAAACTCCCCATCAGCCTTTGCCTTTTCATTTTGAAAAAACGCCCCATGATTTAGGACTTGGGGAAACCTGTCTTTCATTAACATATACATAGCAGCTTCAGGAAGAGAGAGCTGGGAACTTGCTATTGTCCTTAATTCCTTTCAAAACAAAAAATAAGAAATCTGGTGAGGCAGACCTTTTAATATCTGGAATAAACCGAGGTATCAGTCTTGAAGAAAGTGTGTCTCTTCGAGGGTGTTTTTTAATCAGCTCAAGATCTGTACTCCTGTCTCTCAAATTTGAGGAAAAAAATGGACAAGTTGCAAGAGTGATTTCTAGGATAGAATGAAAATCTACACTCAAACTTAACCCAGTTCCCTTTCCAAAGCTTTTATATCAACCACTGCTCTGAATATTTGCTTGGCTTCATAAGAATGGTGGTTTTAGGAGAGGAGCTAAATTTGGGCAGAATAACTTTGTAAAGCCTAGAGTTCTCATAGTTAATTGCTGACAGTGAGGGAAGAGGGCAGGCAAGACAACCGCCTCTCCAATCAAAAACCAGTACCAGTAGTTCCTGTGTCAGATTTATAAATGTTATCTTGAGATTCTCAAGTGGAAAACCAGTGCCAGACCCACTTCTTTGCGGGGAGCTATATGTTTAGTACATATGGTTAGGGCTTTCCAGTCCAGGAATCTTTAGAAATGGTCTGTTATTTCTTGACCGCATGCTTTTATAGTCTATGCATGGGTGTAGTATGCTTTTGATACAGTGATATCTTCAGTATTTAATGCTTGATTTTGTTTTGATTTCCACAAGTGGATAGCATACCAGTCTTCCCTGTATGGTACAAGGAAGACAGCTACATGAAATAATAGTGTTAGATATAGCAGAGAAAAACAGCAAAATAAACTTGAAGTTAATGTTTTATCTCTTGTAAGGTAAGGTATATTCTGCTTGCTTACACAAGAACTATTGGCATTTTCTTTTTTTCCTTTGAAACAAAAATCTGAAAAACAGTTTTGGTTTTATTTTCAGAAATTTTTGTTTTAGTATACAACATAGAACTGACATTTGTTTTTCTTTTTTTGCTTCTGTAAAACTTGAAACTCAGGAAGAAAATTTTTGATAGGATTACTTGGTAGTTCAGCTATAACCAATCTTATTTTAATAACTTTATAATATGTCATCACTTGTGTTTTCACATGTATACCGTAGGAAATCACAAGTGCTTTAATGCTGTGAAGTGTCTATAGCTGAATCAACCAACCTGAGTAAGTGAGGTCTGGATGATTTTCTAGAATAATGAGAGACTGTGAATTGTTCCAGACCTCCCAACCAAACATTCATTTGTTATCAAAGTATGCAAAACTTCCCAAGCCCCTTAACATTTAGCACATTTGAGGATGTTCGTGATGCCGAAGACGCTTTACATAATTTGGACAGAAAATGGATTTGCGGACGCCAAATTGAAATACAGTTTGCACAGGGGGATCGGAAGAGTAAGTACCCTCATGCTTAATACATGTTTATATATAGTACGTCATTTTTAAACAGTGCATTGATACCTCTTTTTGGAAGTATTCGCAGTTTGTCTATCTGTTCAAAATCTAGAAAGAGTTCTCACATACTTTGCAAAAAGTTAGAATGTGAAGATAAGAATGCTTGAAATGTGTTTGGACTTACAAGAATGTGGATTGATACAGTCTGCTGTGCCATGTTTTTAGTAATTGAGGGTGGAATTAAAAGGGAAATAATTTGGAAACTGTTGGGTCTTTTCAGCCATTTCTCTTTATAAAAGATCTTCAAGTTATAATTGGGTATTTGCTTGACTGTGGAAATGAACAGATAGAATTAACCTGAGAAAGATTACAGGCTAAACCTAGAATTGGTTTTATATTAGTCTGTGGTTTTTATTATGTGGGTAAACACCAGGTGTTAGCCACATACTAATGATGCGGGAGTATAGGCTTTGGAGTCAGGTAGGCTGGGGCTCAACCATTTTGTTACCTTGGGCAAGATACTAAAAGATAGAGATGAAAATAGCTGCTGAAGAGAGGAGGAGCATAGAGGTTGACACTAGCTGCCAGTAATTCTCTGGTTCTTGGGTATTTGCTGTGGTATTTATATAAACACGCAAACTTCCAGTATCGCTTCGTAGACTTGAGTAAGATACCAGGAATTCAGGACTGTCCAGGGATGCAGGTATGTCTAAGGCATCCAATAAGTGCTCTTTTCCACTTTTATTGTGATCTCTCAGAACCGTTTAACCATATAGCCCTGCATTTTAATACTAAAATACTGTTCGGAGGCCACCAGTAAGTGTTTTGTCGTTGTTAATTATGTTCCTAATAAATGAAAACCACACAGAGTAATTCCAAATTAGCATATGGTTCAGTGGTTCATGTTTTAATTTGGAAATCTTAAAAATGTGAAATTTTTTAATGTTGAAATAATTGGCATATTTTTGGACAACAAGCTAGATGGTGAAAAAGTCTCTGACAAAAAATAGTTGGGAAGGTAATTGAGAGTATCATTTTTAACAGAAAACAGTATTCTGATAGACACCCTAAAAAACAAATACCCTTTCCAAGACTAATAGTCACAATTAACCTTGACACAATTTGGGGGTGTAAGGGAAGAAAATACAGAAATTTTTCCTGTAATTCAAAGACTTAAAATACTAGGTTTTAATGTTTCTAAACATTTGTTCTATGTATATCATTAGCTCCAAATCAAATGAAAGCCAAGGAAGGGAGGAATGTGTACAGCTCTTCACGCTATGATGATTATGACAGATACAGACGTTCTAGAAGCCGGAGTTATGAAAGAAGAAGATCAAGAAGCCGGTCCTTTGATTACAACTATAGAAGATCTTATAGTCCTAGAAAGTAAGTGTGATGTGTAGTACAGTAATCTGTCAGAAAAGATAAATGTTTGTTAGCATTTAATTTTATCTTTCTGTACACTTTAATTATATATATTGTATGCTTCATTGAAACTAAAAATATTTTAGTGCTTCATTTAAAAAGTTTAATGGCTCACGTTTTTTTTAATTAGAAACTTTAGAAGACTGTAAATAGACATTTGTCACTGTTTGCTCTTTCTGATGTACTTTTAGCAGTAGACCGGCTGGAAGACCACGGCGTAGCAGAAGCCATTCCGACAATGATAGGTAAATAACTTTGCTTTGAAACAGACTTCTATGTTTTTCAATTTCAGAGTGAACTTTTGCTCTAAAAATAACAAATTTGATTAATATAGAATCTAATTTTTACTCTAATTGTATCTCTCCTCTGTTTTGAAAGATTCAAACACCGAAATCGATCTTTTTCAAGATCTAAATCCAATTCAAGATCACGGTCCAAGTCCCAGCCCAAGAAAGAAATGAAGGCTAAATCACGTTCTAGGTCTGCATCTCACACCAAAACTAGAGGCACCTCTAAAACAGATTCCAAAACACATTATAAGTCTGGCTCAAGATATGAAAAGGAATCAAGGAAAAAAGAACCACCTAGATCCAAATCTCAGTCAAGATCACAATCTAGGTCTAGGTCAAAATCTAGATCAAGGTCTTGGACTAGTCCTAAGTCCAGTGGCCACTGATAGTATAAACCTTGATATTTTTAGGCATGTATCATTCATTTACTCATAGGTTGGTTTACTTAAATTATCAGGAATACAATGTTGCAATGATGCTTAAAAAACACTTGTCAGTTTTCCCTGTACCAGGCAAATGGTTATAATTAAAATGATATGCTGTTGAGAAGCCACTCTTAAGAGTCCAGTTTGTTTAATGTTACGGGCAGCTACCAATTTGTGGTGTCTCTGTATATTTTTGTAAAGATTCTCATTTTTTATGCTTGAAGTATTGGTGAAAAGATGTTGGTTGACCATAATTTGCAACATTGTCTTATTAAAAATAAACTTTCATATCCATATTTGGTAGAACTGTTAACCTAGAAATGTAGCTTGCTAATAAGATAGAATGATACAAAAGTGAAGTTGTAGCCACAGTACAACACTGACTGATCAGACACATTTAGGTTCAGGGTGGACCTTTTTGTCTTGTTAAGATGTCTAGGCCCGTGATAATAGTTAATTTATGACAGAGCGTGGAATAGTTCTTTTGTTAACCCCACCGTCTTGGGGAATGATGCCAACTGGGTTAGGTAGCATTTGGGGGAAGATTGAGTTTTTGACTGAAACATGGAGCCTTCACTGCTTTTTTCTGGTTTCTGTGAAGATTTGAAACATATAAACATCAGAAGAACTCACCTTAAAATTTAAGCAGGTCAATAATGGCAGAAATAATTTTAAGGGAAAAAAATGCTCTCAAGTAGTTACTCTCAACTTCAAGGAGCATTGTTGGTGATACTGCTTAGTTTTCTTACTGCTGTTAAAAAACAGCAAGTAAATTGTTTCAGAGTAGATTTTGTTTATGCATATGCGTAGTGTAAATTGAATTTTGATGCTTATAGCACTCGGTCTGTGCATTTGTATCAAAATTTGCCTTCCACTTTATGAAGGAGGCTTGTTCTTCACACGTCAGCTTATTTCATGTGAGGCAAGTTGAAAGAGAACACTCCCATTCTAGGTGATTCTGTGGTGCCATGAAATTTAAAATATTTTGGAAAAAGAATTTAAAGAGTCCCATCTCTGAGTTTGATTGATTATCAATGTAGTACCTGGCAGTACCCGACTAAAAAAGAAAACAAGACCCTAACCGTTTATAATTTCTAGCATTTCTCTGAGAGATCGTTGGGGGGGGGGCAATAAAAGGGACATGTCCAATCTCATTTCAGAATAAAAGCTAGCATCTTTAAAAATTTTAGATTGCTTGCTTGCAGGTATAAGTAAGAAATATTGTGGGGAAACGATTCCTTTTAGAGGATTACTTTTTTCCAATTTTGGTTTTAGTAATATAGGCCTTGCCTGTAAAGAACAAAAAAGATGGTTTTTAAATACTGTTTGTGGAATGTGTTTAAAGGATTGATTCTAGAACCTTTGTATATTTGATAGTATTTCTAACTTTCATTTCTTTACTGTTTGCAGTTAATGTTCATGTTCTGCTATGCAATCATTTATATGCACGTTTCTTTAATTTTTTAGATTTTCCTGGATGTATAGTTTAAACAACAAAAAGTCTATTTAAAACTGTAGCAGTAGTTTGCAGTTCTAGCAAAGAGGAAAGTTGTGGGGTTAAACTTTGTATTTTCTTTCTTATAGAAGCTTCTAAAAAGGTATTTTTATATGTTCTTTTTAACAAATATTGTGTACAACCTTTAAAACATCAATGTTTGGATCAAAACAAGACCCAGCTTATTTTCTGCTTGCTGTAAATTAAGCAAACATGCTATAATAAAAACAAAATGAAGGAAATAATGATTAACTGGAATTATTATAGTTTTGGATGAGATTCTAAAATAACAATGGAAACAGTTCTTTGTAGATTTAGGAATATTTTTAATCAGTGTTGCACTAGGCACAACTTTTCTTTGGAAATGATAGAACTTGCCAGAAAGGTACATCTTTTATATACTACTCTAAAATTCCTTATGTGATGTCAGAGTTGTTTCATGATTGCTTATTAAGCCCCTTGGGGTTAAATAACATAGAAATTACTGGTAGAATTAAGATAAGTATTAAAATGAAATTTGAGTCCGCTAATTGTAAATTTATATTTTCATTATTGGATGGACCAATAATTCTGCTCTTCCCGTCCTAAACAAGATGAATTGGGCCTTATATTAATGGCTTGATTTAAAATACTTTTGAATTGAATGTCAGTGAGCAGTTTAATATACTAAGTGATAACCACTTCGGGGAACTGGTTTAGGTATTTTATGGTTTGAATTCTAGCTGCTTTATAATGACAACAGTCATAGCTGATACTTAGTATTTATGATGTGCCAGACACAGTCCTAAAACTTAATGTGTTGTTTACTTTTCACAAAACCCTAGGAGAGAGATACTTTGGTTTACCCCATATCATAGGTGAGGAAATTGAGGCATAAAGAAAAGGCTATAAAAGGCAGATCTAAAATTTGAGCTCAGGCCTGGTCCTTATTTTTTTTTTTTAATGGACTGTGTTTTGATGAAAGTATACTGAGGAGATAGCGCATTGAAATTGCTCTCAGTCTTTGTGCAGAAACAGAAAGCCTGATGATTTCATTTTTATACTTATGTCACTTAATATGACTCACCCTATTTTTCTGAGAACTTTATAGTTATTTCTAAAGTGACATACCTAACCACTTCGAAAGGACTAAATTATAGTTGAACCATGATAGTTAGGATCCTATTCATACTTGATGAGGATCCTTACACAGTGCTTTAATTTTGGGCTACATAGTTCATAGCTGTGGATATCTGCTATGTGTCTGGCACTGTTGTCGGTATTAGAGCAGATCATATGAAGACTCAAGTGAAGACTGACACTTCACCTCTCTTTTACTTAAGATCTCTGCGTTTTGTTTTGTTTTGTTTTGTTTTGTTTTGTTTTGAAGCCAAGTAAGCAAGAAGAAAAATGACAGATAATGCTTCAGTGAGAAAGGAAAGGTGCTACATAGAGTATGAGCTGTTAAGTTTACAACCCAGGGAAAAGACCTGGGAACTATTGTACTATTCTCTTGAAAATTTGGCCCAGTAAGCTGCTACATCCAGTTCAACTAACAAAATCCTGTATACCACAGAGAAGAATAAAGAAAACCAAACTGACAAACATCCTTCTTTTATTTAAGACCAAACTGCAGCTGGAATACCCAGTACAGTTCTGCTTACTACACTTCAAGAAAGATCTGAGAAAGCGGAAAAAGAACCAAAGAAGGGCAGTTCAAGCGACCAAAGGGTGGGTGGAAGGTGCTGCAGTATGAATACTGTACGAATATTTTGACTCTGGTCTGAAAAGATAAAAGAATGTTATCGAAACTACATGGAATAATTGAAGTCCCTTCAAGTTTGAAAGTAAGCATTTTAGGACAAATAAAAGGAAATTCAACTTTGTTCTTGTGGAAAACTAATCCCTAAATCTGAATAGGTTTATATTGATTCATGGGTAACAGGTCCGTAATAAATTACTGGAAACTAGGATGTCTGAATATCAAGGAAGACAGCCATTTAGTCTCTTACAGTGCCTCTATTGGTCTGTCTCAAACTGAATTGGGTGAGAAAAGGTATGGTCCAATATAAACTTTTTCTTGGTTATCTCTTAAAGTCAGTTCCATTTTTGCTATTGGCAAATCTTGCCGTTGTTTATTCCAGTGCCAGTGTTTTTCTGCTTAATGATTTGCTTTCTTGGCATCTGAGTTTACTTACTTGAATGCCATGTGCAGTTTACATCTTCCTTACACTCTCCCAGATAAATTCTGATTATAATACTTGACATCTAGCTAAGAGGGTCCATCTCTTCTCACCTCGGTCCTAAGTCAGTATATTCAGCAAACATTGATTTACTGAGCCCTTAACTGTGGGCAAAAATTGTACTGGGTAATTGTGGAGAAAATTCACTTACTGAATAAATGTCTACTGAGCACAATCTAGTGAATCATTACAGTGTGGCCTCATTGTTTGAGGCGTATTCGTAACTCTTTTACACCATTCGTATCTTAATGTAATTATAAAACCCAGAATACTATCAAAGATCATTTTTGTGGTTATCTGCCATTTAAAAGTATCCAGTATTTCTGTTTGCATCCCATTAATACAAATAATGAAAAAATGTTTTAATCTGTAATAAACTGATTTATTGTGCAGTGACTGTAATATACTAGAGTCATATTAAATTGTTAACTCTGCCTCCGCAAACACATATTAGGAAATAATCCCCAAAATAAGTATTTAACTTTGCAATAGATATAAAGGAGACTCTGGGTGCTATAATTAGATTATTTTGAGGCAGACAGAGAGCTGTTATCCCAGCTGATTTAGTATGTTCTGTAATTGGGAAAATGTTCACCAGATTATACTTTTTAGTGATTTACATGTACATTTTATAGGGGACATGTTCTGTGTATAGTGAATAAATAACTTTTATAGTATCACAAAAATGTTTTGGATTCCTTAGTTCCTTATTAGGATATGAAGTTTGTTTATCTATATGTTGATTCTTCCATCACTCACATTTGATTTTTGTCAAATTTCTGCCGCATATTTTAAGCCTTTTATGTAAAGTTATTCATCTAAAAATATGGAAGTGTTTAAGCCTTTAATTTATAAAAAATTTTGAAAATATTGCAGAATACACATAACTGGGGAAATAAGGGAGGTATTTTAACCAATTGGTTAAAAAAATGTTTTCAAACTTGCTTAACATCACACAGCAATTAAGTGGCAGATCCCAGGTTAGATAGAGTTCATGGTTTTTTCATTTGATGGTTCCTCTTTACTATTTTGTGCCCTCTTTTTTTTAAAATAAAATGGGAAATTTTTTATAACAATAAAAGTAATATAATGGAATATAGAGTTCACATGGAAGGAAGAATTAATAGAATAATGAGAAAAGATTTAGTATCAAAAAATATTTTGTTTGTAATCTTTCTGGATGAAAAAGAGGTTAACTACAACACGAGATGTCACAGCTATTGTGACTCAGGCTCTCTATCCTGGCTTTCCAAATTTCAATCTTGTATTGGTTTTCGACCATATTCTTGTTTACAAAATCCTGAGATACTTTGAAAAAGGGAGGCTATGACTTAAGACAGCACAGTGACAGCTAAGGAATATCTTAATGGCATTTCTACCAGGAGGTCAGAGCTTTTTAGGAGTAAACTGCTCTCATTGGTAAATGGAGTAAGCAGCCTATGTGTTGTCATTCAACTACTGACATCTTAGTAGATGTCAGTAGTTGCTATAGAAAAGTTTCCTTCTCTTGGTTTCTTTTTCCTCTGCCCACCCCACCCCCAACAGTGTTGGTTATGTTTATTGCATTGTGTTTATGTATTCCTAACAGTTGTTTCACCCTATTGAAGTCGGGACTCTCTGTTTGGAATAAAAAGCAAGGCATGTAAATTCCTTTCATTGATAACTGACAGAGTAGTTTGTAATGAAGTAAAAGCCTTTGTGTCTAGTATTTTGTAGATCCCATCTCTTTGAATGCTAGAGTGAAATAAACTGGTCTAGGAGCCAAAAAATTTGGGTTTTTTTTTTTTTTTTCCCCCTTGGTTTTGTTTTTCCTTAGGTTTAGCTCTGCCTTCTATGTTTATGGCTGGGTAGGCTTTCCTCATTTGTGTAAGAGGCTTTAGAGATGTTCTCTTTCTCCTGTTTTACAGAGTAACTGCCAATGAGAATGCAATTAAAGAAACTAGAAAACTTAACCCAAAACCCTTTGTGCTTGCTTTGGGGAAGAATAGAACTTAACCAGAAATTAAGTGTAAGGATAGGTGATGTACCCAGACTCCCACCATACTCTACACTGCCATCAGAAAGATGACAAAATTCTAACACTGACTGAAGGCTTACGCTGTGGCTGACTTCAGCCTTAGAGGATAGAGGTTGGTTCCCTTTAATAACTTTTTGGTTCTCACAAGTTAAAAATAGTTTGGGAAAATCCTGTAGACTAACCAAAACTTATTAGTCGTTGAGGAATGAGATGTTGATCCGATAGTTATCCTTAGCTATTGAAAACTTTATGGTTAGGTAAAAGCCTTTGGTACTCCATCCTCAAGTCTGAACACTGGTCACAGTGAGTCTATCCCAAACCAAAAACCTCATACATTAAGAAGTCCAAAACTAACATGCCTGGGCTGCAAACTATTAAATCCAGTGAAATTCCAGTGCAGTTAAATAACATAACAATCCTTGGCATTGTTCATAGACTTTACACTGGGAATGGAACAGGAAGAAAAATGACTCAAATTTTTATTTTCTCCAAATTAGTTACCTTCTGATTTGCATGATAAAGTAATGGCCTTGCCCTGGAGTTCACCTACTGAACTAGTTGAAGCTACCCCTCTCACTTAGCAAATGTGGCTCTGGTGATGCCTTCCCCCACCTCCCAAAGATCCCTGGTGTAAATTATGCTTTAATATATAGCAGACAAATTGCAAGGGTCTTACAACTTGGGAGGAATTTTTGTTTTCTATAAACCTCAATCACCTTAAAATGTAGAAGGGGAGAGGCAGGTAATTAGTCCTGCTGTATTTGACTTGATAATGAATCAGAAGCTTAGTTTCCGTGAAGTATTCTGTGGCCTTTTACAGTTAAATCTGCTGGGGGGTGGGTGGGTTATAATACAGTATGTCCGTCAGCACATTCGTTGCCTCTTAAAAACCAAATGTCCTTCCATTTTTCAGTGGGGTTAATTTACGTGCATTCTAAGAGTAAATGTTAAAGATAGTCATAACAATTTTTTATGAAATACAATTTAGCCACGGGGGGGGGGGAGAAGCAATTTTATTTTTTAATTTCATGCTAAATTCACATATGTACATTAAGTACTATGTAAACCTGAATTTAGGTTAGCATTATTTGACTTGGAGCAATATCACCTCATCTCAGTTCATTGGATAACTACAGCTTGGCCCTTCTGCTTTAAAAGGTCAAAAAGTTACCTAATTGAATAGGGCACTTACAATCAAATTTTAAATTGACTCTCTCACACACATTTGTAATTTACTGTGTTAGCTGTTATATTTAGGTAAAACATGTTATCAAGGTTATTACACAAGAAATTACATCTTTTGCATAAATGGTCCCCTGGGTTGCACTTAGACTAGTAACAAAAAATATATATATACTGACAAACACTAAACTATATTTGTTATAGATTACAAAAGTTATTGAAAGCCAGAATGAATCTTTAAGGTTGGAGGGACCCTTTAATAGTTAATCTTTGGGCTTAAGGAAGAAAAAATTAAACAGTCCCATACTGCATTTCACATCTCTTAAAAATAGGAAGTGTTTTAGCAGCTTAAAACCTTTAGAGTTATATAAAACTTATTACACTAGGATTTACTTTGAAATATAGTTTACAACTAGATCAATTATACATACACTGGCACTTTAGCACAAGGGCAAACTTTAAAAACAAATTATTTTGGACCTTTAAAATCAGGCCATAGTATAAAAAGAGTCCATGGTCTTACATTCAGCAAATTCATACTAAAATACTCTATTTTTGTAAGATAAATGCCAACAAAACTTTACATATGCTACAAGTTTATTACATATATTTACATGGCTCTTTCCTAGGTACTTAAAACTTTCACATTATACAGCTCCCCACTTTTAAGTAAGTTTTATAGGGAATGATTTTGAGACCAGATCACTGTCAGAATAGCTTATGCAGTGCTATAGTATAAAAATGTATTCTGAAAGCTACTCAGTAACCACCAAATACTGTTTCCGTAAAAACGGGTTTTGGTGCATTAGTTAGCAGACCTACTGCATGAAAGAAATGGTCACTGGGTATATGGTCTCATTCTAAATAACTGGAAAGCCTCTAGTGCCCTTTCCACATTCACCAGCATACAGTTCACTAAAATGCAACTATTCGCTAAAAAAAATTCACATTTTTTGGCAGTGCATCAGGTTGTTGGCATATTACTGGTTTGGATGTTTCTAGGACTTCAAACTGTCAAATATTCAACTACCTTTCAATCCTTACATGTGTTTTAACATGGATGCTCATAAGCAGATTGACTAGCTTTCAACAAGTAAATCTGATACTCTTAGTTATTTCTGCCCAACAAACAACAGGAAAAGTTGATTACCATTCCCCAAACCTGAATTTGACAGGTTTAAGAGTTATGCAGATGAGAACAAAGTATCAATGTACAATTATCAATAATTTAGTTAATTTTAAGTTGCACTGATACTACCATTACGTCACAGTGCACACAACATGTAAAATAGATAAGATAAAGTCTAATTATATTTTCTACATGAGCAGTTTTACAAATAGATTAATTCCCTAGTGAATTTGGCCTGAAACAATGGACAACTACCTTGAAATATAACTAAATTTAAACATTAGTATTTTATCTTATTTTATACCTGTACTTTAAGTAAGGTTTTAAGTTGAAATGTCATTATCTCCTTATCAGAAGGATTAAAGGAGACTGGAACCCAGTGGCTTGGTGGTTTAGGAAGAACACTTGGTGATGGTGGCTCACTAAACTTGGCTCCAGCATAGTTCTGATTAGTTTGAGACTTAAAAAGTAAGCTAGGACTTGATAAGCCAGAGTTCCAGTTTTGATTATTTGGAAAATTTTTGTTCTTCCCCCCATTTTGCATGGCCTGCCGTGCAGCTGCTGATGAGGTGTAAGTATGTCCTCTTTCTTTTTTCTTATGAACAATCTTCATCTGGGAATTCTGATCCTTGGTCTTCTGTCTATTAAGCTGTTGCTGGTTCTTACTAACGTTTCTTGATTGAGGGGCTGGAATGTTGTACCTCTCTCCACCACCCATCTTCAGCTTCTTTGTCACCTACAAGTAAATGGAAATAAAATACTTAGCAAAATCCCAGTAAGAAAAGTTCAAAAATTTAAGAAAGTTCTGTAGCCCCAACTTGTAACTCCAGAAATCATTTTGGAAAGACTCAAAACTGCTATCCAACTGCTTTAATAACTTCACCGTATGTTCACACTTAATTATGTGCATAGCCTTTATTACCTTCTTAAGAAAGCTTATCTGCAAATGTGAATAATCATGTGAAAAATAAAGACAATTGGCTAAGGTTAAAAGGATAAGACATCCTTATAAAATTATAAAAATAATTTTATACCTTTCAGTCTGTTTCTCGGATTGCAGGATTTCCACTACCTGTCCCCTTCCTTGCTGCCAAGCCCAGGATAATAGATGTTGCTTTCTGCTGGATCCTTTCCTTTGTCTCAATACAGAAGTTTTCATGGGCCGATCTGCTGAGTTCAGCCTAGGAGCTGAGGCCAACATCTGAGTCTCCTCAGCACACAAGTTTGAGAGAAGTCCTAGCTAGAAAAGAAAAGATTACTTCATTACTTCAATTCAAAAAACACGGGGAAAGTGATCGCTTATATTTACTACGGAAATACAGTTAAGAATGGCTACTTCCTGAACTAATAAGTAAGATGGAAAATAATCTGGTAACTGTCGTCTTTAAGAACTTTTCTCGGCCTTACGATCCAGGAATGGGGGCGGTGGAACGGGAGTCCCAGTGCCACAACGAGTTCTTTTTTTTTCCCCGGGGGAAGTTTTCAAAGTCTCACACGGATTTTGTCACTAAAACGTTCAAACCGGGGAACCATTAGCTTTTACAGCCATCCCAAGAAACGGGCTAAAAATGAGTTTCCTTAAGAGACATTTTAAAAATCTTTTCCGAAATTTCCCATCTTGCGACACAGCACGTATTCTTTTTCGAAAAGCCTTCTCTCCCAACACGTCTACGTCATAGAAAGTGTCTCCTTTAGTTATGAACTCTCAACTCCTCCCCATTTTGAAGTTTTCACAGGCCATAACCTAAGCCGATTTTCATCTAAAATATACCCAAGAATGCCTCTTTACAGTGAGCATTATACATCCCAGGTTTCATTTACTATCCCAAGAAATCATTTACCAACAAATACGCCCTCTTTTTGGAAGGGTTAAGGGCCTTGCACACTTATTTTAACAGCCCCTGAGTCATTCACCGCGCGAGCCCAGAAAGTTCGGGTCTTCCGACGGGGCCTGGCTTCCGAAAAGCCCACCGTTCTCGAGCCCGGCCGGGGTGCTCCCCGGCCCCCCGCGGTTTCCGGGATCTCGCCTCCCCTCGCCTCTTTCCCCCAACAATGGGGAGTGCGGCCGCCAACATGGCCGCTCCCGCGGCGCCGCTGCCACTCACCGACTTCAAACTCGGACGGCGGCGGCTCCTGCTCGGCGTCGAAGCCCCCCTCCCTTTCCAGGGAGAGACGAGGCACGGAACGAACAAAGCCCACGGGCACCGAGGAGCTAGCTGCTGACCACCTCCGCCTCCCGACCCGACCTCCTCCTTCCGCCTCTACCGACAAAATGGAGGTGGCGACGAGCGCCGAAGCGGGGCCGGGAAGCACGGCGGCCAATCAACAGCGGCCGACGCGCCGCCCGGCCAATGATACGCGCGCCACCGCCTGTTGCTGGGGCCGGCGGGGACGAGGGAGGCGAGCTTGTGGCCCGGGGTTTGAAATCCTCCCCGAGAGGAGCATGTCGGGAACAACTGCTGCGGTCGTGCCCTCCGCCAGCCGGTCCCCGGTCGCGCCCGCCCCGCTGCCCCGGGCCCCGCTGGGTGCGGCGGCGCCCGCGACCCCCCGTTCACGTCTTGGCCACGCGCGCTCGGCGCTCGGGAAGGGGCGTCAGCCCGGGCGCTCGGCGCGCGGGTCCTGCGGCACTGAGAGACCCCAACTGGTCCCCAGCCCCCCGGGGGCTTTACCGAAGCGGCCTCGGTTCCCGACTTGGGTTCGCTGGGCCGCGTGACCAGTTTTTAAAGCCGAAAGATGTGCGCCAAAGTTGCCTCCCGAGGCCTGGCCTCTGCGCACTTTGCTCCTGACGCTCCTCTCATTCTCCTCGGTCGCGAGAACTTCTTTGCAATCCCCAAAGCTTGCGGTTCCCTCTCGTGTCCCCGACCCCCGCCCCAAAACTTTACGAAGTGGCCTCCTCTGTGAAGGCGTTTCCCACACATGCGCGGATCAAGTCAGTCAGTCCCCGCTGTGTCCCCACGGGTCCTTAACTACAGGGAGAGCCCTTCATCGTCTCGCATGGTAACTGCTGGTGTCCCTATTTGTCACCCCTCTTCCCCACCAGGACCACCACACCCTCAAGGGGCGAGGCCGGTTTTTTCTGAATACAGTGGCTCGTACATTGTAAGTGCGCAAGAAAAGTTTGTTGAAAGAACCGGGGCTCCCTGATGCCCCTTTCCGCCCAGTTGTAAGTGGGGAGGGGGAGTAAAGCTGTAGCTCGGTTGATGATGCCGGCGAGGTGTAGAGAAGAGGGAAAGGACAACTTCTTTGAGGTAAATGGATAAGCGACCCAAAATGAGTGTTTTAAAAGAGAACGCCAAAGTCTATGAACGTGGAACGTGTTCACTGCAGAATTTATATATACTGTTTATAGGTCCCACATAATTAGTTATTTAATCTGCAGTTTTTTGCTTCCATCATCCCCCACCTCTGTGTCTTTCTGGCCACGGACCTTGTGTTTTCTTAAAAAAAAAAAAAAAAAAAAAAAAACTTCCTTAAGCGACCGAATTTTAAAAGAGAAGTTTGTTAATCAAATTAATTTGGTGAAATATATAGAAGATATATTTTTGAACATGGGGTTTTCTGCTGCTAATCATATTATAGTCAAATAAGATGTGTATAATAAGCACCTGCTAGCTTACTGAAAATGTGATCTGTTTCCTAAAAACTCCAGAAGCTGGCTTAGACATCAGATAGTAGCCAGGCTGTATTTAATTAATGAGTTCAAGACTTTAACTTCGGAAAAGACCCTTACTGTGAATTTTTTTTTTTTTTAATATAATGGTGTGGTTTCAGTCTGAGCACTTTTTTTCTAATTC
This sequence comes from Enhydra lutris kenyoni, assembly GCF_002288905.1. Classification (NCBI taxonomy): domain Eukaryota; kingdom Metazoa; phylum Chordata; class Mammalia; order Carnivora; family Mustelidae; genus Enhydra; species Enhydra lutris. The sequence continues at coordinate 2,340,875 of NW_019154122.1, forward strand.
TTTTTTTAATAGCAAAGATTTATGAAGTGCCAAGTGTTTATCACTGCATTTTACATATTCTATCTGGTTGGATACTTGTATGAAAGTGTATTTTATATCTCTAAATGTTTCTTTTTTACTCAAATTCAATTAGCCAACATATAGTACCTCATTAGTTTATATGCAGAGTTGTTATTCAGTTTCATAACATCCAGTGCTCCTCACGTCACATGACCTCCTGAATACCCATCACCCAGTTGCCCCATTCCCCCCCCAACCTCCCCTCCAACAACCCTATTGGTTTCCTATAGTTAAGAGTCTCCCATGGTTTGTCTCCTTCTCTGATTTCTTCCCATTCAGTTTTCCCTCCCTTCCCCTATGATCCTCTGTGCTGTTTCTTATATTCCACGTATGAATGAAATATGAAATTGTCTTTCTCTGATTGACTTATTTTGCTCAGCATAATACCCTCTAGTTCTGCCTACAACGATGTAAATGGCAAGAGTTCATCCTTTTTGATGGCTGAGTAATATTTCATCACACACACACATCTTCTTACCATTCATCTGTCACTGGGTATCTGGGCCCTTTCCACAGTTTGGCTATCGGGGATGTTGCTGCTGTAAACACTGGGGTGCACGTGCCCCTTCAGATCACTACATTTATATCTTTGTGGTATCTAGTAGTGCAATTGCTGAGTCATATGGTATCTTTATTTTTAACTTCTTTTTTTTTAAAGATTTTATTTATTTATTTGACAGAAACCACAAGTAGGCAGAGAGGCAGGCAGAGAGAGAGGGGAGGCAGGCTCCCTGCTGAGCAGAAAGCCCAACGTGGGGCTCGATCTCAGGACTCTGAAATCATGACCTGAGCCAAAGGCAGAGGCTTCAACCCTCTGAACTACCCAGGCGCCCCTATTTTTAACTTCTTAAGGAATCGCCACACTGTTTTCCAAAGTGGCTGCACCAGCTTGCGTTCCCACAGGCAGGGTAAGAGGGTTCCTCTTTCTCCGCGTCCTCACCAACACTTGTTGTTTCCTGACTTGTTAATTTTAGCCATTCTGATCAGTGTGAGGTGGTATCTCATTGTGGTTTTGATTTGTATTTCCATGATGCTGAGTGATACTGAGCATTTTGTCATGTGTTTGATGGCCATTTGTATGTCCTCTTTGGAGAAATGTCTGTTCTTGTCTTCTGTCCATTTTTGAACTAGATTATTTGTTTTTGGGGTGTTGAGTTTGGTAAGTTCTTTCTAGATCTTGGACACCAGCCCTTTATCTGATATGTCGTTTGCAAATATCTTCTCCCATTTGGTAGGTCTAATTCTTTTTTATTCATATCATCCAAATATCAGTCAAATTCATCTCCACCACACTCCCTCCCCAACCTCCTTCCTCCCTACACCAATTTGATTGTGTTAACTATTTATTTATTTTAGAGGGGGTGGTGGAGAGGGAGAGAGAAACTGAAGAGCAGCCTCCACACCCAGTGTGAGCCTGATACGGGGCTCAATCTCACGACCCTGAGATCATGATCTGAGCCCAAATCAGGAGGCCTACACTTAACAGACTGAGCCACACAGGCACCCAAAACAAAAAACAAAAACAACAAACAGAACCCACTTCACTGGCTCCAAATTGTATTACAGAATTCAGTCACCCTGCTCTCTGATTCTTACCTGTGTAAACACATAGGTAGTATTTTGGACAGTTATCAACACACACAACATAGTGGGTACTTTCTCTGCCTTCCCCTTCCCTGTACCACATTGTTTTTTGCTGATCTGCACCAATGATGGGGTAGGTGCGATTTTGATCTCTACTGTGCAGATGAAAAATGTGAGGCCCATAAAATTTAAAGCTGAGAGCTACAAGCTAAGTCTTCAGAGCCCATGCTCCGTGTCCCCCTGAAGCATTTGTGTCTGAGTCCCCTCTGTCTTCCCCAGGGCCTGAAAGGTGCTCTGCCCAGGGCCCACACTGAATGGCTGTAGACGGGACTGGCAGAGCTGCTAGGGCAGTATGAAACCTCCGTTTCTGCCAGGTCAGAGTCTGGCTGCTCTCAGGAGAGCCCTCTTAAAGCCTTTACTATGTCCCAGACTCCCAGCAGCCTCCCAATACAGCTCCAGCTCAACCTTCATTAATATTTACCAAGCGCTGGTAACACTCAGAACTGGGCAGCAGGGGCCAAAAACACACCCTCTTCAGGACGTCGGATGCAGCCTCTGCCTAGCCCCTCCCTGCCGGTCTATAAAGTCAGGGCCACCAACACAATGCAATTAGTGGTTCTCAGTTCAAAAAGGAAAGTGGTGATACAAAGAAACAGCTCTCAGGATATAAATCAGCTACCCATGCTGGGAGCCAAACTCATAATAAATGCGTGGGTGTTTAATACAAAACATTTATTTAACCAAGATTTATCTGGTGCCTTCTTTGAGGCAGGCACTCTGCCAAGCCCTGGGGCTACAGCAGTGAAAGAGGCTCCATCCCAGCCCTAAAAGAACTCAAAGGCTCTTCCCTTGACAATTTATCAGAGAAGAAAGCGGGGTGTCTGGAGAGATTCATTTCCTCAGTTCTTCCCCTGAGAGTCAAGGTCAGACAATGCCAATTGTCAACACAAAAACGAACCTGCTAACATTGCTACAGAGTTCGGGTTACAAACACTGAACCTGGCCTCCCTGGCATGGAGGGGGAAAAGAAAGGGATTTGCACACTCCCTAAAATCCTCTCCCAAGAGGATGCATTTTGAATTACATACCAGTGGGAGCCAAAATCAACAGAATCTTTTACATCAAGTTTACCTACCTAATGTGTAAGTACAAGTGGGACAAAAAGGTGTTTCAGAGAGTCTGGCTTTGCAGGATTGGCAAGGTACAGGCTGATACTCGTTGTACTTTAAACGCCACAAGTGGCAAGGTAGTGAGGCAATCGCACAGGTTTGCCACACCTTTCAAGCATGTCTCTTTAGTCGGACCCACTGGCTTTCAGGCTGGATCACGCACCTCCCAGTTTGTCTAACTCAAGCTGGTTTGGTTATTGATCTGTGAATTCAGAGTACAACTTAGAATGCTGGCAGGCCCGTCAGTGGCTGGCTAATTTCAGTTAGGAGAAGCAAGTTCTCGGAACTTGCCAAGAAAGCAAAGTAGAACACCTGTCTGATGTTTTGATGTGCCTTGCGGCTCTAATCTTGTTGCCAGACTGGTATGGAAACACACACACACCCCCTCCAACACACCCTGAATGTGTTTCCTGGGGAAGCATCTGCCGCGCGTTCCCCAATTGCTCATACATTCCCAAGCCTTTGCAAATCAGTCCTCGGCCATTACAGCCTATTCGGTGTAATCACTAAATGGGGTACAGGAAGTCAATGCTAAACTCCCACACTTCCTGTGACTCTGACCCAGGGCTTCTCAACCTCCGAGACCTTTAAAGGATTCTGAAGCATGGCCTGCCACCCCAGAATCAGGATCTTTGAGGATGGCTGCTTGGGTGCTCCAACCCCAGCTAGAGGTGGGGTGGCAGAAGGCTTATTTTGAACTAAAAACACTTGAAAAACAGCAGGTGCAAAAGGTCACTCTGACCTCCCCTCCCTTTTTCTTCCTGAAAACAAGAAAGAACATTCCCAGGTGAAAGACGTCCTCCTACACCAGGAGGAGAGAAACATTCTTACCATCAGAGGTGGGGGCGGAGGCCAAGAGAATTCCCTACAAACAGATCTGATTAAAATAACTCTTACCTTCCTTTAGATTCCCCACATATTTTAGTTACTTTTCCACAATTGTATCTCTTGTTCAACCTATTATAAAAGCATTTAGGCTTTGCCACTACTTTGGGTCTTCATGTCCTTATCACTTAAAATTTAGAAATATATCTGTGTGCTTGGGGCGTCTGGGTGGCTCAGTGGTTAAAGCCTCTGCCTTCAGCTCAGGTCATGATCTCAGGGTCCTGGGATTGAGCCCCGCATAGGGCTCTCTGCTCAGCAGGGAGCCTGCTTCCCCCCTCTCTCTGCCTGCCTCTACACCTACTTGTGATCTCTGTCAAATAAACTGGAATCTTTAAAAAATATTATCTTTATATTATATATATTATATAAATAAAATATTTTTTAAAAATCATTAAAAAAAGAAAAAGAAATATATCTGTGTGCTTTTCTCCTGTTAATGTCTTCTATCAGTTTAATTCTCAGGCCAGAGACTCTAAGAAGGTAGAAATAAGCTTTCGCTTCCCCTACACAGCTCACTCTGTGTTGAGAACTACGGCTCTTAAGTTTTTCTAAGAGTAATCCCCTGATGTGGGAGTGTCTGTATGAAGAGGACCCAGTCTGTCCTCTGTAATCCTCAAAGGTAGTCATTATACCAAAAAACCAGCAAAAAAATGAGCACCCAGAGTTATTTTAGATCACTTTTTTAAAGTGTTCATCACCCAGGTGGACACCCAGGGTCTACTCTCAGTTTCCTCGCTAGTCTGTTGATCCAAGCTCTCCATTTCTTGGCCCGCTCCAACGTCTGAGCTCTCAGTACTTCAGGCCAAAAGCTGTGTGGACAGAAAGATGGGCAGCAACCTTGAGAAGAACAACCCAAACAGGTTCATGCTGGCAACCAGATTGATAACCAAAAGAAATCTGGAACACTTAATACTCACCGAAAAAAATAGTGGAACATGGGAGCCATCTAATTCTATTAAGACCATGACTATACCTGTCTCCCAACTATTCACACTCATGGCACGAAGAAGAGACACGCTATCTTTAGGAATCATGGAAGGCTCTAAAGAGAATCCAATGAGATAAGAAGCCGATTCAAACTCCCACTGTGTTTTCTCACAGTCGCTGAATTCCTGTAGACATTTTTCTCTTAATCTGCCTTCCATTGCAACACCTCACACTTTTGACATATTCCAAATCTACAATAGGGTTTTTCCACATCTATTATTACACTCAATCTTGGCATTAGTTCTACAGGATCAGCATTATTACCATTCTATAGGTGGAGAAACTGAGGCTCAGAGAGACTTGTCCGGTTAAGGTCTTCTATCTTAAACATTTTTTATTGGAGTGTGTCTTTTACATATGTGCATGTATTAACCATAGAAAAGGCAGGTCAACAACAACCCCAAAAACAACAACAAAAATCACTCCATGTCTTACCTCCCAGAGACGAGGTTTTGAGGGAATGTCCTTCCAGTCTTTTTTCCATACCGAGAGGCAATGTGTGGTGGGAAGAGCACAGACCCCAGAGCCTGCCCTGGGTCTCAGCTCTGCAGCTCACTAGCATATGATATCAGCAGGCTTTTCAACCTTTCAGCATGTTAATTTCTTCATCTGTCAAATGGGGATAATACCAGCGCCTAACAGCGTAAGGTTTAAACAAATCAACATCTTTGAAGTCCTTAGAGCAAGTACTAAGAAAGCCCTCAATTACTGAGTTTTGAGGGTTTTATTTTCATAAAAATGGTAATGATAATAAACAATACATATTCTTTTGTTCCCTGGCTCTTATTTTTCATGTTTTAAACTCAATATACTGTGAACCTGTTTCTGTGTATATATACCTACATACCTAGATCACTAATGGTATTTTTTTAAAGATTTTATTTATTTATTTGACAGAGAGAGAGAGAGAGAGATCACAAGTAGGCAGAGAGGCAGGCAGAGAGAGGGGAAAGCAGGCTCCCTGCCAAGCAGAGAGCCTGATGCAGGGCTTGATCCCAGGACCCTGAGACCATGACCTGAGGTGAAGGCAGAGACTTAACCCACTAAGCCACCCAGGTGCCCCCATTAATGGTATTTTATGTTATGGCTTATCTGTCATTAATTTCACCATCCCCAACTGTTGTTTCCAGTTCTTTGCTATTACACGCTGAGCTGAATATCCTTATAGATAAATATAACTTTTCTTAAATAAATTTCCCTTAAATAAATTCCTAGAGGTAAAACTACCACGGTAACTTTATAGGTTAGGACTTTTGATTTACACCCCCACCATTAGGGCATCAAAGTCAAGTCTCAGGCTTCTGGATCTACAGATAACTATTCTCCCTCCTGGTTATTTATAGCTGCTTCTCTGATGTTGGATCTGTCAGAGGAGAGGGTGAATTAACATAGGAATGAATTAGTCAAAAGAATTTTTTTTTTTTTTAAACATTTTTTTTTAATTTATTTATTTGACAGACAGAGATCACAAGCAGGCAGAGAGGCAGGCAGAGAGAGAGGAGGAAGCAGGCTCCCTGCCGAGCAGAGAGCCCGATGCGGGGCTCGATCCCAGGACCCTGAGATCATGACCTGAGCCGAAGGCAGCGGCTCAACCCACTGAGCCACCCAGGCGCCCCAGTCAAAAGAATTTTTAAAGTTTTGTTTTATGGACCACAAGTTATGTACTGCCCCCAGTTTTAAGAAATATACCTGTGGGCCAGCTCCTTTTCAGGGAAGCTTGATGCTAGTAAGATCTACTTACTGGGGGAGCCTGGGTGGCTCAGTGGGTTAAGCCTCTGCCTTTGGCTCAGGTCATGATCCCAGGGTCCTGGGATCGAGCCCCATATCGGGCTCTCTGCTCAGCAGCGAGCCTGCTTCCTTCTCTCTCTGCCTGCCTCTCTGCCTACTTGTGATCTCTGTCTGTCAAATAAATAAATAAATAAATAAATAATCTTTAAAAAAAAAAAAAAAAAGGTCTACTTACTCATCACAGCTGACAACCTCCATAGCTATCCACTTGACAAACGTCTGGACTTTTCCACTGACTCATGCAGGCCAGTGTTTGTCCTCTGGCTGACTGCTTGGGTTTGGGAAGAAACCAAGAGTAAGCTTCTGTGGCACAAGAGATTGGGTTTTGCCACAACAGAAAAAAATGCACAGATTGGCATAGTTTTCATAGATGATTAAAGTGCTTGGCCTACTGGACTCCATGGAGCGACTCTCCCTCGTGCGAAAAGCAGGCACCAAGGCTGTCTCCATGAAAACCATAGCTTCTAGGGCATGGAGAGAAGCAACCTGCCCAAGGACAGCCTGATCTCTTAACTCTGGTTCCCCAGGGCTGAATTTTTATGCCATCTCCTTGCCTCTAACTGATATCTCTTTATTTTATTTTGTTATAACCATTACCTTGTAGGATCCAAAGGTGTGATCTTTTGCATATTCTAAATGCGCCCCTCATGAGATAATAGTATTAAGTATCAAGCACTTTGTTAAGAGCAAGACACTATGCTACACAATTTATATGCATTATCTTATTTTAAAAGATTTTTATTTGAGAGAGAGTGATCGAGAGAGAGAGAGAGAGTGAGAGAGAGAATGAGCAGGGGGAGGGGCAGAGGGAGAAGCAGGCTCCCCGATGAGCCGGGAGACCGAGGCGGGGCTCTATCCCAGGACCCTGGGATCATGGGATCATGACCTGAGCCAAAGGTAGATGCTTAACCAACTGAGCCACGCAGATGCCCTATATGCATTAATCTTATTAAATTCTCACCATAACCTACTGGGGTCAGTAGTATTTCTATCCGCATTTAACAGATGATAAAACCAAGGCTCAGAGAAATAGGTTAAGTGATTTGTCCAAAGTCACACACAGAGAACTCCAACCTGGGCCAGAACCTCTGCTCGTGGCCCCTCTGCTGGACTCTCCAGGGCCCATATTCCTAAGAAGGGCTCAGAATATGGCTTGCTATGGGATGGGAGGTAGCCATGTTTCCAGGCTATAGCAGCCAGGCTACAAGAAGCCCAATAAATTTGCACGTATGTTCTTAATGCCTTTTAGGGGGAAAAAAAAAAAAGCAAAGAAAACCCAGAGCATTTATATTCCTCCCTATATGGGCTTTTTTTTAAAGGCATCCTACCCACGAAGGTGCCTGCCTACAAGTGGGGATCCTGCCATAAAAGGATACCAGGAAGAGGTAGAAACTGAAGGAGGTCCTACAGCAGTGAGCCTAAAGGGGGAACACTGACCCCTGCGAAGAAATTGCAACCAGGTAAACTCATGAGAAGGAGTTACTGAAGAACCCCCCAAAGTGCCCATGGTAGAAAGGCAGCTAGGAAAACACAAAGCCATCTGACAAGATTTGGGGGTCCAGAAGGAACTTTTTTGCTCTCCTTCACCCTTCTTCCCTGACTACAATCCCAGAGATGTCAAAAACAAGCCAGCTGTGAAAGGGAGAATAAGGAAGAGCAGAGCATTCAACTGTCAGTCAACTTTAGAGTCGTGATTACTACCTGGGCTGACCCAGTTTAATCACCGAATCAAAACTGAGTTTAAGATTTAAAATGATGTTGGGGCGCCTGGATGGCTCAGTGGGTTAAAGCCTCTGCCTTCAGCTCAGGTCATGATCCCAGGGTCCTGGGATCGGGCCCCACATCGGGCTCTCTGCTCAGCAGGGAGCCTGCTTCCTCCTCCTCTCTCTCTCTCTCTCTCTCTCTCTCTGCCTGCCTCTCTGCCTACTTGTGATCTCTGTCAAATAAATAAATAAAATCTTTAAAAAAAATAAAAATTAAAAAAATTAAAAAAAGATTTAAAATGACGTGGGGCACCTGGGTCCTGAGATTGAGCCCCGCAGCAGGCTTCCTGCTCAGTGAGGAGTCTGTTTCTCCCTCTCTCTGTGGCCCTCCCCCTCCATTCATGCTCTGTCTCTCACTTTCTCTCTCCCAAATACATAAAATCTTTTTTAAAAATAAAATAAAATAAAAATAAAAATAAAATTTAAAGTGACGTATCCAAAATCTATAAAGAACTTATCAAACTCAACACCCCAAAAACAAATAATCCAGAAGACATGAACAGGCATTTCTCCGAAGAAGACATACAAATGGCCAACAGACACATGAAAAAATGCTCAATACCACTCAGCATCAGAGAAATACAAATCAAAACCACAATGAGATACCACCTCACACCAGTCAGAATGGCTGAAATTAACAAGTCAGGAAACAACAAAAGTCATCAAGGACTCAATGAAAGGGGACCCTTTTCACACTTTCAGTGGGAATGCAAATGGGTGCAGTCACTCTGGAAAACAGTATGGAGTTTCCTCAAAAAGTTAAAAATACAACTACCCTACAACCCAGCAATTGCTCTACTAGGTATTTATCCAAAGGATACAAACATAGTGGTATGAAGGGGCACATGCACACCAATGTTTATAGCAACAATGTCCACAACTGCCAAAATATACAAAGAGCCCAGGTCTCCATCAATGGGTAAATGGATAAAAAAAGATATGGTATACACACACACACACACACACACACACACACACACACACACACATACACTAGACTATTACTCAGCCTTCAAAAAGAATGAAATCTTGCCATTTGCAACAAAGTGGATGGAACTAGAGGGTATAATGCTAAGCGAAATAAGTCAGAGAAAGACGAATACCATATGACTTCACTCATATCTGGAATTTAAGAAACAAAACAGATGAACATAGGGGACGGGAAGAAAAATAAGATAAAAAACAGAGAAGGAGACAAACCATAAAAAGCTCGTAACTCTAGGGAACAAACTGAGGGTTGCTGGAGGTGGGGTGGGGGGATGGGGTAGTTGGGTGATGGGAATTAAAGAGGGCACTTGATGTAATGAGCTCTGGGTGTTACATACAACTGATGAATCACTAAATTCTACCCCCGAAACTAATACTACACTGTTAATTAACTGAAATTTAAATTTTTTTAATTTAAAGTGACCACAGGATTTTATCACCCCAGAAAAGGGTGATAATGAAAATATCAACTAGTTTATTGTACACAACATCCAATCAGACATTTGATTAATCAACATTAGACAGCCAGTAGGGCCATCAGAAACATACTGGTTAAATGTCACCCTTCCCTAGGAATAAGCAAAAAGGTCACCTCACCATGAAAATGAATATTTTGTCCATTGGCTGGAGAAGAATTATCAACCTTGAGTGTATGTAAGAGAAGGATAGGGGCATCTGGGTGGTTCAGCCAGTTAAAAATCTGATTCTTGGTTTCAGCTCAAGTCGTGATCTCATGGGTCATGAGATTGAGCCCCCCTCAGTGTGGAGTCTGCTTGAGATTCTCTCCCTATGACCCTCCCCCTACTCTCTCTCTCTCAAAGAAATAAATAAATCTTTAAAAAGAAGAAGTTTGTAGCACTGGCTGGCTCAGTCAGTAAAACATGTAATTCTAGATGTCTGGATTGTGAGTTCAAGACTCTCGGTGGGTATAGAGATGACTTAAAAAATAAAATCTTGACAAGAAGGAAATGGAAGAAGAGGAGGAGGAGGAGGAGGGGAGGTTGTTTATGAAACTAGTAACAGATCATTAAATGTGTGAACCAAAAATTGAGAGAACTGAGGGGAAAAAGACATTTCAATAATAATCATTTGAGACTTAATACCACACTCTCGATAATGGATAGAACAACCAGATAGAAGATGAGTAAAGAAATAGAGGATTTGAACAATATAGTAAATGAACCAGATCTAACAAATATGTAGAGGATACTCTACCCAACTACAGCATATATTTTCTTCCCAAATGCACATGGGACATTCTCCAGGATAGACCATCTTTTAGGTCACAAGTTAAATCTCAATATTTCAATAGACTTAATAATACAGGTATCATTCAAAGTATCTTCTCTGACCACAGCAGGATGAGGTTAGAAGTCCATAACAGAAGGAAAACTGGAAAATGATCCAAACCATAGAAATTAAACAACACACTTTTTTAGCAAATGCAAAATTTATTTCAACTGTACATAACAGATTTTTTAAGATTTTATTTATTTATTTGACAGACAGAGATCACAAGTAGGCAGAGAGGCAGGCAGAGAGAGAGGAGGAAGCAGGCTCCCTGCTGAGCAGAGAGCCTGATGTGGGGCTCGATCCCAGGACCCTGAGATCATGACCTGAGCCGAAGGCAGAGACTTTAACCCACTGAGCCACCCAGGCGCCCCCATAACAGATTTTTTAAAAATAAACTCTTCATTGCCATAAACAACTACTAGCAATAATACACATGCAGTACAATATGATGCAAGATTTAGCTATACATCCAACTGAGTGGTCAAATGGCAGTCATCCACTAAAAATGGCTTTCCCATTCACAGAGGAAAAGCACAATATATAGATTTTTTTTTCAAGATCCTATACCATCATATACCATCACTGTGTTTTGGCAATTTTATGCAAAACACATAATTAATATAGTTTATATACTATGGCAAGTTTAAATTCAGTGTTATTACCATGTAGGCTTCTTGCAAAAGGTCTGGAGATGATTTATACCTTCTGGTTCAGGGTCTTCACCTTCCCACTACAACACTAACTGTACATGTGGCCATGACAGATGAACAACACACTCTTAAACAACAAGTGGGTCAAAGAATACGTCATATGGGAAATTAAAAAATACTTAAAGTTGAATGACTATGGAAGTACAACTTACCAAAACTTTTGGGACCCACTGAAAGTGGTGCTAAGGGGGAAAGGTTTATATACAAACACATTAAAAAAACAAGACAGATCTCAAAACAACCATGTAACTTTACAACTTAAGAAAATAAAGAACAAACTAAACCCACACCTAGGTGAAGAAAGGAAATAATAGAGATTAGAGCAGAGATAAGTGAAATAGAGAATAAAAAAAAAAGAGGGAGAGAGAGAAAACCAACGAAACCAAAAGTTATTTCTTTGAAAAGAAAATCAATGAAATTGACAAACTTCTAAAAGATTGACTAAAAAAAAAAAATACTCAAATGACTAAAATCAGGAATGAAAGTGAGGACCTCACTAACCAATTTTACAAAAATAAAAAGATTATGAGAGAACTATGAACACTTGTACTCCAAGAAATTTTATTACCTAGAATGAAATGGAAACATCCCTTGAAGTAGAAAATCTGCCGAGACTAAATCATGAAGAAATAGAAAATCTGATTAGACTTATAACTAGTAAGGAGATTTAATCAAGAGACTGAATCTCTTGAGAAAGGAAAGCCCTCCACCTAATGGCTTCACTGGTAAATTCTACCAATATTCAAAAACTAACACCAATCATTCTCAAACTTTTCCAAAAAAAAAAAAAAAAAAAAAAGAAAGAAAGAAAGAAAGAAAGAAAAAGAAAAGGAGGGAACAAGTCCTAACTCATCCTTTACTATTCTGATTTCAAATCCAGAAAACAACACTGCAGGAAAGGAAAACGGCAGACCAATTTTCCTTATGAACATTTCTACAAAAGCCTTCAACAAAATACTATCAAATTGAATCCAGTAGCATAGTGAACCAATTATATACCATGACCAAGTGGCATTTATTCCGGGAATGCAAGGATGGTTCAACATACAAAAATCAATCAATGTAATACACCATATTAACAGAATGAAAGAAAAACACATGATCATTTCAACTGATGCAGAAAAAACTGACAGAATTCAACAATTTTTCATGATAAAAATACTCAACAAACTAGGAATAGAAATAAACTATTTTTAACATAATGACAGTCATATCTGAAAAACCCACAGCAAACATCATATTCAATGTGAAAGACTGAAAACTTTTCCCCTAAAAGCAAGAACAAGGCAAGGATGTTCACTTTCACCATTTCTATTAAACATAGTCCTACAAGTCCTAGGCAGAGCAATTAGGCAAAATAAATAAATAACATCTAAATTGAAAAGGAAGAAGTAAAATTGCCTCTGCTCACAGATTATATGATCTTATATATAGAAAATCCTAGGGTTGCCTGGGTGGCTCAGTTGGTTGAGCGGCTGCCTTTGGCTCAGGTCATGATCCCAGGGTCCTGGAATCAAGTCCCGCATTGGGCTCCCTGCTCAGTGGGGAGTCTGCTTCTCCCTCTCCCTCTTCCTCTGCCTGCCTCTCTGCCTACTTGTACTCTGTATCTCTGTCAAATAAATAAATAAATAAATAAATAAATAAATAAATAAATATTTAAGAAAACCCTAAGGTTTCCATCAAACATCTACTGGAACTAATAAATAACTAATAAATGGAAAAGTAGCAGAATCTTAAGGCAACCCTCAAAAATCAATTGCACTTCTCTACAGTTACAAGGAAAATATGAAAAGGAAATTAAGAAAACAGCTCCATTTATAATAGCACTAAAAAGAATGAAATACTTAGTAATTAAGTTAACCAAGGAGGTGAAAGACTTATATAATGAAAACTACAAAACATTGTTAGAGGAAATTAAAGAAGACCTAAATGAATGGAAAGATATCATGTTCATAGATTGAAAGATTTAATATTGTTAAAATGTTAATACTGCCCAAAGTGATCTACAGATTCAATGCAATTGTTATCAAACTCCCAATGACTTTTTTTTTTTCAGAAATAGAAAGATCCCTCCTAAAACTTATGAGGAATTTCAAAAAACCCTGAACAGCTAAAACAATCTTTCAATAAAAGCAGAACAAAGTTGGAGTCTCATACTTTCTGATTTCAACACTTACTACAAATCTACAGGATTCAAAACAATATGATACCAACATAGAGATAGATCTACACATCAACGGAATAGAATAGAGAGCCCAGAAATAAATCTTCAGGGGCACCTGGGTGGCTCAGTGGGTTAAAAGCCTCTGCCTTCAGCTCGGGTCATGGTCCCAGGGTCCTGGGATCGAGCCCCACATCAGGCTCTCTGCTCGGCGGGGAGACTGCTTCCCCCTCCCTTTCTGCCAGCCTCTCTGCCTACTTGTGATCTCTGTCTGTCAAATAAACAAATAAAAAATCTTCAAAAAAAAGAAAGAAAGAAATCCTCATGTGTAAGGTCAACTGATTTTCAACAAGGGTGCCAAGACAACTCAGCAGGGAAAGGACAATCTTTTCCGCACATGGTTCTGGGAAAACTGGAGATCCACATACAGGAGAATGAGTTGGACTCTCATCCTATACCATAGACAAAAAAATTAACCCCATAGATAGATAGAGTTAAACAAAAGAGCTAAAACTCTTAGGAAAACTGGGAATAAAAGCTCACCACATTAGATTTGGCAATGATTTGTTGGATTCTGACATCAAAGGCTCAATGAGTTGAGCTTCTGACTCTTGAAGTCAGCTCAGGTCATGATATCTGAGTCATGGGCTTGAGCCCCATGTGGGGCTCCATGCTCAGCATGGAATCTGCTTGAGATTCTCTCTCTCCCTCTGCCCCTTCCCCACTCACTCTCTCTAAATAAATAAAGTCTTTAGAAAAAAGGCACAGATGACAAAAGAAAAAATAGGCAAACTGGACTTCATGAAACCTAAAAGCTTCTGTGCATCAAAGGACAGTGTCAGTAGAGTGAAAAGGCAACCTATGGAACAGGAGGAAATATTTGCAAATCATATATCGGATAAGGGCTTCATATCCAGAATATATAAAGAACTCTGAAAAATCAACAACAGAACAACCTAGTTCAGAAGTGGACAGAGGACATAAATAGATATTTCTCCAAAGGATACAGATGGCCGATGAACACTTGAAAAGATGTTCATCATAACTGATCATTAGGGAAATACACATCAAAACCACAATGAAATATCACTTGACAACCATTAGGATGACTATTATAAAAACAAAAACAAAAAGCAGAAAATAACAAGTTTTGGCAAGGATGTGGTAACATTGGAAACTTTGTGCATTGTTGGTGGGAAAGTAAATTGATATGGCCACTGTGGGAAATAACACAGTGGTTCTGGAAAAAAATTAAAAATAGAATTACCATATGAACCATCAATGTCACTGCTAGGTAGACACCTAGCAAGCAAATTGAAAGTGGGGTCTTGTACAGATATTCGTTCTCAGCAACATTATTCACAACAGCTTATTTGTGGAAACAACCAAGTATACATTGACGAATGGATAAACAAAATGAGGTGTATATAAATATATAATGTAATATTATTCAGCCTTAAAAAGGCAGGAAGTCTTGATATATGTTACAACATGGAGAAAACTTGAGGACATGATGCTAAGTGAAGTACACCAATCACCAAAAGATAAATACTGTTTGATTCCACTTACATGAAGTTCCATGAGTCATCAACATCAGAGAGAGAAAATAGAATGGTTCTACATTCCTACCTTGGCAAATGGACATTCATAACAACAAAAATCAACCTCTCCGGTCTGAAATAAGAGATGATGTATCTGCTTATTTATCCCTAAAATCTAGTAGAAATGCAATCAGGATCTACTGGGATATCCCACAGTCCTGTGGCCTCTATGTCCATCAGAAGGACCCTGGAGCAGGCAGCAAGCACCTAAGGGCCTTGCATTGCCTTTCATCCTATTGATAATGTCATTTGCTATACGGAATTTTTTAGTTTTTATAAATTCCAATTCGTCTATTTTTTCTTCCATTGTTTGTGCCTTTGGTGTCAGAATCCAACAAATCATTGCCAAATCTAACGTGGTAAAGCTCTTATTCCAAGTTTTCCTAAGAGTTTTAGCTCTTATGATGAGGTCTCTATCCATTTGTGTTTTTTTTTTCCATCTGTGGTATAGGACAAGAGTCCAACTTCATCCTCCTTTGTGTGGATCTCCCATTTTCCCAACACCATGTGTGGAAAAGATTGCCCCTCCCCTGCTGAGTGGTCTTGGCACTCTTGTTGAAAATCAGTTGAACTTACACGTGAAAATTCATTTCTGGGCTCTCTATTCGATTCCGTTGATGTGCAGATCTATCTTTATGCTGGTGTCACATCGTTTTGAATCCCATAGATTGGTAGCAAGTGTGGAAATCAGGAAGTGTGAGACCTCCAACTCTGCTCTTTTGTTTTCAAGTTTGTTTTGGCTCTTCTGAGTGCCTAACACCTCATCACTTTCGCTATATAATGTTTGTTAGAAGCTAGTCACTGAGTCTGGCCCACAGTCAAGAGGAGGAGGTCACACAAAGGTTGGGAGTACCAGGAGGCAAAGATTACTGGGAGCCCTTTTGGGGGCTGCCTACTACAATAGCTAACATTTATTGAGGACGTCATACTTAAGTGATATGTATACATACTCATTTCATCCTGACAATAACCCTAGGAATCTGGAACTCTTATTATACCTAATTTTTACTAGAAAGGATTGAAGTTGAGAGAGATTAAATCATTTTACCTGCAGGTCTAAGGCTATAAATGGTGGAGTTGGGATTCAGACCCAACCTGTCCAAATCCAATGCTATGCTCATAAGTGTTGTCCCTACTACCTACGCACACTCGGCTGCTTCAATATTTCAGATGAATATAAAATGTTATTAGTTATAATTAGAGCTTACATTTACAACTGGTTAAATCTCAGATGACTGCTCATGAGTAGAATGAACTCTTTTAGCTGTATTTAGCACTAGTCAAATGAATTTGAGAAATCCTTCTATTTTGGTTCAGTGTTAGCATGTTATGGAAATTTGCTACCCACTGTGGAAAAGTGGGTAAAAAACTCATTAACACAGACATGCTGAAGAATTTCCCGTCTTGCTACCCTGGAAAACTATTTAGATTCTCTAGGCTTCTAGAAGTAGGACCTCAGCTTGAGGGAAGCCTCTGGAACTGATTTCATGGGCAGCTGTTTCAAAACATCAAATTTCGCCTGAACTTCCCCAGAATTTCTGGGTCAGGCCACACACAAGAGAACTCTGTGAAAACAAGTCTCCACAGAACTTCTTGGCCTGAGAGAATTCTGCTTTCAAATAACCCCACCTCCCCCTCCTCCCCAGTCAGATTCTGCCTCTTGTGATGGAAGGCCTCCTTCCCAGTCTAGGAAATGTGTCAGGGGGTGTCTGATGGAGTCACAAAGACTCTTTGCTTCTCATTCTCCCCTTCTTTTGTGACCACATTTGCAAACTCTCAGAAGGAAAACATTGGGTTGTGTTTTAAAGCCCAGGATAGAAAGCTTGGGTTAAAAGTGTTTCAGAAATGTTGAGAATGTTTTTAAACTTGGTCTTAAAAGATGTTCTTGTTTTCATTATGTTTTTAGAAGTAGGTGTAATTGCCTTGTGCTTCAGCTTAAAAAGGGAACCCACGCTGTCCCCATTTTTATCCCAGAGGCCCAGTTCAGTGCCTGGAGCCTGGCTGGATGCAGTGCAGGGGCAGAGACAAATAAAGACATTGGGTCTTGCCTTTAAGGAACTTTGACAGTAGTATCCAGACTTTGAGCGACTAGTCCTGTCTACTGCCAACATGTCAAGGGGCCTCAGACCTGGCGTACACCTTCCCAACCTCAAGTCACACCTCTTTTCACACAGGAGGATTCCCAGACGTGAGCAGGGCAAGGATTTTAGTCTGTTTGGGTCACTGGTGTATCCCCAGCACCTAAAAGAGGGCCAAACAGGAATTAGGACCTCAGTAAACAGTCTCAGAATGAATGAGGCAGTTACGGGATAGAGGTTAAGTGGGCTGAGTCCAAGGTCATCTCGGTTCCAGGTCTGAATCTCGGTGCGGCCCCTTGCTGGGTGGATTACATTGGGTTACTTATTTAACCTCCCTCTGACTCAGCTACTTCATTTGTTCATTTCTTCATTCAGCAAATGTTAGCTGAACACCTATTATGTACCAAATACTGTTCTCTGCGCCAGGGGTGTAGTAGTGACCAAAACACACACAGATCCCTGCCCTGGGCCGGGGGCGGGGTGGGGGGGTGGTTATTTCAAGAAGGAGAAACAGACAAATGCGCCAATAAGTGAAATATATAGTGGGTTTCAGATGATAAGTGCTCTGGAAAGACCGGGAGACGGGGAATTCTGGGGTGAGGTGGGAGAAGCTTTGCCTCCTGGCCTATGGAATCATCCAAAGGCAAAAGTCCAGGGCACAGAGGGCTTACCCAAAGTACCCAGAGCTCAAGATAAAGAATAGAATACTATGCTATGTTTCCATGTATAACATCACACACATAAAAAAGATCCTGACTGCTAAGTGTTGTGAAGATGAGATGAGAAAACATCTGTGATGAGTCTAGCTCTATGCCTGGTACACAGCTCACCATGTGGTGATTATTATAATTTTCCTCTCCTACACTCCATGCGCATTTAAGTACTGACAGAAAGTCAGACCTGAATACTCCATTTCATTCTCTAATTTTACGGGAAGAGGGAGCTAAGGTCTAGACTTGTCCAAGATCACATGGCCATGACAAGGCCAAGCCAGAACTAGAACTTGGTCCCTCATGCCATGCACTGTTCCTTCCTCTTCCAGCCAAGGATTCCCCACACCCCCTGCTTGTTGACTGACTTGCAAGCTATTGTTAAAGAGAATTATTTACAACACTTATTGAAGGTGATAAGGGGCAGCAGGGTGGGGGCCCACAGATAAAAAATAACAAAGAAACAGCAGGAGTGAGGAGGGATTCTGGTTATCCTGATCTGAGGAGATTCTTGCTACAACTCGACAATGCAGGAATGAGCACGGAAATCCCAAAGTGAGGGCCTGAGACCTTCAGGGGAGCCTGAAGAGAGCTTGGTCAAGGGGAGAGTATTTGCCACCATTCAGTTGACAATTTAATACCATGAAATAACTTTGTTTTCCTGGAAGGCTCAAGATAAACCGATCCGCACTTCTCAAGCCAACTCTGGGTCAGGAGTATTCAGCCAACTGGATGATTTGGCCTCCATCCAGAGTGGAAACAGCAGCTGCTGACCACCCCACCCGCTCCCCACCACCAGCCCCACCCTGGGTTGCTTAATCACCAGCCTCACAGCCAGCCAGGCAGCAGGAAGCGCCTCCCTCTGACCCATTTCCCTTGACCCCTGCACTGGGACCTTGGATGCAGGTCCCTCTTTGTTCAGGGGTCAGTTCTTCCTGCTCCTCCCCCAGCCTAGTGGCTCATTTTGTCCCCAACCCTCTGTCTCTTGTTCCTCCACTCCCCTGAATTCTTTCAGGCAGGAGTGCAGTTGGGGGGTGAAAAGAGGGTAACCCCCCCCAGGGGGTTGTCACCCCCCTCATTAGCTGTCTTCCCACCATCTCTATTCCATGCATCTTACGCTCTCCAGCTCAACACCTGGACCCTGAATATGTCTTTGGCCTTTTTGACTCTTCCCCTGTCCCAAGCACAGGTGGAAACACCTGAGTACGCAATCGGTAGATAGGACCCTTTACGAAAAATGAACCAGACCCGAGAAGTGGGACTGGTGCTGTGGCAGAGAAGACTCTCTGTGGGAGGAAGGACTTGGGTTAGGCCTGGAGGAGTCAAGATCAAACAGGAGGGATGGGCCTGAGGGCTGGCAGAGCAGCAGAACCCAGACGTGGAAGCAGGAATACATGGGCAGCCTCGAGTTCAGACGGAGACGGGAGGCCCTCTAACGAGTGGTTTGCAAATTTCAGATCATGACCCTTCGGTGGGTGATCAAAATTATTTCTTTGGCTACAAAGAGCATTTTTAAAAAATGAAGTAGAATAGAGTAGAAATAAAATAGAAATGAAACTGTCAGAGGGTATCCCACATCGTAAGGATTATTACCATTTCCTGAAATTGACATTGCAATTTTACGTACAGTATGTAAGTGACAGAAGTGGACTGGGTCGTGATGTAAAATGAATTTGTCAAAGATTACACTTAAAAAGAGTTAAAAACTGGCTCTGTGGGTTAAAGCCTCTGCCTTCAGCTCAGGTCATGATCCCAGGGTCCTGGGATAGAGCCCCACATTGGGCTCTCTGCTCAGCAGGGAGCCTGCTTCCTCCTCTCTCTGCCTGCCTCTCTGCCTACTTGTGATCTCTGTCTGTCAAATAAATAAATAAAATCTTTAAAATAAAGAGAGTTAAAAACAAAAACAAAAACAAAACCTCTTGCCCACCCCTGTTCATTTTATAGCTGAGGACACTGGGGCTCAGAGAGCCAGCTTGGGCACAGCTGGGGCCTGGACATGGACCTCCTGCCCATAGGCTCCTTCTCTACACACCATCCCACCTTCCCAGGCTGAAGGAACAGACAGAACTCGACTCTTTGACACTCTGGCCTCTATTAGTTTTACCCTCCCAAGGACATTCCACTTTTTTTTTTTTTAGACTTTTATTTAAATTCCGGTTAGTTATCATACAGCATAATATTATTTCAGGTGTACAATACAAAGATTACTACATCACTTCCCTACATCAGCCTGTGCTCACCACAAGTGTCCCCCTTAATCCTCATCTCCTGTTTCCCTGTCCCCCCCACCCAACTCCCCTCTGGTACCCATCAGTCTGTTCCCTAGAGTTAAGAGTCTATTTGCCTCTCCCTCTCTCTCTGTCTCTGCCCCTTCTCTCTTTTTTACCTCTTCTTATTTGTTTTGTTTCTTAAATTCCATATATGAGTGAAATGACACTTGTCTTTCTCTGATTTATTTCACTTAGCGTAATACTCTAGCTCCATCCACATCACCACACATGGCAAGACTTTATTCTTTTTCATGGCTGAGAAGATGTCTATATATTGTCTATATATATACCACATCTTCTTTATCCATTCATCAGACATTTAAGCTGTTCCCATAGTTTGGCTACTATAGATAATGCTGCTATAAGTATCAGGGTGCATGTATCCCTTTGAATTAGTATTTTTGTATTCTTTGGGTAAACATCTCCTAGCACAATTGATGAATCACATGGCAATTCTATTTTTAACTTTTTGAGGAACCTCCATACTGTTCTCCAGAGTGGCTGTACCAGGACTCTCATGCTTGTGTTTTTTTTTTTTTTTCTCTCTCTCTCTCTCTCTCAAGCATAAATAAAATATTTTTTGAAAAATGAAAAATAAACAATATGGAAGACTTTTTTAAAAAATGTATTTGTCAGAGAGAGCACACAAAGCAGGGAGAGCAGCAGGAGGAGAGGGAGAAGCAGACTTCCCACTGAGCAGGGAGCCCACTATGGGACTCGATCCCAGGACCCAGGGATCATGACCTGAGCTGAAGGCAGAGCTTAACTGACTGAGCCACACGGGCATCCCAGTAGGGAAGACTTTACTGAAGAATACTGCAATAGGGGAGAGACAGGGGGCTCTACTCCCAGCATAGCACAGACAGCTGGGGATTCACAGCCAAGGAGCAAGGTAAAGGGTCAGTGGACAGTCACTCACAGAAGACCTCCACCATAGGGGCACTCTAAGCCAACCTAACGGGGTTCTTGTTGAAGGCAGGCCAAGGACTTGGACATCGAAGGTGAGAGATGAGGAACTTAATGTGTTTCAGAGGTGGGTACGATTTAGCAGGATTCTTTGCTAAGACCTGGCTGGGCAGACCTTAGACAGGATAGGGACCAAGGTCAAGGCTGACTTGGAAAAAGGGGCTCAGAGGAGCCCAGCTAAAGTTCTATCAGAGTCTTTGTCAGCAACAACATCTCGCTCTGTGTTTCCACTTGTCCCTGATATTTATATGATGCTTTCCAATTTTTGCGTATAAATGCTAGGTAGTATTAGTAGTTAGGAAAACCGAGACTTAAGGAAACCAAGTCCCTTGTCCAAGGTCACACAGCTGTTCTCAGGCAGAACTGGGAATAGAGGCCCAGGTCCATCTGTGTTTAGACCCCCAGATGCCTATTATCCTGCTTCTCAAAAATCCAAACCCAGCGTTCTGTTACTGAAGATGCCCCAGCAGAGTGCTATCTTGGAGCTGGGGTGCTACCCCGCCTATGTTTGAACAGCTGTCTGAGCCCGGTCATGAGCGCCCAGGCTATTAATGAATGCTTCAAGTCTCAGATCTGAGCTCACCCCAGCCCACAGTGTTATTTACAGCATATGGGCTATTTACTTCTGGGGCTGAGCAGGCCACAAGGAGAAAGAACAGACTGAAATACTCCCTTGTGGCGCTTGGGCACCCAAACCCAAAATTTGGCTCCAAAGTCCAGTTCTGTTGATCACCCCATAAGGTATCTCTTCAACTGTCCTCTCTCCTCTGTCTCCAGGGCCCCGATGGGCATGCTGAGTCCCTCAACACCTCTGGCCTGGATGCGAGGCAGCCTAGGGGGAAACACCTCGAAAGGTCAGTGATGGCCACCTCCTCCCTGAAGCAGGTTCTGGGGACAATTTTTGTATTTTCCTGAATTTCAAAAATGTCTTTCATGAAAATTATTGCTTGTTCTGGGGGACCCTTGGGTGAGTTTAGTCTTTTTTTTTTTTAAGATTTTATTTATTTATTTGACAGACAGAGATCACAAGTAGGCAGAGAGGCAGGCAGAGAGAGAGGAAGGGAAGCAGGCTCCTCTGCTGAGCAGAGAGCCCCATGTGGGGCTCGATCCCAGGACCCTGAGATCATGACCTGAGCCACCCACGTGCCCCTGAGTTTAGTCTTAAGCAGACCCCTTCGGTCTGTAGCTCAGCAACATTGCACACATCATTGCAAGGCCCCTCTCCTGCATCAATTTACTAATGTACTGAGTTTCTTTTCTCCCCTTTCCTCCCTCCCCCACCACAGGTAGCCCCTCTGCGTTACCTCTTGGATCCCTAAGTCTCCTTGACTTTAATGTATCCTTGCAAACTACACTGCACTGCTTTCTAGGAGTGGGTGTTCTTAATCTACAAAAATAGTAGATTAGATAGTAGAATAGATCCTCACTCCCTGTTTCATTCAGGGTCTTCTCTTTTGTAATTGACATCTCCCTCTGTGGACATCCTCCATTACTGCTATTTACTTTCATAATCAGAGAAAAACCCTCACAGCTAATCAAGGCTGAGTCTGAGGGACTTCAAGGGGAGCTGGGGAGGGACGTGAAGTCACACGTTTCCATCTTCTGAAACACAAAGGCTATGCCTTGGAAAAGAGGAGGTACCCCTGCGGAGGGGGTGTGTGGGTATTCATCTAGAAGTTTCCAGCTATCCTCACTGGGAGGAGCAGGAGGGGGAAGCAAATCGGTCCCAAGGAAAACGCCAGAGCCTCACCATATTCGATTACAAAATCAAGGAATTCCACTCCTTTTGAGAAGTCCTATAGTTTGGTCACTTGAGCCCATTCCCACAAGGAGCAGTGAGCAGAGCTGAGAGAGGCCAGGGCTCAACCGCCAGCCTTGGCTCTGAAGTTACAACCAGCTCTCCACCTGCCCCTGCACAAAGCTGTGTTTCCAATACTGGCCTTAAATTTTAGCAGATCCTTCAGCCTCTTCAAGGGTTTAAACACTGACACCCCCCCCCAACACCTTAAGAATTACATTCCAAGGATGCCAAAACCTGGCCTGCAGACTACTGAGACCTGTCTTAGCCACTGCAGACCACCTTAATTGATCAGAGACATTTTCCTACTGAGCTCATACTCAGCTTCAGAATTCTTCTCGACCCTATGGTCGGGTCAACACACCAGACTAGGCACTAAAGCTAAAATCTAACTGCCACTGCTAGAAACCCAATCATCTCATCTTTTAGAGGAGACTAAGACCCAGTGAGGGCAAAGGACTTGCCCAAGGTCTGTAGAGCTTGAGGATAGCATTGCCTAAGGATTAACATGATGATGCTGACCAATTCTTCTCCTGATTCCAATTTGCTTCCAAATAAAACTTGAGTGACTTCACCTAAGTCGACTTGGTCACAAAATTTTATTGAGCATGTTACTAGGTACCAGGCATGACAGCCAAGTGCAGAGGATACAGCAGTGACCATGATAGGGAGACCTGTGCTGGGATGGGGTGGACAGTCATCTGAAAGGGAAGGACAAGAACTATAATGTAAGACATGTTTACGACTATGGGGCTTGACCTTGCCTGGGTAGTCAGGGAGGGCCTCCCAGGGGAGGCAATGGCACTGCAGTTGACATCTGAACGATGAATTAGGAGGGAAGCGATTTCTAGTTGAAGGAACAGCGAAAGACTCTGAGGGTGGAGAAAGTAGGGCATCTTTGAGGAACTGAAATAAGGCCCAGACCCCAGTGGCTCAAATATAGAGGGGAGAGGGAAAGAGGCCTAACCCCCTACCCCAAATCCCTACCTCCCACCCCTGCCCCTGTTGAGCACCTCTTCATTTATTTAACATGTGGATATCGTCTCATAATATCCAAGCCTTTTGCTCTTTTCTCTTAATATTATATTGTGAGCATTTTCCAAAGTGATTGTGATTTTTTTTGAAAACTTCCTTTCTAATAGCTACATTACATTTCAGCACATCAATTACCATAATTTATTAAATAACACCTCTGTTATTGGGTGCTTAGAATACTTCCTGGTTCTCACTATCATAAATAATACCAAGGTAGCCATCTTTGATCACCTTTGATCATATGATTAATTTCTTAAAATAGATTTCTGCAAGTTAATTACTGTTTCAAATGCTATGAGCATGTTTAAGATTCATGAGAGCAACGAAAGCTTTGTGCAGTGCTGTCTCACCTAATACCTGCAATCACCCTTTGAAGATTCTCAGGTGAGGAAGCTAAGGCTTGCAGGGGCGCATTTGACCCAGTTGTCACACAGGTGACAAGGGAGCTGGTTAAGAAACATGGATTGTGGGACACCTGGGTGGCTCAGTGAGTTAAAGCCTCTGCCTTCAGCTCAGGTCATGGTCTCAGGGTCCTGGGATTGAGCCCCACATCGGGCTCTTTTCTTGGTGGGGAGCCTGCTTCCTCCTCTTTCCCTACCTGACTCTCTGACTACTTGTAATCTCTATCAAATAAATAAATAAAATCTTAAAAAAAATAAAAAAGAAAAAAGAAACATAGACTGTGAGGCCCACCTGGTCTTGTCAAATCAGCATCTCTGGACTGAGAGCTCTTCCAGCCTTCCTGCTGATTCCGATGAAGTTAAAGTTTCAGAATCATCGGGCGCCTGGGTGGCTCATTTGGTTAAGCGTCTGACTTTGGCTCAGGTCATGATCCCAGGGTCCTGGGATCGAGCTTCTTCCTGGGGCTCCGCACTCAGCAGGAAGTCTGCTTCTCCCTCTAACCCTCCCCCCACTTATGCTTTTTCTCTCTCAAATAGATAAATAAAAATCTTTTCTAAAAAAATTAACAGTAAGGGGCGCCTGGGTGGCTCAGTGGGTTAAGCCGCTGCCTTCGGCTCAGGTCATGATCTCGGGGTCCTCGGATCGAGTCCCACATCGGGCTCTCTGCTCAGCAGGGAGCCTGCTTTGCTTCCCTTCCTCTCTCTCTGCCTGCCTCTCTGCCTACTTGTGATCTCTCTCTGTCAAATAAATAAATAAAATCTTTAAAAAAAAATTAACAGTAAGAAAAAATAAAGCTTGAGAAATATCCACCGTATTCAAGATCCTCATTTCCGGTTGAAAAAATTAAGACCAGAAAAAGAAAGTGCTTTGTCCCATGTAACATAGCTTCTGCCCAGGGCCAACAATGAAGCCTTGGTCTAGACCACTTCCAGAACCTGTACTCAAACCTCCATCCTACACTGGAAAACCCGGTGTCGGCTTCCTTTTTTTCAGGTCACACCCCCACTAAATGTATGTGCATGTCTGTCTCAGCACATGCTTGCTGATGTGCTATTGGTCTGGGTTTTTTTCTTAGTTTGATAAGTGAGTCACCACAATTTAAACGTGCCTTATGCAACCCCCCAGAAGAGTACTTGTAGTAAAACTTTGTAAAGATAACACAATCTTTTTTCATATAAACATCACCACCAACATTTGTGTTTAGTAAATTAAAGTAACTGGACGTCAGGCCTTTAAAGGCTGAAATGAATAACAGTTTGGTGAAAACTTATCCCACAGGCTTGCAAGTGAACGCTGTTTTCACGTTCCTAGGTTAATTCAGGCACCAGCGTCTGTATGGGAAACAGAGTCACCTGAAGGAGTCAGATGGCCCAGATGTTAACGATTGCTTCCCCTGGGCCTGCTGGGAGAGATGCCATCTGAATACTTCTCCCTCGGTTGGGCACTCGATACAGCCCTGCCTGAGGCCCAGCATGGGATTGATGCCTCCAGTAGATGGCGGAGTCTCACAGGACACGGGCTGGTGAGGCTGGCTGTCCCCACTGGAAAAACCAGCTGGAGAAAATCAGCTCCTGGGCCCTCCTCCTCCAGATGCACCCTCCCTCTCTGGGGAAAGAGAAAAGAGACTTCCTGTGTGGGTCCCATCAGCCCTGCCCAGGGTACCTGGGGAATCCAGAAATCCTGGACCAAGCCTGCAAGAAGGGCCTTTACCCACCGTCTCATCCAGGCCACCCAGGGTGTGTCCAAGGACCAACAACATCCCCTGGGAACTTGTTAGGAAGGCAGATTCTCAGACCACCCCCCCCCCCCCCCCCCACCCCCGCCCAAGCCAACTTCAGCCGGGAACCTACGGTGGGAGGAGCAGCAATCTGTGTGTTAACAAGCCCTCTGGGTGACTCCAATGCATAAGGAAGTTATAGAAACACAATTAACTCCAACTTCCTCATTTTAGGAATGGGGAAATACGGGCTAGACAAAGGAAGTGACGACCCACAGCCGGGCAGTGGTTGAGACCCCACTATTACCCAGATTCCTGATGTTTCCTCCCCCTTCGTCTTTGTTGTCTAGCATCCTCTACCTCCACTCCCTGGAGGTCAGTAGAACCATCCCAGCTGTGCCATCTTCAGACATGAAGATGTGCCCTCTGTGTAAGATGTGCCCTCTGTGTAAGGTTGCTGGAGAAAATACAGAATGCTCAGTTAAATGTCAATTTCAGAGAAACAACAAATAACGTTTCAGCCTGTGTATGTCAGATACTGTCATCCCATATTTTTACTTGCTGAATCTGGCAGCTCTCTGCCTCAGGGGCAGAATCTTCCTTCCTGAGAACCACTGGCCCAGGTCCATTCCTTGGGGTCTGGGATGTGGGGGTCATAGGTAAAAATATCGGATGAAATAATCAATTGCCATTCACTGGGGAGGGCAGGAACTTTATCAGACTCATCTCTGTACCCCTAGGAAGAAGTAGATTCTCATCTTACCTATCTGATAAACCATGAAACAGACTCTTAACTACAGAGGACACACTGTGGGTTGCTGGAGGGGACGTGGGCGGGGATATGGGTTATGGGATATGGGTGACAGGTAGTCAGAAGGGATCTCCTAATGATGAGCACTGGCTGTTCACCTGAAACTAATATGACACTGTAGGTTAACTAGCTAGAATTTAAGTAAAAACTTGAATCAATCAATCAATATTCTCCCTGATAATAGGATTGAAAACACTTTTCTCAGTACCAGGTACCTGAATACTTACTAAGCCGGGGACTGGGCATTAGGGACACAATCCCTGCCTTCAGGCAGCCTGTGGCCTGGCAAATAGAAATGAAAAATGGGGTTGGTTTTGATCCACAGCATTTTTTAAAAGATTTGACTTTGTGGTCAACATTCGAAAATTGGAAGCCATTACATAAAAGTCAGGATTTCTATTCTCTCTTGGAAAATGGGGCACATGTTCCAAATGCTTGGGACAACTGGCCCTTGAGTCTGCATTCCCATGCAGCAAGGCCAGGCCGTCGGTGAGAGAGGCCAGCTGCCTTTGACTGGGTCATGTGTCCCCGTCCCCCCACGGCCCCCCACCACTCTCTTTCGCCCCATACCAGCACCCTTCACCCATTTCTGTTATCTGGAGGGCGCCTATAGGCACTGGATTTCAAAGCTCTGATCTGATAGGCGAGAGGGATTGGAATGGAATGTCCTTCCAGGTGATCTGTGTAAGGCTAATGCCATACCTCCATTTTGCAGAGGAAGAAACTAAGGTTTAGGAGGATTGAGTGAATTGCTCAAGGTCCTAATAGCTACATTGGATTAGAACCCAAGTCCCTTGACTCCAGGGCCTATACCTATGCCCCACCCTGACCAGGGTTCCTTGTGAGAAATAGCTCAATTACAGGGACAAAAAAGCTGTGGCACTGGGGACCCAGAGGGGAAGTAGTGACGGGGACGGAAGGCCAGACCTCCTCATGTTCACTCATCTGTGAGAAAGAGTAAAAGCGAGAGAAAGCCAACTTGGGTGGCTGAGAACAGGAGCTCTGACTGGGACCCAGGGCAGCTCCCAGACACACAACCACCAGGACTCCTCAGTGCCCGGCAGGGTCCGGGAGCTCAGCCACAGACCACGGTGAGTAACTTTCTGTTGTTGTTTTATTTGGGGCCTCTTCCTCATTTCAGAGAACTTGTGTGTTTTGTGAAACCTGTGTTCCTCCTTTACCCCTTCCCCCCAGGGATGTCAGAAGCTGGGGGGTCTGTCCAGGGGCGGGAAACTGATCCCCTATGGGGAGGACTCCTAAGGTGTGTGAGGACCACTCACAGGCAGGCTCCGGGCTGTGCAGTCCTCACCCTTGGACAGGACCATGAATCAGCACTCACAGAAGGAGGTAGTCACCTATACGCCAACAGCCTGACCGGGGCGGCTCAGGAGTGTGTTAGCGCCACACTAGACCCAGGGGAGGCCAGGGGTCTGTAGCAAGCCAGCACCCAGGTTACTCTCAGCGCTGGTAACTCCATGGCCTCAGGAAAATCCATCCCCCTCCTTCCCGCTCAGCTCGCTCTTCTGAGAACTTTGGGCCCAAGACCAGCACTCATGGGCCTGTGGGGAGGGCTGGCTGTGGCGACACTGGCTGAGAACCCAGGCTCAGCAAATGGCTTTAAGGTGGCAATTCTGATCATCACACCATCTGCCGCTCCTGGGGAGTAGAGATAAGGAGGAGGGGGCTGCAGGCTGTTTTTCCCTCGAATGGGTGGCAGGTAGACACCTTGAGGACACAAAGGCCAGGACTGAGGCAGAGAAGGGGCACAAAAGGAACTGGGGCAGGCCCTGGGAGGCAGGACCCCAACGACGCTGGCCCCAGCATCAATTTCTACCAAAGAACCACTTCCTTCACCTTTTGGTCGGTTGAGAGCGGGTGGCTAAGGTGGGCAAAATGGTAGCATGGCTCAGCTGAGCAGAGCCCTCCAGTGTGTCTCCTGTCTTCCCTCCCCATCTTTGTTGCACCTGTTACTCTTACCCTGAGCTCTCAGATGTACACGGAATGTTCTTTGGGTCTTTCTCATTAAAGCACATTCAGTAGGACTCAGAGCTCTCGCTCTACTGGACTGGTCAGAAAAGGAGTCTCAGTGTGTAGTTAGCTTCTCTCCCTTGCCAGCATTGCCCAGCGAATCCTAGGGGCTCATACAGAGCACAGAATAAGGGGGGCACCTGGCCTTCATGCTGCCCTGGCTTCTCCTATGATGGATGCCTGTTGTCCAAAGGGGTTGGATCCCTGAAGTCCAGCCCTGTCCACTTCCTTCATGTGCCTGGAGTCCAGATTCTTTGCCACGATTTGAAACCACTGTGCCTTGAGTTTAACCTCAGGATTGGGTTACCACCCGGTAACTTCACCCAGAGGCCCCACGATCTCCCCAAGACAGCAGAGCCCAGGATGTGAAAACTCAAGGGACCCGAGACCCTGGGACCTGTGTCCTTGGCTTTGGATCACAGATAGAGGCTCTTCTCCCCACCCACCTGGGACCCCAGCTTCACCTTCTCACTGAACTCGGGCTTTCACAAAGAACAGAAAAAAGGGCTCTCTTCAGACAGTTTCTGCTTTCTAACTCAACCCCTGTAAGACGTCCCTTGGCCGGGAGACACCGAGGCTGCTTTTTGAAGGGAGACCAGCAGCTGTACCCAAGTCCTCCTCACTGATAGGTCAGGTGGCCTGGGATGAGCCGCATCACCCCCCCCCTTTTTTTTTAAGATTTTATTTATTTGAGAGAGAGAGAGCACAAATGAGGTGAGAGGCAGAGGGAGAAGCACACTCCTCTGCTGAGCAGGGAGCCAGATGCAGGACTCGATCGCAGAACCCCGGGATCATGACCTGAGCCAAAGACGGACACTTAACTGACTGAGCCACCCAGGTGCCCCTCACGTCACATTTCTAACACGTAGTTTCTCCAGCTCCAAAAATGAAGCCCAACATTACCACCCTGCCTCAAAGAGAAGCTCATTTATTTTCTGAAGTTCACGTTTACGGAGTGTTCACTACGTGCCATAGCTCTGTTAGGTCTGCTGCCTCCTCTTGCCCGGTGCTCACAACAGCCCTGAGAGAGGTGCACCATCAGCACCCACATCTGAGAGGTGAGAAACTGAAGCTCACGCAGGATTAAGACCTTGCCCAAGGTCATATAGCTGGTGGTAAATGGCAAAGCCAAGAGTCAAACTCCGGGCTGTCTGAACACAAAACCAGCTCTATTGCCATAAGAACCAGCTAGGGACCCTGCTATGGAGAGCTCCTTGAAGGCGCTATGGCCCATCGCAGCCTCGAGGAACCATCAGCCCCCTTCCAGCTAAGCTCAGAAAAGAATTTAAGGCCCATTATTCCCTGTTCCCTCCATCTCCTCTGGAGAGAGAGGGTCCACAGAGCATGGGGTGTATCCTGCCCCACCCCCATGCAGTGAAGACCCCAAAGGCCAAGGAAAGAAAAGGACAGATCAGTGGGGTAGGCCAGAAGGGCAGGATCCCCCCTGGGTCATTAAAGCCAACTATGAGAAAGAAGGTTGCTGAGATCCCATCCAAACTGGAAGCATGTTGTTGAGACCTCTGGGCAGAAATGGGTTGGGTCAGATGTCCTGTGGGCTTTGCTGCCTCTCTTCTCCTCCCCTACCCGCTCCTACCCCTACAGGGGAGCCCCTCAGTCTTCTGCTCACATAGTGAATCAGAGGCAGCCCCTCCCACCACAACTCCCCTCTCCCCTCTGCCCTTCTCTCCCTGGGGGGTTGGGGCCACCCCAAAGTTCCTCTGAGAACCACAGCTGCGTTCACGGTGTTGCCTCTACTAGACAGCAGATCCACACTCTGTGGGTCTCCGTGGATCTGTCTGGGTCCTGGGGGTATCTGATGGAGCTAAAAGCAGGGGACTGGAGCCTGCTGAGAACCAGAAGGGGGTGCAAGGTATTTCACAGACTTTCTCCAAGACTTCACATGAGTCCTATCTTAATGGTACCCACTTGGCAGATGAGATCACCAAGGCTCAGTCACAGCAGGTAAATGGCAGAGACAAGCCACAAACCCAGGTCTGTATTTTCATTATTTTCCACCAGCTTTGCCTAACAGGAAGGGAGGTGTTCCAGAAGGTTCACACCATTAGAAGGTCATGGAGCTTGGTTCCATTTTTTAAAAAAAATCAGTGAGTAATTATTTTGCTACTTAAAAGGTATTTTTCTCAGTGTGAGAACTTCTTAAGATAAACAGAAGAATCAAAAGCAGAAGTTAGCGGTGATCAAACAAATGATGATCTAATTTCTTCCAACCAGGATGTTTATCATTTGGCCATTGATTTACGGTTTTAGGTTGATCTTTTTCTTCATCATTTATTATTTAATTTATACCCTTAATGAACCAGATTAAAGACAGGATGCAAAAGGAACTCTGATGTCAGAAACACGAGGAAATAAGGAAAAGAAAGTTGATCTCTTCCCTGCAAATTTACCTCAAGCTTCATAAATCGTGTTTATCTGATCACATTTCTTATATAGCTTACCAGGAAAATTACTGCACATCCCGAAATTTCAGAGAGTGTTAAAAAGAGAAGGGCACCTGGGTGGCTCAGTGGGTTAAGCTTCTACCTTCGGCTCATTTCATGATCTCAGGGTCCTGGGATCAAGTCCCGCATCAGGCTCTCTGCTCAGCAGGGGGCCTGCTTCCCCATCTCTCTCTCTCTGCCTGCCTCTCTGCCTACTTGTGATCTCTGTCTGTCAAATAAATAAATAAAATCTTTTAAAAGAGAGAGAGAGAAAATAACATGTGCTCTGTCTTCGCCTGTGTCGGGCATAAAGGCGATCTCCACTTGCAGGAGACATGCAGGGAGACACTTGCCAACAGGGACCTGAGATCTATTTTCTCTTGCTTAAGATTCTTCTAAAAAAGGTCCAAATCAGCTGTCTAAGCGTCAAATACCAGAATTCAAACCCTCCAGTCCCGAAAGTGATTTCCCTTCTCTTGTTATATCTCAGTCTATTTTAATGTCCATTTGGTCCCCCAATAAAACACCACTTCAAAATGTGTTCACCCACCAGGCCATCTCTTCTGTCCTGAATGTACAGAGATCAAGAACAGGTGCCCCTTGGAAAGTGAAGAGAAGTCAGAATTGCTCTTCACAGATCATGCATGTATTATAAATGGTTTAAAATAAATGCGAGGGAAAATTTTGAACCGATTCTCTTATTGAAAATAGTACATTTGACTTAAAATCGCTTCCTTTTTCACGGGCCATACAAAATCATGAAATGGCCCAACTAATTCCCATTGGGGTTTCTAACATGATATATTACTGTGAAACAGTTCCTGAGTCGCAAGAGACTGGACACATTCCAGTCTTACCCCCTCATTCTATTTTATTTTACTCTTTCCGTTTGGGGCACGATCCTCAGAGAGCCCAGCACATAGACAAGAAACATAATGGTTAACATTTACTGAGGGTAGACTGAGTGCCAGCGAGGCACTGTGCTACGTATCTGCGATGTGCCGCCTTCTCCATTTACTCCTCACAACGGCCCTGAGTGGAGAAACTTTCATTATCCCCTTTTTACAGATGAGGACACTGAGGCTCAGGGAGGTGAGGCCATTTGCCCAAGAGACCACAGATCTAATAAGAGAGGCAGCAGCAGAACTCACAGCTATGACTTGGGGCTGCCTTTTAAACCTCTGTCTATACATTCCTCCTCTTTTTTTTTTTTTTTTTTTAGATTTTATTTATTTATTTGACACAGAAAGAGAGAATCAGCAAGAGAGAGGCTGGGGGAGAGGGAGAAGCAAACTCCACACTGAGCACAGAGCCGGACACCGGGTTTGATCCCAGGACCCTCAGATCATGACCTGAGCCGAAGTCAGACACTGAACTGACTGAGCCACCCAGGTGCCCCTGTAAGTTTCCTTCTTAGCCTCCATTGATCCTTATCTGTTTATCACCTCCCTTTACGGAAGCAGGAGATGGAAACCCAGGCCTCCTTGCACATTATGTACCAAGGGAATCAGTACACTGGGTCTGATCCCAAATTCCAGGCCAGAAATGAGAACATGCCTTCCTCTTCACCACCCCAGGCCCCAAAGCAAGCAGATACACACGTGCACATTATTCGCTCTATCACAAAGGGGTAGGCAGAGTGTGTGTGAACATCACATCCCCCAATGTCTGGCCCGTCTCCGGCTTCTCCCCATCTCTCCATGGCAGGACAGCCCACTCCAGATTTAATTCACTCATCAGCCTGCATTCAGCTTCTCTGTGACCTCTAGCCACTCTGTCACCACCCAGACGTCAGTGGCCTCAAGCCTGTGCATCAGCCTCCTCGCAGGTCCCAGTTTCCTCAATTATAAAATGGGACTACTCCCAGTGCCCTGGTTGGCTTGTCATACAGAATATAGGAGTTAATACGTCAAGTTCACAGAACGGTGTCCAGCACATGGTATACAACAAGCGCTCACTCAGTGTTACTTCCTGTAACAGTCATGCTCACTGCTGTTTCAAGAACTGGCCTGCTCTGTCATCCCACCACTTCCACCTGCTGGACGAACCAGTCTGAATCGCAAACCCCACTGCGGCAACTAGAAAGAACCAGAATCAAGGTTAGGGCAGGGACCCTGCCCTTTAGGATCCGGGGAGCCAGGAAGAAGTCGAGGAGGCTGGGGGAACGGCACATGATTCCCAGTGTCCGCCACTCGTTTAAGCCTTGCCTACTCTGCTGTATAGAGAAGCCCCATAAAAAGTCCTCGTCATCATGGTTTTAAGGTCTTGTTTGCCCTACAGAGAGCACTTCATGGTCAGAAGGGGTGACCAGCCATCTCCAGGTATGATTTTAGCAATGCTCCCTAACTGGGGCGCCTGGGTGGCTCAGTCAGTTAAGTGTCTGCCTTTGGCTCAGGTGCTGAACTCAGGGTCCTGGGATCTAGCCCTGCACTGGGCTCTCTGCTCGGCGGGGAGACTGCTTCTCCCTCTCTCTCTGCTCCCCCTCACCTCACACTTGCACTCTCTTTCTCTCTCTCTCAAATAAATAAATAATATCTTTAAACACACACACACACACACCACACACCCTTCCCAATGACGGATAACCAAGCTTTCACGCGTAGCAGACCACCCTCAGGGTCATGGAGATCCACACACTCTGATCAGTCATTTAGACTTTACTGTGACTGAGCCTTCAAACTTTTCTGTAGCAGGTTTTCTTTGAAAGAGAGGTAGAGGCTTTTTAATTCCTATTATAAAGATGAAGGTGAAGGGCAGAAAATGGGAGCCCTGAATCACAGGGGAGCTCCCTGTTGGGACAGAACTGAGACACACATCATCAGAGAGCCCATCCTGAGACCCTGAACCCTGGGATCTGGTGAGGCCGGAAGCAGGGGACCTTATGCTACTCACAGAATTTCAAGGAGCCTCTATCGGATAGAGGTCCCCAGGAGAAGGCTGCAGAAGCCGGCTGAGCAACCGGGAGCAGAAGGTCTGATGATTACAGGTCTGAGCCTGGGTTCAAATTGCGCTCTGCCCTTCTGTAGGACCTCAGGCAAGTCACTTCATCTCTATGTGCGTTGGTCACCTTATCTGCAAAACAGAGGCAAGGATAACAGTACTGGCTTCCCTTGCTTCTTGTGAGGATTAGCCAAGATCACAGGCAAAGCCATGCTTGGCACACAGCAAGCGGCGTGTATTAAGGTGCAGTCGCCCATGATCCCACCCTCCCCCGTTTACAGCAGGGCAGGTGAGGCTCTGAAAGGCTTGTCCTAAGTCCTCTCGCCATTGAGCCTTTGGGAATCACTTCCGAAATGCTAAGCCTGGGATGCCCTTCTTGCTGATACACACTCCATCAGCCTTCTTTCCCCCTGTAAAGAGATCCGTTGCATCCCCTTTGGAAATTTTGAAGACGGTCACCCTCCTTCAGGATTTTCACAAGGATCGGTAAGAAGTCCTTCAACCAATTCATTTGGCAAATATTTACCGAGTAGCTACTGTGTGCCAGGCTGGGTGCCAGGCACTTGAGACACAGTAGTGACCGAAACAGACGACGAGCACCTGCTCTCTTGGCGCTGAGATCCTGGCAGCTAACAGAGGTGCTGGAGGCCCTGGCTGGAGCAAACAGTCCAGGGAGGAAAGGAGGAAAAGGAGAGGAAGAGATTGTTGCCCAAAGTATGGGAAAGATGCCCCTCCCTCCAGGCCGGCCACCAGCATCATGGCCTAGGACTGAGTTCTGACTCTGCCACCTGCAAGCTGTGCCACCTTGGGCAAATCCATCTAGCTAAGCCTCAGCTTCCTCATCTTAAAACAGGAAAAGCGATGCCTGGGCGGCTCAGTGGGTTCAGCGTCTGGCTCTTGATTTCGGCTCAGGTCCTGATCGCAGGGTCACGAGATTGAGCCCTGTGTCAGGCTCTGTGCTGGAAATGGAGCCTGCTTGGGATTCTCTCCCTCCACCCCACCCTGCCCCTCCCACCCACCTCTCCCTCTTAGAAAAAAGTCCGGGGGGGAGGGGGTATTGGATGAGACAATCTATCCAAAAGTGCAATTTACAAGATAAAGGAGACTATGTAGGTAAAAAGCCTCTTAGAGTGCCCACCACAAAGGAAGTACGACAGGACAGTGACGAATTCATTTTCTTCACCTACTTTAACCACAGTGACATATGGCCACGGGCTGAACGCAGAAGCAGAGATGAAAATCCAGCTGCCAGACCGTTAAGAGGTTCCCCCAAAGAAATTCTCATGAGAAATATGTTATCTC
Organism: Enhydra lutris kenyoni; assembly: GCF_002288905.1. NCBI lineage: Eukaryota > Metazoa > Chordata > Mammalia > Carnivora > Mustelidae > Enhydra > Enhydra lutris. The sequence goes on from NW_019154122.1 coordinate 2,376,361, forward strand.
TATTAGCATGTAATAATGTAATAGGTGCCTTCAACACATTTTTTAAGTTTTCAATTTTATTTTCTAATACAGTACATAGTAAAAGATGGAACCTACCTCAATGAGAGCCCTTTAGGGTCTGGGTAACTTTTAGGAGGGTAAAGGGGTACTGAGATGGCAGAGTTTGAGAACCGTTGCTCCAGGCTTTCCTGAGCTGGCTTTCTCACGCCAGCTCATCTGCAATCTAATGACACCCCCTTCCCACCGCGTCCCATGGGGTTAATTGCACAGCTTCCAAGCTGGAAGGACCCTTTGAGGTGTCATCAAAAACCCATTGGTGGTGCAGATGGGCATACAGAGAAGAGGACCATTTGGTCTGAGGTTACCCAGCCTTCAGTTCCATCCCACACTGGAACCTGTCTCCTTGGCCCAGGGCTCTTGTCTGGACTGCAGGTTGAGAGGTGCCGACTTCCTTTTCCCAGCCTGGTTAATAATCCGTCAGACTCCCCGGCACTCTCCCTTTCACTCCCATTCACTCAACACCAAACATCCTGAATGGAAACGTGATCTTCTCCCTCTGTTCTCCTAACACTGTCCCAACCCCCTTCCTGACTCTCAGCCTTTCTCCTTGACCCCCTTCACCAGCCCAAGGGCATGACAGAGAAGCCGTTGTCATTCTCATTCAGTGCCAGTTAGCAAAGAACTTGGGGAAGTCAGAAGAAAGCTGTGATATGTATGTGTATTTTATATATACTGTCTGGCTACTGTATATTTTATATATATATATATATATATATATATATATATATATATATATATATATATATATATATATATATAGTCTGCCATCAATGGAGGGCTCACTGTGTGCCAGGCACTGTATTAAGCATGATGCTATCTCAATTAATTCTTGTCCCTCACCACCACCAATGAAGAGTGCACTGTTTGTTTACTCCCATTTTACAGATGAGGAAACTGAGGAAAACAAGTGAATACAGTAGTGACTTCATCTGAGGGCGTAGAGCTAACGTTTGGTGGTGCCAGGACTGAAGTCAGGTCTAACTCCAAAGCCCAAGAGCCTGACTGGCAAATCCTTGGGGGTGAGGAGATGAGGACTCCACCAGGTTGGTGGGGATAAGACTAAAATTTAGACCCACTAATGTAGCCAAGGAGGCATTACTGAATGAAATTGGTCAATAGAGGAAAAAGCCAGAAAGAGAAATGATGCGATTTGCCTCTGGGGCTAAAGACCAAAGATGGCCTGTGTCTGTTGTTGGAACCATCACCCTCGGCAGTGTCCTGCATTAGATCCTGTCCCATTACCAACCTGACTTTGTCAAAGCACAAGGGCTGAAGTCCTAGTTCTGCCCATCACTTGCTGCGAATTTTGGGTGACATGCCTTCTCTGAACTTGTTTGCTCAAGAAATGCTACCTGCCTCAAATAACAGTGGGGAAAATTATGCAAACTGTCAAATACAATATGGGCATTAGTAGTTCATTCCTTAAAAGGGAAGTCGCTGGAGTATAAGGTAGCTGAAAAAAAGGAAGAAGATATTTGAAAAGACTCAACAAAACTGTCCTGTGGGGAGATTTCAGATCAGTTAGTTGATTACCAAGAATTAAAGAATGTAAAACAACAGGATGGACCCTGGGGCTTCAGAGGAATGAACAAGACTGCGGGTTCCTGGGGCCCCCAGCAAGTTTCTTAAATCTCTGGGCCCCAATTTCCTCATCTGTAAAATATGGAAAATAATTATACCAGCTTTGCAAGGCTGTTTAGAGGTTTAAATAAGATAATGTGTGGAGCTAGTCCAGTGCCAAGCCTCATCATCGTTATCCCCCGATCCTCTTTTCAGACGGCAGTGCAGGGGAGAGGGAGAGAAAGTGACTACGCCCTAGAACCAACTGGTGTCAGAGCCAGGCTCCAACCCTGAGCATCTGATTCCTAACCTGGGACCCTTTTCTTTCCACCATGTCACACACAAACACACTACAGCTCACTCAGACACCCACGAGATTGCTTAATTGTTTTAAATCATTATGTAATCTGCACATGAACAATGCAGGTAGTAATCATGTCCCCAGCCACAGATGAAGAAACTGAGGCTCAGAGAGTTTGAGGAACTGGCCCCCAGGTCACACAGCCCACACACAGGGCTGGGATGTGAAGCCAGCAATGTTTCATTCCAAAACCTTGGCCCTTAACCTTTGCTGCAGTGGAAAGAGGCCTCAGGCACCATTTAGCTTAATTCCTCCCAGGAGAGAGGCTGGAGCTGATACAGATAGATGAGGAAGGAAGGTCCAGGGAGAATGAGTGTCAAGACAGCAGGTGGTGGCCCCACAGACTCCTGGATGGGAGTGGCGAATGGTGGGTGGACAGCCGACTTGGGATGGAATCTTAGAGCTCCACACATGGGGCATGAGTTTCTTTGCCAACCACTAGACATTTAAGAACAGACTTAATGATGATCCTGTGTGCCAATTTTTATAAATTACAAATTCTTTCCTTAAAGGACTGGAGGTGGCCTATATTATGAATTAGGGCAGTGGAAATAAAAGCAAAACATTAGAAACCACTTTAAAAAGAAGAAGAAGAAATGAATCAGGAACCAACCTTGAATGACTCAGGACTGCAGGTTTACATCGGATTTAGTTCTAAGCTTCCTGGCAGCTGAGGGAAAAGAAAGCACAGAGTCTCTCTGAAGAAGACTGCTTTTTTCCTCAGTTTACATTTGTTCATTCATTCATTCATTCATTTATTCATTTATTCAGTAAGTTTATTTTAAAATATCTAGGGACGCCTGGGTGGCTCAGTTGGTTAAGCCGCTGCCTTCGGCTCAGGTCATGATCCCAGCGTCCTGGGATCGAGTCCCGCATCGGGCTCCTTGCTCTGCAGGGAGCCTGCTTCTCCCTCTGCCTCTGCCTGCCATTCTGTCTGCCTGTGCTCGCTCTCCCTCTCTCTCTCTCTGATAAATAAATAAAATCTTAAAAAAAAAATAAAATAAAATAAAAATAAAATATCTAAGTGCTTGCTTGATGCCAGGCCCTGTGCTCCAGTGCTGGAAATCCAAACAGAAAGTACTGAAGAAATCAGCCTTGGGGGCACCTGTGTGGCTCAGTTGTTAAGTATCTCCCTTCAGCTCAGGTCATGATCTCAGGGTCCGGGGATCCAGCCCCGCATCAGGCTCCCTGCTCAGTGAAGAGTGTGCCTCTCCCATTCCCTCTGCTGCTCCCCCTGCTTGTGCTCGCTTGCTCTCTCTCTCTGTCAAATAAATGCAAATCTTAGAAATCAATCAATCAATCAATCAATCGGTCTGGGCAGCCCTTTGCTTCTCTCCCCTAGGACAATTTCCATATTTTGCCTTGCATCAATAAACTTCTCCTGGACTTATACCGCAGAAGAGATTTTAGTTTCCTTCACCCACATGCTGTTCCCCCTCCCCTCGGATGACTACTGTAGTTGTCTGTTTACAAGGTCAAAAGTACAAGGTCAAGAGCAAGGACAGTTGCCAATCTTTCAGTTCACTCTCTGCTTTTGACCTGCTCTTTGTGGTTCCCAGTCTTTCCAGAAGTCTGGTTCCCTGGGCAAGCAGTGCTATGGTGAGGAGCTCATGGTGAGGCTCAGGATGAGAGACTGGGACCAATGGGCAATGTCTGTCATGGTTTGGGAACAGGAAGTAGAGGCTCAAGGGCCATCTAATTGTCTCCCTTCTCAGGGCTGACTTCTACCTCCATAAAGGCTGCTTAGCTTACCTTGGAACCTGTCATTAAAAGAATTTTGTTTCAGTGTGAGGGGAACTAGAATACAAAGATGTCATCACTCCCTCGCCCAGATTCTACTCTCAAAACTAGAAGCTCGGGCGCCTGGGTGGCTCAGTGGGTTGATCCGCTGCCTTCAGCTCAGGTCATGATCTCAGGGTCCTGGGATCGAGTCCCGCGTCGGGTTCTCTGCTCGGCGGGGAGCCTGCTTCCCTTCCTCTCTCTCTGTCTGCCTCTCTGCCTACTTGTGATCTCTGTCTGTCAAATAAATAAATAAAATCTTTAAAAAAAAAAACAAAACTAGAAGCTCACAGTCCAGGAAGCAAGATGAGATATATATTATTGTTACAAAGAATAGAAGGTAGACAGTGATCCATGCAGCAGGACTCAATGAGTTTCATCCACCTGGAGGGGCTGGGAGAAATCAGAGAAGGCTTCCTGGAGAAGGTGGCCTTGATCTAGGACCTGAAAAAAATAGATAAGATTTGGGCAAAGGACAATAGCCTACAGCCCGAAACTCCATAGAACTTCCTTAAAACTTGCAGCCAAGTGCTGTCAAACACCAAGGGGAACTGGGAGAAGGAATGTGGAAGGAAGCCCCCATGATTCCCTTCCTACAGCTGGACAGAGCACCAAGAGCCCAGCCTGCTGGGAAGCAGGTCCAGAAGGTCATGCAGGTCAAACAGATTTTTATTTTTATTTATTTTTTAAAAAGTTGTATTTATTTAAGTAATTTCTACACCTGATGTGGGGTTCAAACTCACTACCCCAAGATCAAGAGTAACACACTGTTCCATCTGAGCCAGCCAGGCCCCTCCAAATAAGTTTTTAAAAAACATGATGGCTTGGCCTTCATTGTAGCAAAGTGTCAGCTGAGAATAAACAGAGAGATTTCTATCTGCCTCAGCTCTCAGGTGTGGGTCAGATAAGACTCAAGCACAGAATCCTGTAAAATCCTATAAACTAACTCAATGAAGTCACTTCCTGCCTTTCACTGGACATGTGCTGGGAGCCAGGCACAGTGCCACAAGTTTAGTAAACTTCTGTTACTTAATCTGCACAACAATGTGATAAGGGTGGTATTTCTCTCATTTACAGATGAATGAGACAGAGGCCCAAAAAGGTGAAGTAACTTGCCCACTGTCACACAGCCCATAAAGTAGAGAGCTGGATTCCAATCCAGAGAGGTCTGGTTGCAAAACCTGCGACACTGGGATTCGACGTGGTGAATATCCGGGAGGAGACCTAAAAAATCACCCAGTCTACCCACCTGCTTTCAAGATGAGAAAAGAGGGGCGCCTGGGTGGTTCAGTCAGTTAAGCAACTGCTTTCAGCTCAGGTCATGATCCCAGGGTCCTAGGATAGAGCCCCACGTTGAGCTCCCTGTTCAGCAGGGAACCTGCCTCTCCCTCTCCCTCTGCCTGTCTCTCCCCTTGCTTGTGATCTCTCTCTCTGCGCCAAATAAATAAAGTCTTTTTTTTAAAAAGAATGAAAGAAAGAAGGAAGGAAGGAAGGAAGGAAGGAAGGAAGGAAGGAAGAAAGAAAGAAAGAAAGAAAGAAGGGCTCACTGTGTGCCAGGCACTGTATTAAGCATGATGCTATCTCAATTAATTCTTGTCCCTCACCACCACCAATGAAGAGTGCACTGTTTGTTTACTCCCATTTTACAGATGAGGAAACTGAGGAAAACAAGTGAATACAGTAGTGACTTCATCTGAGGGCGTAGAGCTAACGTTTGGTGGTGCCAGGACTGAAGTCAGGTCTAACTCCAAAGCCCAAGAGCCTGACTGGCAAATCCTTGGGGGTGAGGAGATGAGGACTCCACCAGGTTGGTGGGGATAAGACTAAAATTTAGACCCACTAATGTAGCCAAGGAGGCATTACTGAATGAAATTGGTCAATAGAGGAAAAAGCCAGAAAGAGAAATGATGCGATTTGCCTCTGGGGCTAAAGACCAAAGATGGCCTGTGTCTGTTGTTGGAACCATCACCCTCGGCAGTGTCCTGCATTAGATCCTGTCCCATTACCAACCTGACTTTGTCAAAGCACAAGGGCTGAAGTCCTAGTTCTGCCCATCACTTGCTGCGAATTTTGGGTGACATGCCTTCTCTGAACTTGTTTGCTCAAGAAATGCTACCTGCCTCAAATAACAGTGGGGAAAATTATGCAAACTGTCAAATACAATATGGGCATTAGTAGTTCATTCCTTAAAAGGGAAGTCGCTGGAGTATAAGGTAGCTGAAAAAAAGGAAGAAGATATTTGAAAAGACTCAACAAAACTGTCCTGTGGGGAGATTTCAGATCAGTTAGTTGATTACCAAGAATTAAAGAATGTAAAACAACAGGATGGACCCTGGGGCTTCAGAGGAATGAACAAGACTGCGGGTTCCTGGGGCCCCCAGCAAGTTTCTTAAATCTCTGGGCCCCAATTTCCTCATCTGTAAAATATGGAAAATAATTATACCAGCTTTGCAAGGCTGTTTAGAGGTTTAAATAAGATAATGTGTGGAGCTAGTCCAGTGCCAAGCCTCATCATCGTTATCCCCCGATCCTCTTTTCAGACGGCAGTGCAGGGGAGAGGGAGAGAAAGTGACTACGCCCTAGAACCAACTGGTGTCAGAGCCAGGCTCCAACCCTGAGCATCTGATTCCTAACCTGGGACCCTTTTCTTTCCACCATGTCACACACAAACACACTACAGCTCACTCAGACACCCACGAGATTGCTTAATTGTTTTAAATCATTATGTAATCTGCACATGAACAATGCAGGTAGTAATCATGTCCCCAGCCACAGATGAAGAAACTGAGGCTCAGAGAGTTTGAGGAACTGGCCCCCAGGTCACACAGCCCACACACAGGGCTGGGATGTGAAGCCAGCAATGTTTCATTCCAAAACCTTGGCCCTTAACCTTTGCTGCAGTGGAAAGAGGCCTCAGGCACCATTTAGCTTAATTCCTCCCAGGAGAGAGGCTGGAGCTGATACAGATAGATGAGGAAGGAAGGTCCAGGGAGAATGAGTGTCAAGACAGCAGGTGGTGGCCCCACAGACTCCTGGATGGGAGTGGCGAATGGTGGGTGGACAGCCGACTTGGGATGGAATCTTAGAGCTCCACACATGGGGCATGAGTTTCTTTGCCAACCACTAGACATTTAAGAACAGACTTAATGATGATCCTGTGTGCCAATTTTTATAAATTACAAATTCTTTCCTTAAAGGACTGGAGGTGGCCTATATTATGAATTAGGGCAGTGGAAATAAAAGCAAAACATTAGAAACCACTTTAAAAAGAAGAAGAAGAAATGAATCAGGAACCAACCTTGAATGACTCAGGACTGCAGGTTTACATCGGATTTAGTTCTAAGCTTCCTGGCAGCTGAGGGAAAAGAAAGCACAGAGTCTCTCTGAAGAAGACTGCTTTTTTCCTCAGTTTACATTTGTTCATTCATTCATTCATTCATTTATTCATTTATTCAGTAAGTTTATTTTAAAATATCTAGGGACGCCTGGGTGGCTCAGTTGGTTAAGCCGCTGCCTTCGGCTCAGGTCATGATCCCAGCGTCCTGGGATCGAGTCCCGCATCGGGCTCCTTGCTCTGCAGGGAGCCTGCTTCTCCCTCTGCCTCTGCCTGCCATTCTGTCTGCCTGTGCTCGCTCTCCCTCTCTCTCTCTCTGATAAATAAATAAAATCTTAAAAAAAAAATAAAATAAAATAAAAATAAAATATCTAAGTGCTTGCTTGATGCCAGGCCCTGTGCTCCAGTGCTGGAAATCCAAACAGAAAGTACTGAAGAAATCAGCCTTGGGGGCACCTGTGTGGCTCAGTTGTTAAGTATCTCCCTTCAGCTCAGGTCATGATCTCAGGGTCCGGGGATCCAGCCCCGCATCAGGCTCCCTGCTCAGTGAAGAGTGTGCCTCTCCCATTCCCTCTGCTGCTCCCCCTGCTTGTGCTCGCTTGCTCTCTCTCTCTGTCAAATAAATGCAAATCTTAGAAATCAATCAATCAATCAATCAATCGGTCTGGGCAGCCCTTTGCTTCTCTCCCCTAGGACAATTTCCATATTTTGCCTTGCATCAATAAACTTCTCCTGGACTTATACCGCAGAAGAGATTTTAGTTTCCTTCACCCACATGCTGTTCCCCCTCCCCTCGGATGACTACTGTAGTTGTCTGTTTACAAGGTCAAAAGTACAAGGTCAAGAGCAAGGACAGTTGCCAATCTTTCAGTTCACTCTCTGCTTTTGACCTGCTCTTTGTGGTTCCCAGTCTTTCCAGAAGTCTGGTTCCCTGGGCAAGCAGTGCTATGGTGAGGAGCTCATGGTGAGGCTCAGGATGAGAGACTGGGACCAATGGGCAATGTCTGTCATGGTTTGGGAACAGGAAGTAGAGGCTCAAGGGCCATCTAATTGTCTCCCTTCTCAGGGCTGACTTCTACCTCCATAAAGGCTGCTTAGCTTACCTTGGAACCTGTCATTAAAAGAATTTTGTTTCAGTGTGAGGGGAACTAGAATACAAAGATGTCATCACTCCCTCGCCCAGATTCTACTCTCAAAACTAGAAGCTCGGGCGCCTGGGTGGCTCAGTGGGTTGATCCGCTGCCTTCAGCTCAGGTCATGATCTCAGGGTCCTGGGATCGAGTCCCGCGTCGGGTTCTCTGCTCGGCGGGGAGCCTGCTTCCCTTCCTCTCTCTCTGTCTGCCTCTCTGCCTACTTGTGATCTCTGTCTGTCAAATAAATAAATAAAATCTTTAAAAAAAAAAAACAAAACTAGAAGCTCACAGTCCAGGAAGCAAGATGAGATATATATTATTGTTACAAAGAATAGAAGGTAGACAGTGATCCATGCAGCAGGACTCAATGAGTTTCATCCACCTGGAGGGGCTGGGAGAAATCAGAGAAGGCTTCCTGGAGAAGGTGGCCTTGATCTAGGACCTGAAAAAAATAGATAAGATTTGGGCAAAGGACAATAGCCTACAGCCCGAAACTCCATAGAACTTCCTTAAAACTTGCAGCCAAGTGCTGTCAAACACCAAGGGGAACTGGGAGAAGGAATGTGGAAGGAAGCCCCCATGATTCCCTTCCTACAGCTGGACAGAGCACCAAGAGCCCAGCCTGCTGGGAAGCAGGTCCAGAAGGTCATGCAGGTCAAACAGATTTTTATTTTTATTTATTTTTTAAAAAGTTGTATTTATTTAAGTAATTTCTACACCTGATGTGGGGTTCAAACTCACTACCCCAAGATCAAGAGTAACACACTGTTCCATCTGAGCCAGCCAGGCCCCTCCAAATAAGTTTTTAAAAAACATGATGGCTTGGCCTTCATTGTAGCAAAGTGTCAGCTGAGAATAAACAGAGAGATTTCTATCTGCCTCAGCTCTCAGGTGTGGGTCAGATAAGACTCAAGCACAGAATCCTGTAAAATCCTATAAACTAACTCAATGAAGTCACTTCCTGCCTTTCACTGGACATGTGCTGGGAGCCAGGCACAGTGCCACAAGTTTAGTAAACTTCTGTTACTTAATCTGCACAACAATGTGATAAGGGTGGTATTTCTCTCATTTACAGATGAATGAGACAGAGGCCCAAAAAGGTGAAGTAACTTGCCCACTGTCACACAGCCCATAAAGTAGAGAGCTGGATTCCAATCCAGAGAGGTCTGGTTGCAAAACCTGCGACACTGGGATTCGACGTGGTGAATATCCGGGAGGAGACCTAAAAAATCACCCAGTCTACCCACCTGCTTTCAAGATGAGAAAAGAGGGGCGCCTGGGTGGTTCAGTCAGTTAAGCAACTGCTTTCAGCTCAGGTCATGATCCCAGGGTCCTAGGATAGAGCCCCACGTTGAGCTCCCTGTTCAGCAGGGAACCTGCCTCTCCCTCTCCCTCTGCCTGTCTCTCCCCTTGCTTGTGATCTCTCTCTCTGCGCCAAATAAATAAAGTCTTTTTTTTAAAAAGAATGAAAGAAAGAAGGAAGGAAGGAAGGAAGGAAGGAAGGAAGGAAGGAAGAAAGAAAGAAAGAAAGAAAGAAAGAAAGAAAGAAAGAAAGAAAGAAAGAAAAGTAGATAGATGAAAAAAGAAAGACCCAAAAAGGAGAAGGGAGCTATCCAAAGACGCTCAGTAGCAGAACAGGAACTGGACCCCAGGACCGCACCCACCCACCCCACCACCCACTCCCAGTCAGAGAGAAAAATGCTGGCTCTTGGCCTCTAATCTCAGCTTTTCACTGTAGGTGTAGTGACCACAGTCAGAGAGTCACATTCTTTTCACCTCACAGGTTGTCCCTGGCTTTAAACACTAGGAACGCGGGGGCAGTTGTTACTATGGCATTCATTTTCACTTCGTACTTTCAGTTCAGGTGGAAAACCCCCCAGGGGCAACTCCCTGCACCTTCCCACCACCACCCCCTCACCTGAAGGTTCCCTTCCCACCCACTCAGCCTAAGTCAGGCTGCAGGCTGCAGGCTGCGGCTTAGCCGCCGAGCACCAACATGCTGTCTGACCAAAGCGTGTCAGGTATCTCTGGGGCTTTGGCTTGTTCTAAGGCGGGGTGGCACTTGGCTGGTGGGGCAGTTCTCTTTCAATTGTCCTTTTGTACAGAGTCAGTCACGAAATGGTTTTGTCTGCCTCCGTCCTTCTTACTATTTGGAACTCCCCGGACACGGGGTAAAAAACATGAACACTTTCCCCTGACAAATGCACAGGTGTAAAGTCTTACACACACCTGGAAAGAATGGAGACCCCATCACAGTGGACCCAGTGAAAAAGCCTCAGTAGAGGCCATCCGCCAATAGCTTTTTCCAAAGAGACTGGGACAGGTGTTGTCCTTGTCATTTCATATGTGAGAAAAGGGGCTCAGAAAGTTGAAGGGACTTGCCCAGGGTCACATGACCAGCCATGGCAGAGGGTGGAACTAGTGGCCCTGCAGAGTCTCCCTCCGTGCTGGGCACTCAGATGCCCGTCCTTGCCCAGGGAAGGAGGCCCGTCTAGGAGTCAGACATTCTGATTCCAGAAGGTATTTCTATCTGCCCACAGGGGAACCAGGCAGGGAGATGGGTTTCCTGTTGCTCTCTGCATCCTGTTGCAATCGGATGTTGTCTCGTTAGGCCCTCCATCCAAAGGCCTGCGTTTCCGGTCCTTATCTAATTTGGATGATGCCACAGGTCAGTGGCCAGACCAGACCTGGGTGAAGCTCAGCATGCCGACAGCCACCACACCAGCCTCGCTCTTCTAGGCTGGACTCTGCGTGGGGTAAGCCATTCTCTGATGAGAGGGGACTGTTTCCTAAGGGACATACGGGGGCAGGGGGAGTTTGGCTGGGGCAGCAGGGTGTGGGGAGGAAGCTTCCCGACGTGGCAGGGTGGGGACATGGGAACTGAGAAAGCCTTGCACTGTCACTCATTCGTGACCAGTGCTGAGAACGAAGTCGGCACCATTTCCTGTCTCAGCTCTGGTGTGGCTCTGGCAACACTGAGCACCTGCTCTCTGTCCCAGGCAAATGCCCCTTCCCAGCTTCTGTGTGCAGGGTCATCTCTGCACCTCCAGACCAAGGGTCTCGTCTTGTGATTTGGGATATGAAATCTAGTTCCAGCTCCGCTGCCCTTTGGTTGGGTGACCTCAGGACGTTACATCCCTACCCCTGGACTGTTTTCTCAATGCTGAAATGATGGAGCTGAATTAGATGAGAGGTTTTTGATATCCTCTTCAGAATGCCTTGAAGAGAGGGCAAAGGTGATATGATCACAGATTTTACCTGACTTAGGAACAGGGGTTCCATCAATTGTAAAAATTGTTCTGCTCTCGTAAAATTTTTAAAAACAGGGGCACCTGGGTGGCTCAGTCAGTTAAGTGTTTGCCTTCAGCTCGGGTTATGATCCCAGGGACCTGGGATCAAGCCCAACATTGGGCTCCCTGCTCAGTGGGAAGCCTGCTTCTCCTCCTCCCTCTGCTGTTCCCCCTGCTTGTGTGCTCATTCTCTCGATCTCTCTATCAAATAAATAAATACAATCTTTTTTTAAGATTGTATTTATTTATTTGACAGAGATCACACGTAGGCAGAGAAGCAGGCAGAGAGAGAGGAGGAAGCAGGCTCTCTGCTGAGCAGAGAGCCCGATGCAGGGCTCCATCCCAGGACCTTGGGATCATGACCCAAGCCAAAGGCAGAGGCTTTAACCCACTGAGCCACCCAGGCGCCCCTACAATCTTTTTTTTTTTTAAATTTTAAAATACTGGATTATAATAGGGGCTGCCATTTACCGAGCTCTTCAGATGTGTCAGGCATATTATTCTTAACAACCACACACAGTAGGTGAATTATCCTCATTTGAAGATGCTCAGAATAATAATAATAATAAGCACAGGTATCATATTAATTTACTTAAACCCTCACAAAACTCATCTTACAGATGAGAAATGGGAAACCTGAGGCATTTGTTATCTTGAACAAGGCAACCCGGCTGGAATTTCAAGCTACAGGGTGTGCTGCTCTCCCCCTTACACTCCTACTTGGGGTCCACTCCATTTGAGGCAGCCCCTTTCCATCCAAATGGGTTCATTCCATAGGGAGTTTTTGAGCACCTACTGTGTGTAGGCATGTGCAACGCACTGAAGACCCAGTCTCTGACCTTGACAAGCTGTGGGGCCTCTGCCAAGTGGTTTAATGTCTCTGAGCCTGCTTTATCTGTGAAATAACAATACCCATAATTTTTATTTTATTTTATTGATTTAGAGAGAGAGAACATAACTCAGGGTGGGGAGAGGCAGAGAGAGAGGGAGCAAGAGAATCTCAAGCAGACTGTGCTGAGCAAGAAGCCCGACCTGGAGCTAGATCCTAGGACCCTAAGATCATGACCTGAGCTGAAGTCAAGAATCTGCTGCTTAACCAACTGAACCACGCAGGCACCCTTTATTTTTGAGCTCCATGCCCCATGTGGGGCTCGAACTTCCAACCCTGAGATCGAGTCACAGGCTATACTGACTGAACCAGCCAGGCACTCCAATACCCATAAGTTTTATATTATAAAGTTATACGGATTATATTAGATTGTGGCTTTGGAAATTATTCTGTAGAATTTAAATTCCATACAAACGTTGGTTAGTTCCGTTATTTATCTGGTTGGAGAAAAGCCTAGTGTGGAACTGGTTACAAACTAAGCAGAGTAGGGCTGGGAGCTTCCTGTGTGACGGGGCATCAGGGAAATCTTCACGGGTTGAAAGATGAGTTCAGAAGTAGGGTAAAGAAGGAGGGTCAGCCAGAGAAAGGAACCTTGGCGGGAAGGTGTGGGCAAAGGTGCAAGAAAGTAGAACGATCTGGGAAATGGCAGAGGATGGGGGAGTAGGGGAGCAGGGAGGGGCTTCCGGCAATGGCTGCTGAGCAGGGCGCCCTGCCCTGGCTCTCCAGGAGCAGTACACCACCTTGGCTTGGGCTAGCACTGTTCCCCTGAAGACACGACGGGAGATACCTGTCATTTACAATTTCCTAGTTGCCACATTATTAAATAAATAAATAAGGAACAAGAGAAGGAAATGTATACTCTTGTAGCCCTGTGTCATCGGTCACACGTGTCAGGGTCCCTCAGGAGCACATTCCCAGGAACTGATGCATCCAAGGGCCCGGTCACATGGACGAGACCAGATTTCGCTGAGCTGCTCTCCAAAGTGGTTGTGCCAACTTGCCCCCCTCCCCTGGAGGCTCTGGAAGTCCTCATTGGTCCATGCCTTCTCCAACACTCTGTCATATAAAAGTTGAATTTTTTACCAGTCTGGTAGGAGGGAAACTTGCATTTCTGTGGTTGCTACTGAGGGTAGATATCTTTTCAAAGGATCATCGACCATTTCTCGTTCATGTCTTTATTCTTCTGTATGGGTTCTCTTTTTTTCTTCAGAAATCTAACGTAAGGTTTGCCTGTTTTATTATCTTTTCAAAAAACTGGCTTCAGTCTTTCCAGTTTTTTCTAGTCTCCTTTGCTTTCCTATGTCATTAATTTCTGGTCTTATTATTTCTGTCTTCTGCCTTCTTCGTATTTACACTGTTGTTCTTTTTCTAATTTTGTGATGTTTAGGACATTTGTCATTTTTCTTCTCTAATATGAGCACAAAGGGCTATACATTTCCTTTTTGGTGCTGCGCAGATAGAGCCCACAGGTTTTAATGTTACAATTCTAAGTATTTCCTAATTCCCTTTCGGATTCTTTGACCCAAGAATTACTCAGGAGTCTATTTTTAATGCTTCGTACTTATGAAGTTTGTTAGTTATATGTTTAAGTTCTTGATTTTTTAAAAAATATTTTATTTGTTTTTTGACAGAGAGAGAGAGATCACAAGTAGGCAGAGAGGCAGGCAGAGGGAGAGGGGGAAGCAGACTCCCTGCTGAGCAGAGAGCCCGATGCGGGGCTCGATCCCAGGACCCTGAGACCATGACTTGAGCCAAAGGCAGAGGTTTAACCCACTGAGCCACCCAGGTGCCCCTAAGTTCTTGATTTTTTAACAACTTGCACTGTGGTTAGAGAACATGATTTATATGTTACAGATTATTTTAAATTTGTTGAAATCTACTTTTCACCCAAGACTCAGTCAGTTTTGATAAATGTCCACCTTTACTTGAAAACAATGTGTATTCTCCAGTTATTGGGTGTTGAGTTCCATATAGGACTATTTAATCCAGGTTGTTAATTGCATATTCAAATCTTATACATTCTATTAACTAGTATGTTGTCTGCTTAATTGATCAGCTTCTGAGAAAAGAATGCTAGAATCAGTCGCTATTCAATTTCATTTCACCTCAAGTCTACAAGTATTTATTGAGTACCTATTACGTATCAGATACTACTCAAAGACCTTGCATCAGTGGACAAAATAGTTCCTTGACCTCACAGAACTTAAATTCTAGTGGAACAAACAGACAATGAACAATAAAACAAAATAAATAGGTAAGTGATGTAGGGTAAGGTATATGTTAGAAGATGGTAAGTGGGGGCGCCTGGGTGGCTCAGTGGGTTAAAGCCTCTGTCTTCGGCTCAGGTCATGATCCCAGGGTCCTGGGATTGAGCCCCGCATTGGGCTCTCTGCTCCTCGGGGAGCCTGCTTCCTCCTCTCTCTCTGCCTGCCTCTCTGTCTACTTGTAATCTCTGTCGAATGAATAAATAAAATCTTTAAGAAAATTAAAATTTAAATTAAAAAAAAAGAAGATGGTAAGTGATATGGGGCGTGGGGACAGAGCAGAGTTAGGGAGACCAGAAGAGCAGAAGGATAGGGTGAGTTACTGCATTAGAGTGGTAGGAAAGCTGTCATTGAAAAGGTAAAACTTGAGCCAAGACTTGAAAAAAGTGAGAGCCTGAGTCAAGCATATATCTAGAGAAAGAGGGCTCAGGCAGAGGGAACAGCCAGTGCAAAGGCCCTATGACAGGGGGTTGGACCCATCAGGCAGCCAGTGTGGCTAAAGCTGGTTGACCAAGGAAAGCATGACATGAGGGAGATCAGAGAGGTAATGGGGCCAGAACACATAAAGCCTTCTAGGCCACTGTAAGCACCTTGTTTGGCTTTTACACTGAATGGAATGGTCCCTGCGCAAGGTTTCGGACAGAGAAGTAGCATGATCTGAAGTATTTTAAAGGGATCACGCCTGCTGCTGTGTTGAAATTAGATTAAAGATGGATCTGGTTAAAAGCATGGAGCTCAGGGGCTCCTGGGTGGCTCAGTGGGTTAAGCCTCTGCCTTCGGCTCGGGTCGTGATCCCAGAGTCCTGGGATCGAGCCCTGCATCGGGCTCTCTGCTCGGCGGGGAGCCTGCTTCCCCGTCTCTCTGTCTGTTGCTCTGCCTGCTTATGGTCTCTCTCTCTCTCTCTGTCAAATAAATAAATAAAATATTTTATAAAAAAAAAAAAAAGCATGGAGCTCAGTTAGTAAACTATCAAAGTCAACCAGCAGGTAAGAGATGATGCTTGATTTTTTTTTTTTTTTTTGGTGGAAAATAGTGGTTTATTAAAGCACAGGGAAAGGACCCATTGGCAGAAAGAGCTGCTGTACTGGGGTTGTGAAGAGTGGCTGATTTTATACTCAGGAGTTCAATGCTTGATTTTTAAAAGCCTAAATAGTCTAAATAAAGCTTCAACTCCATCTCTTTCTTGGCTTATATTACTGTGATTCACAATTTTACTTCCATTTTGTTTTTATACCCTCCAAATCAATAATTAGCATTATTATTATTGCTTTTCTTAAAATTTTATTTATTTATTTGACAGAGATCACAAGTAGGCAGGGCGGGGGCGGGGGGAAGCAGGCTCCCTGCTGAGGCAGAGACCCTCCAATGCAGGGCTCAATCCCAGGACCCTGAAATCATGACCTGAGCCGAAGGCAGAGGCTTTAACCCACTGAGCCACCCAGGCGCCCCTATTATTATTGCTTTATACAGACATTTGTTTTTATTTGCTCATACATTTAGAAACATATGTGTTCACAATTCCTTCTTGCCTCTCTGTTCTTCCCTCTGTGAAGAATTTCTGCTGATGGCATACCTTTTAGATGTTCCTTCAGGAAAGGTCTGTTCATGGACAACTTGACTTGTCTTTCTTTAGTTTGAGTTAGAGTTTAGCGGCCCCCCCCTCCTTTCTTCTGGATTTTGTTGTTATTGGAAAATCTGCATTTAAGTTTCATTATGATTCATTTGCTAGTATTGTGTCCTTTCTCTCTGATTGCTTTTAATTTTTTCTCTTCGTCTTTCGTGTTCTGAAGTTTTATTATGATATATGTGAATATGGAATTAATTTGTTTTTAAAATCCTGCTTGTAGGGGTGCCTAGGTGGCTCAGTTGGTTAGCATCTGCCTTTTACTCAGGTCATGATCTGAGTAAAATCTTGATCCCATCTTGTCATGGGATCAAGCCCTGGGACAAGCTCCCTGCTTAGCAGGGAGCCTGCTTCTTCCTCTCTCTCTCTCTCTGCCCTTCTCCCCAGCTTATGTTATCTCTCTCTCAAGTAAATAAAAACTTTAAAAAAAAAATAAATAATAGGAGCACCTGGGTGGCTCAGCCAGTTAAGTGGCTGCCTTCAGCTCAGGTCGTGGTCCCTGGGTCCTGGGATCGAGCCCCACATCAGGCTCCCTGCTGCATACGCAGCCTGCTTCTCCCTCTCCCTGCTTGTACTCTCTCATGCTTTCTCTCTCGCTCTCTCTCAAATAAATAAATGAAAGTAATAAATAAATAAATAAATAAATAAATAAAATTCTGCTTGTAGTGCACTGTGATTTCTGAATCTGAGGAGGATAAGGAGAATTCTGGACAATTCTCCACTCTCTGCAGCCCCTTCTATGACCTCCCCAATGCCCACCCCCACTTCTATTCTTCCCTTCTGAAACTCCAGTTAGATATATTCTAGGACTTTTCATTCAGTCCTTAGCCTCTCTTTCATCTGCCGCATCTCTTTGTCTCTTTGTGCTGTGTTTTCAGAAATGTCCAGATCTACCTTTGGGATCAATGCTTTCCAACTAATCTGTTCTGTTCTTTCACCTACCTTTAAGGGTTCTTATTTCAAAGAATTTGTTTTTCACTTCCAGAATTCCAGATATTCTACTTGATTCTTTTTCAAATCTGCCTAGGCAGTCTTCCATTATGTACTCATGGTTTTGATTCCTTATGGTTTAATTATATTAAACCTATTCCCAAGAATGACATGAAGTCCTTGAAAGTCTCATTCTACTGACATTTCTGCAAACTCTTATTCACATGTCCTTACATATTTTGTTATTTTACGTTGGGAGTTCAAATCCCATGGGTCCCTTAATGTGGGAAACTCATGTGCCCTGGCTGGAAGGTATACTCCTCCGGAGAAATTTCAAGTTTGCTTTCTAATAGTATCTAATGATGTCCCATATGATATTTGGGTGCTCTGGTTTCGTGTTTCTCAATATTTAAAACATACTTATACAAAAAAAAAAGATTAATTATCTGACATTCAGGTTTATCTGGATTTCTTATATTTTATCTGGCAACGCTGCTGATATGAAGATAAAGTTTTGTCTTTGTTGTTAAAACCTCAGCATCTTACTTACCAAAACAGGCAGACAAACAAATAAACAAAAAAACAAAAAAAAACAGAACAGAAAACCAATGGAAAAATCCCCTCCATCTTAGTATTCTGGATTCCATTTTTTCTTGGTTTTGATTTCTTAGTTATTGGCCCCTGAAGATTTCTCTTTTAAAGGGAAGTCTCAGGATTGGTCTTTTTGGAAACAAAAGACTGAAAACCTCACAGGCCACTTCTGCATCTTGAATTCCCACATACCTCTCCTAAGGCAACCGGTACAGATCTAGTGACCCAGTAGAATGGAAAGAGGGCAAAATATAAAGGAACAAAATATAAATTGCTATTTCAACATGTGATTCCTCAACACAGGTAAAGGGTTGGTCTAGAGCTATATTGACTGTGTGAAGTCATTATTGCCTGATTGAAAAAGATTCCTTTCTTCTTCTCATTGTACTACAGCAAAGGCTTCTTGACAAGCCCAGCAGGAGCCAAGGAACCTACCTCATGGAGAGACGCTGGGTGAAGGAGGCAGCCAATGGCTGTAAGGATGGCTTGGATTTCGACCCCATGAAAGAGTACATGGTCCTGAACGGTTCCCAAAGGATAGCTGTTGCCGTGCTGTGCACCTCTCTTGCCCTGCTAAGTGCCCTGGAGAACCTGGCTGTGCTCTGCCTGATCCTGTCCTCCCACCGGCTCCGCAGGAAGCCCTCATACCTGTTCATTAGCAGCTTGGCTGTGGCTGACTTCCTTGCCAGTGTGATCTTTGCTTGCAACTTTGTGGAATTCCATGTCTTCCATGGCATGGATTCCAAGGCTGTCTTCCTACTGAAGATTGGCAGCGTTACTATGAACTTCACAGCCTCTGTAGGCAGTCTACTATTGACTGCCATTGACCGCTACCTCTGTCTGTGCCATCCACCTACATACAAAGTCCTACTCACCCGTGGGAGGGCACTGGCAACCCTGGGCATCATGTGGGTCCTCTCAGCATTGGTCTCCTACCTGCCCCTTATGGGATGGACTTGCTGTCCCAGTCCCTGCTCTGAGCTATTCCCCCTGATCCCCAATGACTATCTGCTGGGCTGGCTCCTGTTCATTGCTTCCCTCTTCTCTGGCATCATCTACACATATGGGCATGTCCTCTGGAAGGCCCATCAGCATGTAGCCAGCTTGGCTGAACACCAGGACAGGCAGATGCCAGGAATGGTGCGAATGAGGCTTGATGTGAGGTTGGCCAAGACCCTGGGGGTGGTGCTGGCCGTGCTTTTCATATGCTGGCTCCCAGTACTGGCCCTCATGGTCTACAGTCTGACCACCACCCTAAGCGACCAGGTCAAGAAGGTCTTTGCCTTCCTATCCTTGCTCTGCCTTGTCAACTCCATGATCAACCCCATCATCTATGCCCTGCGGAGTGGGGAGATCCGCTCCTCTGCCCACCACTGGCTGGCCCACTGGAGGAAACATCTGAGGAGACTCGGACTTGAAGGAAACAAAGAAGTCCCAAGGTCCTCAGTCACTGAGACAGAGGCTGATGTGAAAATCACCCCATGGTCAGATTCCAGAGGACTAAACTGCCCTGAATGCTGATGAGTTTTCACAGTTTTAAAAAGCTGAGTCAGAGTCATTTCACTCCCTGGAGGAGCAGCCTTGACCCTATTGTCTTACTTGAGCCAGGCCCCAGAGGCTTGGACACTTAACCCCTTTCACTGATGACTGATGGCACTGACCCTGGCAGGTAGCCTGGCCATGCCTGTTTGCATGCAGACTGTTGGATAAGCCCTGTGAGGAGTGGCAAAGTGGGCAAGAGGCTTGAGGAGGCTCGGTGCACGTTCAGGTTAGGAGAACCTCCCCTAACAAGAGGGCTTAGTGCTTGCATCCTCCAGAGAGCGTGGGAGCCAGGTGGAGCCTTTAGGCTCAGCAATGAGGGACTCAGAGGACATCTGAGAAGATGAATGGATTATTTTCCCGGGATCTCAAGATGTCAGATGGGATGGCTGGCCAACCCTGTTCTTGCTTGATTGTTGGGACCTCCTTGGTTCTAAGGCTATAAAAGACCCCACTCTCTGGTCACCCTTTCTTACTGAGGACCAAAACATTTGATACAATGAGGACCAAGGGTGATGATCCTACCTCTTTCATAGGTAATTGACAAGCCTCTAGTTCAAGGAATCTTGTTATTAGGGCAATGGCCCCACTTGACTCCCTGATAATCTCCACTCACAGTCACTGTGACCTCCTAGGTCCTTGGGGAATACAAGGAAGGCTGGGACTGGCTGACACAGAATTTTCAGAGAATTTTGTGGCCCCTCTGAAGTCCTTCCACTGGAAGCAGGCAATGGCTCAGTCTAACTCCAAGAAAAAGGAAGACATTCACTAAGATTTTATAAACCCCCAAATCGTTCCCGGTTGCCCCTCAGTTCAGTTCCATTTTCTGTTTGCAAGACAAGGTGCCCACTGTCCATTCACTCATGCACCCATCTCACAAATACATGCCAGCCTTTGTGCTAAGTCCTGGTTGTGTGCCATAAATTAGACAGGTTCTCCCCCTGTCTAATGAGGTTTACATTCTACGTTTTGGTGGGAAGACAGCCACTAAAGAAGATAATTACTGGTAGTACAATGAAGGAAATCATCAAGGTCATGTGATAGGGATTAATTGAGGCAACTTTAGGTAGGGTAGACCTACTCTGTGCTCTGGTCATAAATGCCAGCTGGTTTTTATTGAATCTTTACTATGTGCCACACACTAGGATAAGTACTTTCAAATGAAGTATTTTACTTAGTCTTCAGAATAACCTGACCAAGAGGGTCTTGGTACCTTCATATTTTTTTGATAAGGAAACATTCAAGATGCAAAAATCACTCGCCTGAGATCACACTGCTGATATGTACCCAAAGCTGGAGTTTCCAAAACCTGCCCCTCTTTACCACTAACCTCTTGGCCTAGTTCACTCAAATTCTGCTTGATTAGGAATAATACTCGATTTCTATAACATCAGATTGCTGCAACCTTAACTCAATGTTATTTCTCAGTATACTTCATTTTATGTCCTGTATTAATTTCTTGGGGTTCCTGGCTGCCTCAGTTGGTGGAATGTGCTATTATTTTATCTCATGGTTGTGAGTTCAAGCCCCACGTTGGGTGGAGAGAGTACTTAAAAATAAAAATCTTAAAAAAATTTTTTTTTCCACCAAGTGGCTTTAAACAACAGAAACTTACTCTTTCATGGAAGCTTCTGGAAGCTAGAAGTCTAAAATCAAGGCATCACCAGGGCCATGTTCCCTGCAAAGGTTTAAGGGAATATCTTTCCTTGCTTCTTCCAACCTTTGGCAGCTCCTGAAGTTCTTCGGCTTGTAGCAACATAACTCCAATCTCTGCCTCCATCTTCATATGACCCTCCTCTCCTCACCTTATCTCTTGGTGTCTTCTTTCAAGGATGTCAATCTTTGGATTAAGGCACATTCTAATCCTGTATGACCTCATCCTAATTGAGCAAATTACATCTACAAAGACTATTTCCAAATAAGGAAACATTCACTGGTTCTGAATGTACCTGAAATCTGGGGGGACATTATTCAACTCAATACAGCCCCTCAAGGACAAAGTCAACCCCTCAATTACAGCCCATATCATGGACTGTATTAAGTGGCAGTCACTGGCTAGTCTTCCCCCATGAGATGACCTCCATGTTCAAGTCTTGGTCCCCAGTTCTCTGGACAATCCAGCATAGAGCTTTTTTTTCCCCTAAATTTTTATTTAAATTCTAGTTAATTCTAGTGATCAATGTGAAGAGTGCCCTCCTTAATACCCATCACCCATTTAGCCCTTCCCCACCCCCTTCCCTCCATCAACCCTGTTTGTTCTCTCGTTAAGAATCTCTTATGGTTTGCTTCCATCCCACTTTTTTTCCCTTCCCATATGTTCTTCTGGTTTGTTCCCTAATCATACCATATATGTATACACACACACACACACATATATATATATATATATATATATATATATTCCCCCCCACACACATCTTTATCCATTCATCACTTGGGCTCTTTCCATAATTTGGCTATTCTTGATAACAGCATAAAGTCTTTTTTTTAAGATTTTTTTTTTCTTTGAGAGCAAGAGAGAGAGAGAGAGCCTGCGCACAAGTGGGTGGGGGAGTGGGGAGAGGCAGAGGGAGAAGCAGACTCCCCACTGAGCAGGAAGCCCCTTACAGGACTGGATCCCAGGACTCCATCCCAGGACCCAGGGATCATGACCTGAGCCCAGTGCAGACACTTAACCAACCAAGCCACCCAGGTGCCCAAAAGCA
The DNA here is from genome assembly GCF_002288905.1 of Enhydra lutris kenyoni. Classification (NCBI taxonomy): domain Eukaryota; kingdom Metazoa; phylum Chordata; class Mammalia; order Carnivora; family Mustelidae; genus Enhydra; species Enhydra lutris. The sequence continues at coordinate 2,398,420 of NW_019154122.1, forward strand.
CAGAATCTTAAGAGCGCTGGTCAACATCTGAGGAACAAAACTGCTCCTGAAAAGCATTTTGGAACATCAAATTTCATTTTAATCCAGATACCTATCTTTTTGTAAGGCAAAGACATGGCATGAGTTTTTAAGGTAAATTTGTGACTCCTTAAAGTTTGGACATACCTTTCTTTATTTGTTGGTGGGGTCTTTTCTCCCTTTAGCAAAGAAAATGCTTAAGTTCCTAGAATAGACCAGTAAATATTTAATGTTTAAGGAATAAAACTAGAGTTTAAAAATCATTGAATTAAATGCACTTCATCACTTTCTACCTCTCTCTTTTCACATTCACGCTTCATTTCTGCCCTAAGTAAAGAACTAGTTTATGGAGGAGGAGAGCAAACAGAGAATGAGGGCCCTGGATACCAGAGAGAGCTGCCCTCGTTGTTTGGATGATGGAACAGGCCCATTTAGTGGACAAGACTTGCCCAAGAAGACCCAACAAGATGATATCCAGTGCTAGAAATGCAGGTTTCCCAACTTCCAGCTTTGTCCACTCTGTCGTCATGTCTCTTGCCTGCCTGTCCCTGCAGATTTACGTGTTGGTTATGAGGATAAGGAGCTGCGAAGGCCATAGTGTCCCATTTTATCTTCCCCATGATGAGTTCTCTAACACCAAAGACCATTACTCACTCTGATCACGAGAAGATGTGTGCAAACAAAATGTGTTTTGTTTTGTTTTGGTTTGGTTTTTTGAGGTGTCAGTGCTTACTGTTCTGGGCACTATTTCAACAGAATCTTGCAGAGAAAACACTAGAGATAAAACAGCTGTTCAATCAGCGAAAGCTACTGTGTTTCCTTGCCGCTCCTGGAATGAGGAAGTGCTTGGTTCTGTCAACACAGGTTGACAACACAGCCCCTCCCAGGGTATGAGAGAGGAGCGGCTTGTTCAGAGGTACAGATTCCCCACCAGGAGACCTGGATTCTCATCCCATCCCTGCTCAAATGAGCAGTGTGATCTTGGGCGACTCCAGTCCCCTCTCTGGGCCTCAGTTTCCTCCTCTGTAAAATGGGAAGAGTAGGGAAAAGGATAGCATCCACGATCTCCAAAGTCCCTTCAAACTCTGATATGCTGCAGTTCTCTCACTGATAGGTGGGGACTGACTGTGTGCCTCGTGGGATCATTAGACCTTCCCCACCTGATGACCTCACCTCCGGTTTGAGCACACAGCATACAAATTGTAGAGCAACCGGTGACCTCCCTACCAGAGAAGGTTGACACGGGAACTTCTTTGGCCTGCGGCTCTCAATTTCTCACCCTGCTTACTCTAAAAACGTTCCTTTGGGGCAGCCAAAGGGTCTTATTTTCCCAATTAGACATTAAGCTCTCTGTATTGCCTCAAAATCCCCAAAGCAAGCTCAATAAATATAAGACAGACAAAATGATCACAGAGGCTCTTCCTCTTCCCTGGTAATACTTCCTCTCCCTATACCTCTACCCCATGTTTCCGCTAGGGCTATCACGATGCCTTCCCATCTGGTATTCCTGCCTCCCGGCTTGCTCTTCTTTACTACAGTTCAAGAAGTCCCCTACGGCTCCCAATGCCAAAATGGACTACTCTCAGCTCTCGGCACGCACTGGGACTCCCATACTCTCACGATTGAACCCTGTTGTGATGTCCCTTCCGCAGCATTCATTCGTCCGTCCCGCGGAGCGCGGTCAACGACACTTTACGTCTTTCTCCGTTTGAGCGCCAGGGGGCGCTGCAGGAACGGCCGATCCGGAGGGGAGGACAGTCGCCAAGCGGCCTGGGTTGACACGCCCCTTTTCCCTTCCGAGCCAATCACTAGTGAGAGTGGGCGGAACCGCGCGCCTTGTACCTGCGCGTTAAGAGGCGGCCGCGTAGGTTTGGAGGCAGCGACCCGGCTTCCGGCATGAAGTCGAGGCGGGTGGGTTCCGGGCCGCTGCTGGTGCTGCTGGTGCTGCTGCTCCGAGCGGCGTCCGTGCGCGGAGTCCAGCGTCCGCGCCGCTACACCCCGGACTGGCAGAGTCTGGACTCCCGGCCGCTGCCGGACTGGTTCGACAAGGCCAAGTTCGGGGTGTTCGTGCACTGGGGCGTGTTCTCGGTGCCGGCCTGGGGCAGCGAGTGGTTCTGGTGGCACTGGAAGGGCGAGGGGCTGCCGCAGTATGAGCAGTTCATGAGCGACAACTACCCGCCCGGTTTCAGCTACGCGGACTTCGGGCCGCAGTTTACGGCGCGCTTCTTCCATCCGGAAACCTGGACCGACCTCTTCCAGGCGTCCGGGGCCAAGTGAGTGTAGCCGCGGAGCCCGGCGGAGACCCCTTCTCGGCTCGGGCTGACGTTAGGCAGGTGGGAACCGAGCGAGGGCGGGGGGGGGGGAACGGGGGAGGGCGCGCCGGCTCGCTCGGGGTCGCTCAGCTGCAGGTCTGACTTCCTGATCCCCCGGGTCCAGTGATTTGCCTCCTGAAGGATGCAGAACTGAATGTGGCACGCCGGGTCACGCGGAGGAGGCGTGTCTGCTTAATGGTTAGAAGAAAATAAAGGTTTTCTGAAAGGCCGTGGGCTAGACAGCCCTCGGTGTCTACGCCTGTATATCGAGACGATCGAGCTGGGTGATACCTAATGTCCCTTCCAGGTCATCAAGACAATCAGGATTCCAGAATTTTCATCCAGTGGTCTGGCATGTTGTCACCTCCCTGCAGCCTCCTTCCATGATGATAGAAAGGGATTATGTTAGTTCCTTTCAGCTTTAACATCTCCCAGAAGAAAAGGGAGGGAAAGAGAGTTCCGGTGCGCAGTGTATTTGGCCAACGGGACCGATTCCCACTCACGTGCCTTCTCTGTGCCTTGCATACAGAGAGTGCTCAAGAGATGTTTGAGCTATTTTGAGAGCTGTCAGAGCTTTGAGTGTGGAGGGTTCTGAGAAGTGAAAATGTGGCGTGCTGAAATGGGGAAGGGAGAGGCTGTTGAAGGCTGGGCCCAATACGGAAGGACTAATCCTGGAGGGCAGTATGTTGCCAGGCGTGAAGTCAAAGAATGGTTGCCCTCAGCTTCTAGAAGAAATAGCTTGGCCGCCAGGAAGGAAGGGGGTTGGAGGAGGGTAAGAATGGAGGCAAGGAGGTTTTCCAGCTCCTGGCTTAGAGCAGTCTTCCATCCTTACCTTGTCTCCTCGGTCACCTCCTGGGTTTTCGTTTCCCTTGGACCTTGTACTGAAGAAAATTTACAGCTGACGTTTAGTGTTTGCCAATAAATATATGGAAATATAAGGCTCAAATAAACACATGTGGTGGTCACTGTCTAATAGGAGCCTTAGAGATCCCTAGTTTACAAATAAAAATTGAAATCTTGGAGAACTTTGTCCAGACCCCTTATTTTGTGGCCCAGATGACAAGCCCAGATGGAGGAAGGGAACTAATGCCCTACACCCAAATCTCATGACTTCAAGCCAAAGGTTCCTTTCACCATACCAGGGGTCTGCAAACCATGGCCAGAGAGAGAGAGGTCCTCTGCCCATTCCTGTAAATTCCGTGAGATGAGAACGATTTTTACATTTTAAAAAGGTTAAAAAAGAAAAAGAATATGCCACAAGAGAAGAATGGAGCCCTCGAAGGCTGAAAAACTATCTGGCCCTTGAAGTCTTGGAGCTGCCCACACCAGCCAGTGATTAAATGATCACATGCAGGTGTCATCAGTTTTTCTGCTGTACAAGCAAATGAAATGTTCAGGGTTATTTCAACACCGCACTTTTCTCCCCAGCTCTTTTGGTCTCTGGTCACCTCTGTAAATGAGAGGCAGTTCATGTGACCTTTTCTTTTACTTTTCTGTCATCTGCTATTTCCAGAACAAGAGAGCTAAGGGGCACTTCTTTTTCTTATCTACTCCTTCCTTCCTTCTGGGCCTCCTCCTTGACTGGGGACTAAGGATTCTGGCTTCCTTAAGTTTGCTTCCATCCCTAGAGCAGATGCTGCGGGCACCTCTCCCCGTGGATAACCAGCACAGTCACTCATGCAAGTACATCTCCTGTGGTCAAGTTCTCCCAGCCCTTTTTTAAAAGCCTGGGGCATGCTGGGTAAGCTCATGCTTGTGGCCCACCACCTGCTTTCTTTGCTGTCCACAGGTATGTAGTCCTGACGACAAAACACCACGAAGGCTTCACAAACTGGCCAAGCCCTGTGTCTTGGAACTGGAACTCTAAGGATGTGGGTCCCCATCGTGATTTGGTTGGTGAGTTGGGAAAAGCCCTCCGGAAGAGGTAAGTATCTACAGACGGTTAGTCTGTCATCTCTTTTCACCTATCATTCCTCTTTGCTCTTGTGTGTTTTCTAAGTTTGCATGTAGTGAGTAAACCTAAAAGGCTCTGGCCTTTGAATTAGCAGTGTTTGATGCTCAGCACGTTACAGGTGACCAAAGGTGACATCATCAGAGAAATTCATGGTCCTATTTAGGTGAGGGATACCCAACGTAGCCCACAGTGCTTCGTTTGCATTCTGCGAAGGATTCTTTCTGGAAGGCCTTCCAATTCGAGGCCTTTTCCAGGGTCTGACGAAGGACTGGTTCTGTCATCTTTGTGTCCCCCTTAGCTGTCAACCTGCAGCTAGAAAGTTTGGATGAATGGCAGGTCAAGAGGGAGCTGACAAGGGCAGCAGGTAAAGGAGCCAGAAAGTGAGGTAAGGAGCTGCTTAGATGATTCTAAGTAATGTTCCCTAATATATGCCACTTAATAAGAAGTAACTTCCCGAGATCAAATAGCTTGGAAGTGGCAGAGGCGGGATTTGAACCCAGTTATTCTGGTTTTGGCCCCTACAGTTCTGGGTATGATTGTCTATAGAGAGGAAAGGTATTTGTACCTTACCCCATCTCAGCTCTGTTGTGATTTGGTAAACTTGATGCGCTGTTTAAGGAGTAGGCCAGGTACTTGTTTGTATAGGTAACATTTGATTGGAACACAGTTACGCCCACTCATTTATGTGTTGTAACTATGGGTGCTTTCAAGTTACAGTTTCAGAGTTGGACTAGAGACCGCAAGGCCTGCAAATCCTAAAATGCTACATGGCCCATAAAGAAAGAGTTTGCTGTCTTTGGAGACCTGCTCAGTATTCAGTTTCCCAGTGCGGTGTGCAAAGTCCTGCAAAGAAAACAGTCCTGCTATAAAAGTCAGATGTCGATCAGACTGGACTTTACCATCCTTGATTTTTACCTTCTTTGTATCTATTTAGTCCCCGAGTCATATGATGAAATAGCTAACTCTGATTCTTTCTGTCTTATCTGTGCTGTTGCAATGTGATCCTTACTTCCCACTGCAGTAAGGCCTTTCTGTGACACTCACCATTCATAACTCAAAACAAGTTTCATTGTGTACGAAAATAGGTCACTTGGACTCTTTTTCATTTTGGTTGAGAAATCTTGACATTTTAATGTTAAGAACTGTTAGCAAATCTTAAATAAATGAAACAATAAACCCACGTTCGTTAATTTCAGCTACATAGAAAATGTGATTTTCTAAAATGTTGTGATTAAGATTTGGGATGTTTTAGTCTTTATACTTTTTTCAGTTTCCTAGTATCTCTACAATATGTATTCTTACAGCTGACAGAGAAAACAGTTTTTTAAAAGGACCGTGTGTCATTACTGAGATAACTGACATAGATAAAAAATGGTTTAAATGACATTTGAGGGGCACCTGGGTGGCTCAGTCTGTTAAGTGTCTGCCTTTGGCTCAGGTCATGATTTCAGGGTCCTGGGATGGAGCCCCGAATGAGGCTCTCTGCTCAGTGGAGAGTCTGCCTCCCCCATTTTTCCTCCCCAACTGCTTGTGCTCTCTCCCGCTCTCTCTCTCTCAAATAAATACAGTTTTTCCAAAAAATTACATTCGGTGCTAAGGTACTTAAATATAAAAAGTAGTCCTGCGTGTGATCAAAAACCTAGTAACTTTGTTTAAGTTAATGATAAGAGGTAATTTAAGGAAATGGTTTGCGGTCCCACTTGCCCCTGCCTGCCCTTACTGGTAAGTTTCACTGAGATGTAAAAATGCTGCCACTGATTTTTCTTAAACAACATTATTTTTTTCTTTGTTTGATGGACATTTGCTGTTCTGTTTTTCTATTTAAGGAATATACGTTATGGACTCTACCACTCACTTTTAGAATGGTTCCACCCACTCTACCTACTTGATAAGAAAAATGGCTTCAAAACACAGTATTTTGTCCGTGCAAAAACAATGCCAGAACTATATGACCTTGTTAACAGGTAAAAAAAAAAAAAAAAAAGTTTTTGTCCTTATGACTTTTATTAATGAACTCAGAACTTCCTATAGGATACTGTTAAGTTAGGGGAGAAGGGGAAAAGGAAGGAATGTGGAAAAAAAAATCTGTAAGACGTCAAAATGAAAATAGTGGTTTGCATTAAGACAGAAAATATTTTTTCTTCCTACTATTCAAAACTCCCATAATGTGGTCATACTGCTTTTATAGATTGAAACAGACCGAGGATGGGGGTTTTTAAGTTTTAAAGTCAAGACTTCAGTCCCTCCTTGCATCCTGGTTTCTTTGTCAGGACCTTGGAGAGAGGCAACATGACCCCCAAGGACCTTGCACTGGATTTGGGATCTGGCAGATTTGCATGTGAACCCTGGCTTTTGTTACTCACTGGCCTTAAAGGAAAGCCTTCAATACAGGGCTCAGAATGACATGTGAAAAATACTTGTCATCTTGCCTGGTACAGAATAAGGGTCTTGTTATCATTATTTTTCTTAAAATGATCACTTTCACATTGGGACTCATCACTAGTCTTCGCCGTGCTTTATTTCTGGTTTGCCCTTCTTGCATCTGGGGGCTGGCTCACCCAGGATGGTGGATCTTTAAAGCTCTAGGGGCAGCCACCTCTGCCTGGACTCTCATTTTAGACCAAAACCAAACAAAGTTCCTTACATCCAGATGACTTCCCTAAGGAAACAGTAGGTCCTAAGAGACCAGCAGAGGCTTGGAGTCAGACAGAACTGGATCCGAAATCCACTTCTTTTTCTTTCTGGCTGTGTGGCCTTGAATACCCTCCCCAACCTTTCGAGATCACAGTTTCTTTATCTGTGAAATGGGGATAACATACACCGCAGTGGTGCTGTGAAAACTAGGGAGGTGCTGAGTATACAGGGCCTCGCACAGTTTCTCGTTCACAGTAAAACACAGACCGTCTGCATTATACTTGCCTCTTAGACAGGCAGTCTTTTCCTTAGAATCTGCGTGCCGTCCTGATTACAGAGGACAGCCTAGGACCAGGCATCGACAGATGTGCATTTGAATTCCAGCTCCTGTTACTTGGAAGTTTTGTCACCTAAAACAGATGGCCCTGTTGAGCATCCAGTTCTCGCTCTCTAAATGGGAATAATCATGCTTACCTTATAGCTGTATCTGAATGCACGTGCGTGCACACGCACACACTCACACACGCCACGTAGAGGTCAGAGTGGAATATGTGGAAAGTGCGGCTGTGTGGCTCAGGGGGACTCTAGAGATCCTTTGTAGTGGAAGCTTTGGGCAGTTGTCCAAAACAGTACATTTCCTGGAATAGTTCAAGCTCTTAAAACTTTTTTTTTTTTTAATGAAAGACAGATAATTTTTTTAATTTAAATTGAACTTAGTAAGTAATGTATTATTAGGTTCACGGTAGTTTAGTGATTCATCAGTTGCATAGAACACCCAGTGCTCATCACATCACGTGCCCTCCTTTGTGCCCCTCACCCAGTGACCCCATCCCCCCACCCATCTCCCCTCTAGCCCCCCTCAGTTTGTTCCCTAGAGTTAAGAGTCTCTTACAGTTTGCCCCTCTCTCTGTTTTGATCTCATTTTATTTTTGCTTCCCTTCCCCTATGTTCTTAGTGTTTTGTTTCTTAAATTCCACATATGAGTGAAATCATCTGGTATTTGTCTCTGACTGGTTTATTTCACTTAGCATAATACACTCTAGTTCCATCCGCATCTTTGCAAATGGAAATAGTTCATTCTTTTTGATAGCTGAGTAATAGTCCTGTGTGTGTGTGCGCCTGTGCGCACATGTGTGTGCCACATCTTTATTTTCCATATCTTGGCTATTGTGGACATTGCTGCTATAAACATTTGGATACACATGCCCCTTCGGATCCCTACATTTGTATCTTTAGGCTAAAGACCCAGTAGTGCGATTGCTGGGTCATAGGGTCGCTCTATTTTTAACTCTTTGAGGAACCTCCATACTGTTTTCCAGAGTGGTTGCACCAGCTTGCATTCCCACCAACAGTGTAGGAGGGTTCCCCCTTCTCTGCATCCTCGCCAACCTCTGTCATTTCCTGACTTGTTAATGCATCTTAAATGCAAAAATCTTAAGTCTGTAGTTCTGGAGCACAGAAAAGAGTTCTGGACTCTTTTCATTGGAATTAGTTGCTGCAAGGGAACCAAATTACTTATGTGCTGATTACAACCCTGTTTTTTTCAGAAGACACTGTAAAAAGATTAGGAAGAAATGTTCCAAAATACTGTGTACCAAACAATGGATCTGTGAGCGACATTAACAGAGCTATGGTTGTTGTTTTGTCTCTTTATTTTTCCACATTGTCTGGACCATGGTAATTATATGGTACTTTCAGAATGAGAGACAATCTTAAAGTATTTGTTACAAAATAGATCCATGACACTTTACTGTGAATAGATTCAGATAATAGACCTTGTCCTAATCGCGTGTCTTTCAGATATCAACCTGACTTGATTTGGTCTGATGGAGAGTGGGAATGTCCTGACACTTACTGGAACTCTACAGAGTTTCTTTCTTGGCTCTACAATGATAGCCCTGTCAAGGCACGTGATTGTACGACTTCTCTCTTATGAACCTGTTATGAGAAAAGAAAGAGTAAGAAGCCAAGATCCAGAGTAATAACAGTGATAACAGCAACAATAATAAATACTAGTAGCAACATGGAGGTGGTAGGGACCAGGGGATTTCATGGACGTTAAAGGTTTCTCCTTTAATTCTTTTCCCCACCTTCCTTAGTATAAGCTTTCTTTCTCTCCTTTAATTCTTGATTTCGACAACAGAGGTTTAAAGCTTGTTAAATTTAAGTAATAGAATAGACGCGGTACGTAAAAGTCCGAGAGAGTTAGAGAAAGTAAAATAAATATTAAGCATGCAAACATTATAAATGAGAAAAACATCCCAAAAAATTAATATACAAAACCTATACAGTTAAATGATGGGAATAAGATGCAACTATTTATGCCCTTATCTATCTGTGCTGGTTATGCAGCTTAACTCTTAAGAGGGAATGTCATTTCTCTTACATCCACAGTAGATTCGGTGAGGTCACACCAGGATCAGTGTTCCCCATTTAAGTTAGATAAATAACTCTGATGTGATGTCGTATTTTCTACATACCTGTCTACACAGCCAGTCTCTGCTGGATCTCTCAGGGCAAGAGCGGTTTTATTCCCCTTGGATACCCCAGTACAAGAATCATAGTAGTGTTAATCATTAACCTTAAGATATTATGGGGGACACCTTGGTGACTCAGTTGGCTACGTGTCTGCCTTAGGCTTGAGTCACAGTCCCAGGATCCTGGGATCAAGCGGGGAGTCCGCTGCTCCCTCTGCCTACTGTTCCCCCTGCTTGTGTTCTGTCTCAAGTTTTTAAAAATCTTCAAAAAAAAAAAAAAATATTCTGCATTATGATTTCTCATAGTTCAGCCAAGATTTGAAGGAAAGAAAATATTTGCTGACTTTTCTTTACCTAGGAGAAAGTCAGGGCCATGCAGTGGAAAGCAGTCAGGTTCACATACCTGATTCACAGTCCCAGCTTCCTGAAACACTGCCTGGGGGTGTGACCTTGGGCATGTCTTCTCCTCCCCATTTCTCCTTTAATAGAAGAAATAGTTTACCAGATGATCTTTCAAAGAGGCTCTTCCAGCTCTGACATTACATGTGGCTTGACCAGGGTTTCTCAGCCTCAGCACAATGGACATTTGGGGTTGGATATTTTGCTGTGAGGGGGCGGTCTTGTTTGTCCTAAGACATTTAACAGCATGCCTGGCCTCTACCACTAGATGGCAGTAGCACCCCCACCTTGGCAACCAAAGTGTCTCTAAACTTTGCCAAAAATCTCTTGAGCACAATAGCCCTCAATTGAGAACGATTCTAGACCAAGTCCATTCCTTATGTTCCCAAACACAACTTACCAACCTGCATTACATAAGGAAATGAAGTGGTTTTACCCCAGATGACCCAGTACTCTCTTCTTTTAGGAACAGGTAGTGGTAAATGACCGGTGGGGTCAGAACTCTTCCTGTCACCATGGAGGATACTACAACTGTCAAGATAAATTCAAGCCAGAGAGCTTGCCAGATCACAAGTGGGAAATGTGTACCTCCATAGACAAGCTCTCCTGGGGCTTTCGTCGGAACATGGTGATGGGGGACATTGCCAGTGAATGTGAAATCATTTCGGTAAGAGCACCTGTGAGTTACTTGTTAACCACTGTCTCAAATTACCCTTCTAACTAAGAGTGGTGGGAGCACTCTGGATGGAAGTGCAGGTCGACCCCCTGGGGTCATTGAACATAACCATAGACACCTGTCCTGGGGCATTTGGGTGGCTTAGTTGGTTAAACATCCAACTCTTGGTTTCGGCTCAGATCGTGATCTTGGAGTTGTGAGATTGAATCCCACATCAGGATCCGCGCTCAGCGTGGAATCTACTTGGGATTCTCTCTCTCTCTCTCCCTCTCCCCCACTACCCATCCCCCTCAAATAAATAAATCTTAAATTAAAAAAAAAACCTGTCCTAAGGAAATAATTATAATTACAGAAGAAAGTCTTACATATAAAGATGTTCTTCCTAGAATGTTTTGCAGTTGGATATGTGGGTTGTTTTAATTTCTTGCAGCCATAAAGGGATATTTAAGTAGATCTGGGGATTTTCCTTAACCATTAAAAATTTTTATGAATGCAATATAGGTCAATGCATAGGGTTTGAGTGAAAAAGTAAGTTACAAATTATCACAACTGTATAAAATATATTTCTATCACACAGGGAAAAGACCAGAGGAAATATCAAAAGTCAATGGTGTGGTGTCTTTGGGGTACTCCAATACATTCTTTTTTAAATTTTCTGAATGTAATTTTTCTGGGTCCATTTGAAGCATACCTACTCGAGGTCACAGTAAACGCACGCGCACACACACACGCACGTACACATCAGGCACACCACATCACTCCAGAAGCCTTGAAGAATATATCCCTTTACAGCATGTTTTCCCAAAGGGACAGCATATACATTTATGTCGCCCATTTTATGCAGAGTGTTCCAAATTCTGCATTCTCTTCCGTGTTCCCCAAGTCTCCCTGGCACCCACTCACAATCTCTCTCCTCTGATCCCCATACTCTCTCCTCCTACTTCTCAGCTTCTCTGATCACACTCTGTGCAGCCGCCGCCTGGCCCATCCCACTGCGTGCCACACTGGGGGAAGTGTAGGCCGGTGATCAGTCCGTGGAATTCGAATTAATATATTTCTCCACTTTGTAGCAGGATTTTCAATTTTCTCCTATAAGCCCGTCCTGCTTTCATGATGACAAAAAATGGACTTTTCAGAAGGGTAAAGGCTATTCACCAAAGGAGAGAATGTGCCCTAGATTCTTTTTCTTCTCTTCATACCTGTGGGCTCTAAGTGTCCTGCTGGACTTGCCACCGGATGCTAGGATTCCATTGTTCTGCTCTCTCCAGGAACTGGTGCAGACCGTGAGCCTGGGAGGCAACTACCTTCTTAACATTGGAGCAACTAAAGATGGACTGATTGTTCCCATCTTCCAAGAAAGGCTTTTTGCTGTGGGGAAGTGGCTGAGCGTCAATGGGGAGGCGATCTATTTCTCTAAACCATGGAGGATACAACTGGAAAAGAACACGACGTCTGTGTGGTGAGCTCGCCCCCTGTCGTGTACAGGACCAGGACGAGAGCCCCTCCCTGGCTGGTGCCTCCTCAGGTCCACAGTGTTACAAACCAGGGTAGAAGCTGTCAGGAGGGAACCCCAAAGCTGCGCTTTTGCTAGTAAATTTGTACCCCAATTTATGTCTTAAGCCACCAGGGTATCTTTGACTAGTGAGAGGTCTGGTGACTTGCTGAAAGGAGGAGCTACCAAGTATCTGTGAATATACTTGACCTTGTTACCCTGCCTCCCCAAAATAGTACTAGCCGATACTTGCACAGCACCTCCAATGTTTAAGGCTCCAATCCAGATTCTTTCCACTCACTGAATCCCCTCAACAGCCCCACAGATGGATACCGTTAATTATCCCCATGTTCCAAGTGAGAAGGAGGACCCAGCGCAGCGCTCTACCTCGCCTGGGATCACAGACCCAACTCACGGAGAAGTCGTGATTCAAACTTGGCTTTGTGGATCTAGTTATTTGACCACCTTGGGCCTGTGTGTTACAGTCTGAAATGGGGTGATGATACTTAGCTTCCTGTGGTGGTTATGAAGTGTGGTAATTTACGTGAAGCGTCGAGCAGAGCACCAGGCACGTGCAAAGTGCTCGGTGAATGGCCTCTGCGTCTGTGATACCAGCGGACGAAGCTCTTTGCATCTGAGGAAACACGTTCATCTTTCCGTCTGGGCTGAATTCCTGTTGAGGGATTTTCACCCTCTTGTCTGTGCACGGCGAACTCCCGGAACAAATCCCTCTTCACTGCACATTTTATTGGAGCCTCTGCTGTTTTCCCATGGATCTGGAGTTGAAAAAAAGATTTGAATAAAAAGGCAAATGGCTTCAGTGTGTGATAACTAGTGTAAGCGTTAAAGATATTTAAAGAAAACTTAAGCAGTCCCCAGAAAGAGTCTTACCGGGCTGCCTTCTTCCCCCAGAGCTCCATAGGTAGTGAGTTAGCGCACTTCCTAGGGCACTGACAGACTCAAGGCGTTGGGGTCAGTAGCTAATTGAAAGGGGGCTACATGAGGCTTTGTGTCAGGATCTCAAGCCAGGTATTTCTGACATTGATGTTTCTTTTTTCCCAGGTATACCTCAAGAGAAACAGCGGTTTATGCCATTTTCCTGCACTGGCCAAAAAACGGAGTCTTAAACCTTGCATCCCCTATAACTACCTCGACTACACAGGTGAGGAACCTCAGCCAGTCTGTTCCGAGAGGCACCTTTCCTAAAGGAACTGGAGGTCTTCTCTACTTCTTCCTTCCTGCCCCAGGTCTCCCCTGTATTGCACCCCCGCTTCTAGATTATCCGCCCTGCCCCAGTGTGACTGCCTCCCATCACGTTCAAACCATATTCCGTACTCAGTGCGCTGATGTCTTCTCCGTTCCCTTTTGCTTTCTGCAGATAACGATGCTGGGGATCCAGAAAGATCTGAAGTGGTCCACAGATCCAGAAGAAGGTCTGCTCATTTACCTGCCGCAGCTGCCACTCTTCACTCTGCCAATTGAGTTTGGCTGGACTATAAAGCTGACAGGAGTGCATTGATCGTTGGGAGTTCAGGCAGAACTGCCTCCTCTTTGCTGCTTTGGTTTTCCTCTTATAGCACCAGCATTGTAATAAACTACTTCTCTACTCAGAGATGGCTTTTCCAACACATTTTAATCAAAGGAACTGAGTGCATTATACTGATGTCTCAGTGGATCAGAGAATCTGAGATCCATTGCTAGCATACCTCTCCCTGATCAGCAGGAGGCACTAACCGGTTAAGCTCTGAATTCATCCTTCTGTTCCTAACCTGGGAAATTATCTACCCCAGAAACTTCATTCCATTCTCTGTGTTTGAAACCTGTCTCCTTAATCAATGACTTCAGATTGAGGAATGAGCCAAGTCACCCTACTGCCTATGGAAGGAGGTAGAAAGGATTTGGCAAGCTCAGCCATGTGCTGTGTACTTAGCATCAGTTGTCCCCAGCACCCCTCAGAGGAGGAGAGCCTGGAAGGGAAGGAAAAGGCTTGCTAGAGCTGCTAGTGATCAGCCCTTTGGAAGTTTCCAAAGCAAAGTAGGGGCTCAGAAAATCAGTCTGTTTACAGTAGTATTTTGAAGAAAATGAATGTGATTCTGCCCTGCTTTTAAAAATATCCAATAAATAAATTTTTATGTCAAATCGTTTCTACCAAAAAGCATGTTGTAGTTTTCTTCTCCCAGTTTCTTAAGGACTGCTTATGAAAAGCTTTGTTTCTGTTGAAGACAAAAAACAAAACCCAAAGGACTTGTCAAGTCTCCTTAATGCCGAACAAAGAACATAATTCCTTTGGTTTTTCTGCTTCTCACTTCTAGTACCATCCTTTTGAGTTGGCTACCAGTTCAGCCCCTTTGATTATTATAGATATCAGATTTTCTCTTTCTTTTTTATTTAATAGATATATTTATAAATCTTTACCCAACATTTGAGGAATATTTGTTTTTCTCAAGCATATGGAATATTTACAAATGTAAATACCAAAGGAGCACTATCATACAGACCGGTGTGTCTGCAACATAATTAAAGGACCATAAAAAAATAAAAACTTGAAGGAAAAAAAATCTATATATTTGGAAATTTTAAAACACACTTCAGAATAAGTCACTGATCAATGAAGGCACCATACAAGGAATTAGGAAATACTTAGGATAATACTGAGACCACAATGTACTGAGCTTTGTGAGATGAAGTCTTTAGGGAGGATTCTGGGAAGATGGCAGTGAGTAGGCACCAGGAATCTGTCTCCTGACCTCGACAACAATTACACTGGCAGAATCTGGTGGAACTCTTGTACAAGTCCAGAGTCTACCAAGGCTCCAGTTCCAGAGGAAGATTCAGATGGTAAATTGTGGTTTGGGTCAATCCACCTACCTATCCCCCAGCCACAGCCATGTAGCTGGCAGTGATGAACATGTTCCTGGAGCAACTTGCACACAGCCTGTGGGAGTCAACATGGGCAAAAAGGACGCTGTTCTCCAAATATCTGGGATTTGAGTTTTGAGCTCTGATCTCTGATTGCCGCTTCTGATCACAGAGGTACAGGCAAAGGGGTGGGCAACCGTTGTTGGACCTCTCCCACAGCTGTAAGCCCTGCCTCTGGCTGAAGTGATTTCCAGTGGATTTAAGGGGCTGATGCCCCCCTCCCATTCAAATATTCCCCCTTTTGGGAGCCAGACATTAAAAATTAGGACATTCAAAAACAACTGCATGTATGAGGAAAATTAGAAAATGACCACACATGCCCACGGAAAGGCTCAGAAAAGAGCCTAAGTTTACACCTCTGGCTCATCTGTAGCCAAGAGACCGCTGACAACAATCAAAATGCAAAAATAAAAAAAAAAAAAAAACAGCAAGTCCTGGGAAGTGGGTAGAGGGAGGGGGTATCTGACTTCCAGAGATACCACATTATTAGAGTCCAATGTCCAGATGTCTGCAAAGAAATCACAAGGCACAAAGAGAAACAGGAAAACATGGCCCATTTGAAAGAAAAGAGTGAATCAACAGAAACTGAAACAAGCCCCTGAAAAAGATCTGGTGGCAGATAAACTAGACAGACCTTAAAACGGCTGCCTTAAAGATACTCAGAAAACTAAAGGAAGCTGTGGGGAAGTCAAGAAAATGATGTATGAATGAAATAGATATATGAAGAAATGGCTAGATAGATAATCTAAGAAGAAACCACACACAAAACACAATTTTGGAGCTGAAAAGTACAATTGACATGAGAAATTCACCAGAGGGATTCAAAGGCAGATTTGAGTAGGCAGAAGAAAGAATATTGTACCAGAAGATAGGACAATGTAAATTACTGAATCTGAGGAATTGAAAGAAGATTGAAGAAAAACCACGTTAGAGCAAAGATAAAATAGAGAAAAACAACAGAGAAGATAAAGTTGGTTTTTCGAAAAGATCAGCAAAATGACAAACCCATAGCTAAGATAGACTGAGGAAGAAGACAAGATCCAAATTACTAAAATAAAAATGAAAATGGGACACTACTACGAGTTCTACAGAAATAAAAAGGATTATGGGAGCACTATAGAGCAGTTGTACTCCAACAAATTGGGTAACTAGATGAAGTGAGAAATTTCCTAAAAACACGAAACCTACCAAGACTAAATCACAAAGAAATAGAAAACCTGAATAGACATATAACAAGTAAGGAGAGCAAATCAATAATTTTAAGATCTCCTGACAAAGAAAAGCCCGGGAACCAATAGCTTCTTTGGTGAATTCTACCAAACATTTAAAGAACTAACATTTCCAGAAAAGTAAAGAGGAGAGAAAACTTCCTAACTTACTCTATGAGGCCAGCATTAGACTGACACCAAATCCAGACAAAGACACTACCAGAAGACTATAGACCAACATCCCTTATGATCATTGATGCAGAGCTCTTCCACAAAATACTAGCAAACCAAAATCAGCAACATATTCAAAGTATTACACGCCATCACCAAGTGGGATTTATTCATGGGATGCAAGGATGGTTCAAGATACAGAAACCAATCATTGTAATAAACCACATTAACTAAAAGGGAAAAAAAAACCATGATCGTCTCAACTGAAGCAGAAACACATTTGACAAAATTCAACACCTTTTTGTGATACATATGCTCAAGAAACTAGGAATAGAGTGGCACTTAGCTGGCTCAGTCAGAAGAGCATGCGACTCTTGATTTCAGGGTCATAAGTTCCAGTCCCACACTGGGTGCAGAGATACTTAAAAATCTCCTTTAGGGAGGACTGGGTAGCTCAGTCAGTTAAGCATCTGCCTTCGGCTTGGGTTATGATCCCAAGGTCCTGTCAGAGAGAGAGGGTGCGCTCCAGCAGCAAGGGGGAGGAACACAGGGAGAGGGAGAAGCAGACTCCCTGCTAGGCAGGGAGCCCAATGCAGGGCTCCATTCCAGGACCCCAAGATCATGACTTGAGCCAAAGGCAGACACTTAACTGACTGAGCCCCCCCAGCTGCCCCTAAATCCTGTCTTCTTTAATTTCAGGAAGTGTTTGTAGTTTTCACTGTGCAATTCTTGAAAGTCAAAAATAATAGTCATGAACATCACACATAAATATTTTGAAATAAATGTCATGCTAGTAGTTTGGGGTCATGTTCAGTCCTCTAGCTGCAGGTTTGAGAATTCTGTGAGTACAGGTCTGTTATGACAGAGGGAATTTTGGGTGCTGCAGAAGCAAAACAGAACACTTATCAGGTCTTGTGCTCTCTGTAGCTAAAATCTGAGCCACCTGGAGGCAGGGACAGTACCCTCTTTGCTCCCCTAAGAATGCCAGTCAGTGTACTTAACATTTGGATATCCACCCACCCAGTAGCCACAGTGACTAATCACGAAATGCAAATTTGATCATCTCTTTGCTTAAAATCCATTAAATGAATTGCTATGTGTTCTCCAAAGTCGGTGGTATGGTCCCTGTCAATCTCTCCCATCTTAGTGGGAAGTCTGTCCCTACTCCCTCGCAGCTCTGCAGTCATTCCGGCCTTCTTTCCATCTTCCTAAAACAATTTTCCCCCCAAACATTTCTAATTGCAGCCTACAGTAAGCCTACATTGCAATCTGGTTGACATATATAACAACAAACAAGATTTGCAAAGCAATACTTAACTTTATTACTTACGCAGTACACTCCAATGCTTTTTTTTTTTAAGTTGGCATCCATTAATGTTATAACCAGTTAATGGGGTACAACATGGTTGAAAAAAACTGTTCTAAGCATTCAATTGCTTTGCCTCAGGGTCTTGGCATATGTTATGTTCTCTGGAAAGTTCTTCTTGTGTCTTCTTTACCTGGATAAATCTTACCCATTTTAAAAGGATGAAATCAAAGGATGCTTCTCGCTCACTAGAGCGCGCGCGCGCTCTTTCTCTCCCTCCCGTCCACTGCCTGCATTTGAATCCTGGAGATCGTGATGCAAGAGTTAACACGGCCGAAGAACTCAGAACAGCGCATGGCAAATAGTAATGCTCCGTCTTTTATTGCGAAAGGTAGTAATTATGCAACTAATTGTGTGATTATTAATATGTCTTCCCAGAGCTCCCGAACTCTAAACCCCTTGATTATTTTTTGTTCATTTTCATAGTCCTAGCCTCACTTTGCCATGGCAAGTAGAAAGCACTCAGAAAAAACATAATGGATGAAAAAAAAAACTGCCCAAAAGGAATGAAAACCTAGAAGCTGGAGACAGCCCTCGTAGGGCGTCTTCACGTTACTCCAGAAGCACCGCCCCCAAACGCGGGCCACGCCCACCCGGCTGTCGGCGGTCACGTGGGACTCAGCTGGGGGCGGCGGGGGGAAGCTGGGCCAAGATGGCGACAATGAGGAACGCGCTGCCGCGGAGACTGGTGGGCTTAGCGTCTCTCCGGGCTGTAAGTGCCCCGGCCCGCCGAGGGGTGGCCCTGCAGGCACCGTGACAGTCGGGGTCGGGGCCCTGGCCCGTGGTGGCAGCGCTCTGAGAGGCGAAGCCGGACAGTTGCCCAGGCCACTGTCGGGAGGGCCTTGGAGTCTCGGATCTTTGTCCCGCCCACATCTTTTGAGGGGCATGGGGGGAGTGAGGCCCAGAGATGGGGAACGACTTGCTCGGGTCGTGGAGACCTGGGGCGCCATCCCAGGTGCCCTGATTGCGTCTAAGGCTCTTTCCGGCCACCCTGGCACCTTCTCCCTCTGAGCTCTCCAAGCTCCTCAGTAGTGACACGTATAATCTTCCAGTTCCGAGTGGAAAAAGCGAGGTCCTCCCCCTCCCTCTGCCTGCTTTTCCAGCTCTTGCTGCGTTTGGGGACTTAGGACCATGTGCGACTGATTGCCTTGGAATTGTACTTGGGCATGTTGGATCCTGATGTTTCCCCCACCAATGCTCAGTGACTGGAGGGGAAGGGTAAGAGACCTAGTTGAACGAGGGGTTGAAGAAATGGTTTTGGCTAAAGCTGAAGCTGTGGTGTCCCAGTGGTTCTGCCACTTTCTAGGTCGCATGACCGTGGTTTGCTCTCTAAACCTCAGTTTGCTCATCTATAACATGGGTAAACATTACCTGAGTTCTTTGGAGGTTAAGGGAAGTGGAGGTAAAGCATTTGACATTGCTTTAGCTCATAGTAAGTGATAAATGAGGTGCGTTAATTTTTCTTTAATTTAGAAGGAGTCTAAGTGTGTAGTGGGGAGATCACACCGTCTTCGCAAGTGGGCCCATCAGAAAGCCACTTTAATGTCTACTAGGCCACCCATCCCTACCAATCATTAATGTGTAAAATAAAGATGGTACTTCCAACTTGGAAGACTAAGAAAATTACATGAGATGGTGGATATTAATATGCTTTGAAAAAATTCCTGGTGTAATGAGGTCATAGGCTCTCCGTGGGGTTACTAGCAGAGGCTTGGAGTCAGAAACAGGTGGTTCAAGGCCAGACTTCACTTGCTAGCTTTGTGATTTTGGAGAATCTTTCTGAGGCTGTTTCTTCCTGTATGAAGTTGAGATAATGATAGTCCCTGCCATGTAGGTACTAAATGAGGTACAGATCCTGAAGTTAGCACTGGGCTTTAGTTGGTATTAGCTGTTGGTATAGATAGGCCATAGCTCAGGAGGCTTGACCCTGGACTTCTGTGGTTAGAGGAGATCATCTCTGAGCAGGGCTGTACGGAGGGAATGAACTGGGTGTTTAACCAAGATAAGAGAACACTGGTGGTGGCGGGGGAGGGTTCGGAGGGCCGAATGGTGGCAAAGAGGCAATGTGGCCCAGGTGTTAAGAGCCAGCGCTGTAGATCAACACTGCCAGGTTCAGATAATGACTCGTGACCAGCTAACCATGTGATCTTGGGAAAGTTACTTAATCTCTGGGCTTCATATTTTTCACAGTAAAATGGAGATTGTAATAGTTCCTACCGAATAAGGTTGAGAGGTTGATAAAGGTTAATGTGTAAAAGGCTCTTACGAGTGCCTGGCAAATATTAAGTGCTTAATACATGTGATTATTTTGTTGTTATGGGGAAGGACATGGAATTTTTTTTTAAGATTTTATTTATTTGACAGAGATACAGTGAGAGAGGGAACAGAAACAGGGGGAGTGGGAGAGAGAGAAGCAGGCTTCCTGCCAAGCAGGGAGCTCGATACCAGGCTCAGTCCTAGGACCCTGGGATCATGATGTGAGCTGAAGGCAGACGCTTAATGACCGAGCCACCCAGGTGCCCCAAAGGACGTGGAATTGAGTTTGTTCTGTTTTTGTAAAAGGAGCTTGGAAGCAGGTCTTGCGTGCTTTCAACAACATCCAGAAGTTATCTCTCAAGCCCCTGTTATGTCCCAGGGCCTTAGAATTACAGCAATGGATAAAACAAAGTCCCTGCCTCACGCAGCTTACATTCCAGTGGGATCGACTTAGGGCAACGTATCAGCAAAGGCTGAACAGCCCTGTTGTAGGGACATTCAACAGGCAGGGGACCTTCCAACCTAGCCTGGTGACTTCATGCAATTCAATGGCTCGTCACTTTAGTCTCTAGGAAGTTTTGCTGGCTGAAGGCAAGGCCAGTTCAGGTGAGTTGTTCAAGTTCCAGCTGATCTGTAGCAGGGAGCGCTTCCTTCCTTGAGGGTTTCAGGAGTTTGGGATCCTTAGTAGGTTACCGAGTGCACTTCTCCCCTTGCCCCACTGCAGTATGTTTATCCTGCCAGATTTACCAGATTAAATCTGGTAAAGCAAAGTTAATTTGAAGAGTTACAATATTAAGAACAGAGGAAAGAGGGAAAAGAAGCTTCATATTGCTTGGGGGTAAGGTGGAGAGGATTTGGGGCAGACTTTAAATGGAAAAGCCTTTTTTTTTTTTTAACTGTCTTCAGCTGTTGGTGTCCTCTCTCCCCAGATGCACCCCTTGTCATCACCCAGCCTGTGACTGTAACAGAACAAGTCCTCCTCCTTCCCTCAAGCCCCACAAAGTCCAAGGCTAACTACTCCTCCCCATACCTAGGAATTGCCCTTCCCCCGGGGTGGCTATGCCCTTCATGCATTTATTTGCTATTCCTGGAGAGGGAATCTCAAGCAAGCTCCATACCCAGGGCGGAGCCTGATGCAGGGCTCAGTCTCACAGCCCTGAGACCATGACCCGAGCTGAAATCACGAGTCGGACGCTCAACCGACTAAGCCAACCAGGCGCCCCGGGAATTAGAGTTTTGAAATAGAAAATGTTGAGGGTCAGGGGATCGGCAGCTTTACAAAGGGCAGTCAGAGGAGGCCCATCTGGCTGAACGATAAGAAGGAGCCAGATGTGGAAGAGCATTCTGGGCAGAGGGAGTAGTAAGCCTTGGGGCCCTGCTGTGGGAGGAAGGCCACTGGGGCTGCAGTATAGGGACCCTCTACTGGGAGGTGGGGTGGGGTGGGGAATATGAGGGAGTCAGGACAAGTAAGGAGTTCACCAGGAGATGTGGGACAGTAGAAACAAGTCATGAGTTCACTGAGATCAGCAGGAACCAAATGATAAGAACCTTCTAGCCCACGGGGAGTGGGGTAAGGGGATGAGTCAGGTTTCTGGCTTTAGCAATAGAATACATGTGGTGCTTTTTACTGAGAAAGCATGAAGCCAGACGGGGCTTTAGAATTTAAACAGTTCTGTTTGGGGAGGTGCAAATAGGTTTGTGGAGGAAACAACCTACATGCTCAGCTGGCAGACGGGCTGTTGGAAATGGGCCGGTACTAGGAGCAGGAATCTCGTGCCCATTCCTCAGTGAAACGCTTCTGTTCTTTATGTTTTTCCTTCCAAAACCAACCAAATGTGAGAGATATGTCATGTTTACAGTGAGAGGTACTTCGTCCCATCTCAGTGAAGATGGGTCCCTTCTTTTAGATTTGTCTCCTTGGAGAATTGTGACAATCTTCTCCCAACCCTTTTTGTTTCCTCTTTTAAACTAAAGGTCAGCACCTCTTCTCTGGGTACTTTCCCAAAGCGAGTGAAAATTGTGGAAGTTGGTGCCCGAGATGGACTACAGAATGAAAAGGTAAAGATGGAAATCAACCAAAAGAGGTTTTTCGAGCAGTAAGAGTTGCCTGTGGTGGGCGCAGAGGGATGGACAGAGCTGTGCCAGATCGGATCGTCCCAGCTGACACCAAGCAAAGTCGAGAAGTCGAGGAGGCCAGGTGGGGTGGGGTGACAGTACAGCAATCTAAGACGGTGGCATATCAGGTGTGGTGTTGCCCGGTCCGTCTCAGGCCCTGTGCAGCAGGGCAGATGGGAAAGGCCGCAGGAGAGTAGACGGAAGGTGAGGACATGCCTTCATCTGGCAATTCCAATTCTGCATGAGGGGACTTACCAAAGGATGTCATGAAGGCCACATGCAAAGACTTAACCTTAGAGATGCTCCTCACAACCTCGTTGTAATAAAATAGTTGGAAACCACCTCAGTGCTCAGTGTGGAGAAAGTTAGCTCAAATATACTTTAATGACTTCATTAAATGGATTAGGAAGCTGTACTAATATAGGAGTTTGTTAAGTGACTAAGCAGATTATAAAATCATAGGCATTTTCTTTAATCTTGCACTTTTATGTAAAACAAAAAGCTTATACATCTGTGGGAACATCCACCTAGAGAAGGATCTAGAATAGTGCTGTCCAGTAGCACTTTCTGTGAGGATGGAAATGTTCTAGATGTGAGCTGTCTTGGACACGTGGGTTTTGAGCACTTGAAATGTGACTGCTGTAGCTGGGGAACTGAAATTTTGTTTTTATGTAATTTAAATTCATGTAAATTTAAATAACCACTTATGGCTAGTGTCTAATATATTGGTCCGCACAGATCTAGAAAGTCACATTATCATGAGGTAACTAGTGTTATCTCTGGGAGATTTTAAGGATTTTTTTGTTTGTTTTGGGCATGTTTTCTGAAATAATTGCATTATTTTTTCTTTTCTTTTTTTTTTTTAGATTTTATTTATTTATTTGACAGAGACCACAAGTAGGCAGAGAGGCAGGCAGAGAGAGAGAGGGAAGCAGGCTTCCTGCCAAGCAGAGAGCCCGAGGCGGGACTCGATCCCAGGACCCTGAGATCATGACCTGAGCCGAAGGCAGCAGCTTAACCCACTGAGCCACCCAAGCACCCCATCGTGCATTATTTTTTCAATCGGAAAAGCTTTTTCTTTTTTTGGAAGGCTTAGCTTCAATAGTGAGAACTTATTGATATCAATAAAGTAAAAGTTCTGTGAGGGCAGAATCGTATCTGTTCTGCCCACTGCTGTATCCCTAGCACCTAGCACCATGCCTGGAACATGGAGGGCTCCCAGAAATTACTTATGGGATGGATTAAGGTAAAGTAATGGGAGAGAAATTGATGGGGTTGGTGTGAAAAGGCCTGGTGAGAAAGACTTTGAGTTCTTGGAATTTTTTTATCTAATCCTGTAAGCACTAGGGAGCCATGGAAGGCTTTTGGGCAGGAGACTGAAACAATGGAGACTGTTTTAGAAAGACTCCTGTGTGGGATGAATTGGTAGAGTGAGACCATGCCATAACATACAGGGAGGAATGGTAGTAGATTTGGAAAGAGAGAGTCGTAGAATCTAATGAGCAACTAGACATGGTGGGGGAGGGAGAGAAAGAAGTGGGAGGCCTACCATGGGAGGATAAGGTCTGGTGCCAGTTCAGAGACGGAAAAGGGGACCCAGACAGAGGGTTAGTCATCACTGCCCTTTCAGGCCACGGCACATGGCTCTCAGTTTGTTTACGATGGGGTCATAAATCAAGAAACAGTTAAGAAAAAGGCTTTATGATACAAAACTGTTGTTTCTGTGTACACATTTAGTCCTCTTCAGGCGAGAAGCTGCCTCCACTGCAAAGTACTATCTGTAGAACTTGAAGCTGTCCCCCACCTGTTGGCCTGAAGTACACGTGGATTCGTGCTTGTGTCTGAAAGTCGAGATAGCGAAGTGCACGCTGTAGCCAAGCTTTGGACTAACAGGCACTGTGGCTGAGGCCATTTGGTTCCCACTTTTGCTGACCTGTCTTTTCTGGTGTTTCTTTCTCCATCACAGAATATCGTATCTACTTCTACAAAAATCAAGCTGATAGACATGCTTTCTGAAGCAGGACTCCCCGTTATAGAAGCCACCAGCTTTGTGTCCCCCAAGTGGGTGCCCCAGGTGAGCCCCAGCCCTCAGTAATAAGTGTTTCTCAGATGAGACAGATGTGAAGTTTTGCAGTTGCCCTGGAAATACGTAGACGTTGGGAACGTAGGGCTCCAGATCTCTGGCTTGCTCTCGTGACTTCTGTAAGCATGGGACAGCAGAAGACCATCACCCGGAAGGCAGGAGGCTTGGATTTGGTCTTGGCTTTGGCCCTGACTTGCTTGGGGACCTTGGTGAGATCTTCCCCTCTCCAAGCTTAGGGTGGTCTCTCAAGCCTCATCTGGCTCTGGAAGTCTAGAATCTCTAGCCCTGTCTAGAGATGTGGCGTCTGTGTTTGTAAAAGGGAAAGACAGGTGACTCCTGGTTCACAGAAACAACCAAGTGGGAAGAGAGATCTTTTTCAGCTGAGCGTTAAGTAATACAGAGTTTCTCGGTAAATGGCTGGTAGTTTTGTTGCTGCTTGTGAGAAGCTGTCAGTATTAGCCATAGAGAGAAATTGGGGGACTTACTGCACTAAGGAGCCCTGGGCCCATCAGCGGTCAAACAAAGAGTAAAAGCACTGGAGATACTCAGCTCTGCTAAAGGACTCCTTCTCCGGGGGTTCTAGACAACAGAGATTGTGTGATAGAAACGTTTTTTCTACCTGAGCTCTCTGCCTGCCTTGGCAGTGACCTGGTAATGTCTCCTTTGGCTCCCAGATGGCTGACAATGCTGAAGTTTTGAAGGGCATCCAGAAATTTCCTGGCATCAACTACCCAGTCCTGACCCCGAATATCAAAGGCTTCCAGGCAGCGGTAAGAGACTCGCTTGATGGCGGGGGTCCCTAAAATGAGATTGATGATGTTGGTCCCTGTCTTGTCACTGGGCCTAGTCCCTGTCCTGGGCCATCTGTCTGAAGGGCTTGCCTCCAGTAATGATGAGCACTGTCAGACAGACCCAAGGCAGTCCTGGCCCTGCCACCCCCAGCTCTCTGACCTTGACCAGCTGTTTAACCTCTCTGAGCCTCAGATTATGCCTGTAAATTAGGGCTGATCATAGTACCTAATGCTGGAAGGATTTCAGAGGCTAGAATGCACCCATATTACTTACCAAGAGGCTTGGAGAAAGTAAGTGCTTAGTAAATATTAGCTCTTGTTGTCATTATCCATTTCCTCTTTAGAGAAGATCGTGCTCCCCACAGTGGTTGCTGGTATCTGCCATCTTTCCTGGAGTGTTGGACAAGAACGTCACTGGGGATGCTGATTCTGAATTTAGGCAGAAAGCTGTTCTATATATATATATGTGTATATATATATATATATATATATATATATATATATATATATATATAATTTTTAAAAAGATTTTATTTATTTATTTGACAGAGAGAGAGATGATCACAAGTAGCCAGAGGCAGGCAGAGAGAGACGGGGAAGCAGTATCCCCGCTGAGCAGAGAGCCCGATGTGGGGCTCGATCCCAGGACTCTGAGATCATGACCTGAGCTAAAGGAGAGGTTTAAGCCACTGAGCCACCCAGGCGCCCCAGAAAGCTGTTCTTAAGAGTGACATCCAGGACGGTGATGACAGCAGCAGTGCTGGGCCCCGGCGGGAAGGCTAAGGGTGGTTGTGTTTCTTTGATGGGGCTAGAATGCACTGTGTTCATTCCTAGGGGTGCCATAGGAAAATACCAAAAGCTTAGGTGCCTTAGAACAACAGAAATGTATTCTCTCACAGCTCTGGAGGCTAAAAGTCTGAAACCCCGGGGGTACTGAGTTCCTCCACATACCACTGTTCCCTCCTGAGGGCTGGGAGGACGTGGCTGTCCTAGCTTCTGGTGAAGACTGGCAGCCCTCACTCACCTCACTCCCATCCCGCCTGTGTCTTCACTGGCCTCTGTGTGTGTCTTCATACGGCCTCCATCTTAGAAGGACGCCATTCCTATTGGAGTCACGACCACTATGACCTCATTTTAACCAATTACTTCTATACCTACCCTATTTCCAAATAAGGCCACATTCTGAGGTACTGGGGATTAGGACTTCTACAGACCTTCTTTTGGTGGGGGGGGGTGGCAGAGTTCAACTCATGATATTTGTGTGTTATAAAATTCACTGTAAGACAAGGGTTTTTGCCACTTTGCCAACGCTGGTGTTCCTCAAGAGAAAAAAGCTGAAAGGAATTCACCCGGCTATTGGCAGATTGCCGCTGGAGCCAAGGAGGTGACCGTCTTTGGAGCTGCCTCAGAGCTGTTCACCAAGAAGAACACCAATTGCTCCATTGAGGAGAGTTTACAGCGATCTGATGAGATCCTGAAGGCGGCTCGGGCCGCCGATATCCCCGTGCGTGGGTGAGTCACCCCATGTCAGTGCCGCCTGCCTTCTCAGAACCATTCTGGAAAGGTGGCCAGGCTCTGACTCAAGCCACCTTCCCCCTACAAACTCCTTATCCTGAGCACAGGCTGCCTACACTCCACACCTTGACATCTCTCCTCAAGTAGATGTGGTCAGAAGAAATCCTGGCAAGTGCTTTCTCCAAACCTGGTTTTGGGGTCTGTTCCCCAGAGGAATCCAGCAGGACAGGACACTCGCCGGAGTCTGTGGAGGTCAGATGAATCCCAGCTCCAGCACCCCCATCCACACAGGTCTGAGGAACTCTCAGCTTCTAGGTCTCCAGCATCACATCTTTCACGCCAGGAGTGCTAGGCATCATCCCTGTGTTATCTGACTGTGACCCCATGGTCACCAGCAAGCAGGGCTGTCCCTGCTTCCAGAGGACAGAACCGGCTCAGGAAGGCCGAAGAGTCGGCTGTGAGGTCGTACACTGTCCACACTGCAGCCAGCGTGCTCTTTCAGAAAGTGCACGTGTGATCACCTCACTCCCTGGTTAAAACCTGTCAGTGATGCTCCGACTCTGGACTTCCCACCTGGCTTCCGAGACACTGACTTTATCTGCAGCCTCGTTGTCCACTGCTGCTAACCATCCAGCCCTGCCTCCGCAGCTCGCTGCATTCCAGCCTGACTGGAACTTCAGTCCTTACTTCCATGCTCCCACTCTCTTGCCTCTGGGCCTTTGCACGTGCTTTCCATAGACTTAGTCCTATATCCTACTTGTCCAGGCTAACTCTGCTCATCCTCCGGCTTCTCCAGGAAGCTTTTTCTGGCCTTCAGCTGGTGTTAGTACCACTCATCGGGCTCTCAGGGCCCCCAGATATCCTCTGACAGAGCACTTGGCTTCATGTTAGCTTCTCCCCTGCCTCCCACTCCCGGTGGACCCCGCGCCCTGTGAGGGCAGAGCCCACGTGCCACAGTTTATGGTGGGCTCCCTCCTGCAGTGCAGGGCCAGCACGCCAGGTGCTGGGGAAGCAAGGGTTGGGTGGCTGGGGGGTTGTGCGTGGGGAAGCAGGGGCCCATGGGGTCTGCCTGACTCTAAGCCTGTGCTCGTTATCAGCATCTCCCTTCTCCTTGCTCAGCAGTGACTGCTGGAGGAGGAGAAGGAAGTTGGGAAAACACTCTGAGATCTTTGGGCCCGAAATGATGTATCCAGCCAAGTTTTGTGATGCTTCTCACATGCTGAACAGTTTACCAAACTCTAAGAGGTCTCAGTGGGGCCTTAGCTCCAACAGGGCAGGTGGGAACAGAAGCCCACCAAGATCTGAAGATCCAAACTCCTTCCCACAGCTGGCAGGGCGCCGTGATCGGCCTGCGCCCACCCGTCCAGCCACGTGCTGTGTTCTCTGCCACTGGCTCTCTGTGCCCAGCTCTTCCGTCCTTCTGAGCTTGAGCACATCCTCTCTACCATCCCGGGCTCCACACTGCTCTGCTCTCTGCCTGGGATGCTCTCCCAGTGGCTTCTGCCACCTGCTCCCCTCCTCTGCTCCCGTGTCACGGCCTGGAGGTCTTCCTGGGCCACCCTGGCTACGGCCAGCCTCCTCTCCTTGCTCCCGCCACACCACCGTTCTTCCCTTCATGGCACATCTCTCTGAGATCATCTCACCTGTTCCTTCGGTTGCCCTTTCATCAGCTCGCTCTCTAACTGGAAATAACCTCCATGAGCATAGGGACCTTGTCCGTCTTTTCACTGCATGACCCAGTGCCGGGCACGTAGTGGGCAGCTCTCTCAGTATCCGTCGAATAGATGAGTGTGAATCCTCGGGCGGCTCACTGGAGCAGCCGATCCTTGGCCCTCAGGCCAGCCCAGCCCTTTTGTTCTGCTTGGTTTCATCTGTCCTTGGTCCCTTCCTGGGAGTAGGGGCCCCAGCTACCCTGCGGCACATGTTCTGCTTTATCTCAACGCCCTACGGCTCCGATGCCTGCTCACTGCCCTCTCGGGCTTGCTTCTCTCCTCAGGCCTGTGCAACCCCAGCTTCCCATCCCTTCCCTGCCCTGGCTCTCCGCCGCCCCCTCCTGGCCCCATGCGTGCTCCCTGTGTTCTCCCCCCTTCCCCCCCACAAGGAATCTCCCTTTCCCCCACGCATTTGACCTTGCCTCACTTCAGGGAGGACTGTCAGACAGCTACCCGGGTCAGCCCTGCGGGCCTGGGAGCTCAGGGGCCCTGACACCATCCCTCCCCTGTCCTCCCGCAGGTATGTCTCCTGTGTGCTTGGATGCCCCTATGAAGGGAAGATCTCCCCGGCCAAAGTAGCTGAGGTGTGTGTATATCGGGCCAGGGGTTTTCCAAGGGTTGTCTGCCTTGCCTGCTTGTGAGGTTCCCCTCATCACCCTTTCCTGGTGGGTCACTGATGTCATTCGTTCCCGCAGCTCCTTCATTGCGCCTCTCTGGGAGCACCACCCAGCACTTGCTCCTGGAGGCCCACCTCCTAGCGTGCTTGAAGCCCCACCCTCTGCCCCAGCCTGGAAGCCTCTGACTCAGTTTGCGGTCTGGTCAGTGGACAGGTGATAGTTGAGGTGATCGGTGGAGGGGCTCCCTGCCCAGGCTCCCAAAAGTTCCTCACCCTCGCTGTCCTCCAAGTGGGAACCAAGTCAGCACTGAGGAGAGCACAGTGTGGGAACAGGGTCTGAGCAACCCAAGGGCATATGCCCCTTAGTTGTCAAAGTCACTGTGCAAATTTGGTGTTATTGTTAGTCCGTTTCTCAAGCGAGGAAACACCCCCCCCCCCGCCACCCTTCCCGCATAGCAGGGAGCATCAAGGAGAGAGCAGTACTCCCGGAGAGTGGCCGCTCTGCCCCTGTCCCAGCCTCCCGTCCCGCCAGCCCTCCCTGCCACCCTGCAAAGCCTCACCACTGCTTCTTGGAGAGATGGAAGTTCCAAAAGGATCAGCCCTTTGCGGGCACCCCCCCCAGCCAGGGAGCAGCTGAACTGGGTTGGGGCCCCAGCGTGTGTCACTCCAGAGCCCGCCCCTTCACTGTGGCCTTTGCCTCCACCCGCTGTCCTCAGTCTGCTGCCCGGGTGGTGGGGTGCTCGCCAGTCCCATGTGCCTGGCAGGCCCGTGCTGAGTGTCCTCTGCGTCCCTGCCCTGTCACACCGTCCACTTGGGGCACCGCCATGTGGGGCAGCATCTCCTCGAGGGGGTACACGTTGCACTGGTTTCTCAGTGGTTTCAGGGATTTGCAGATGAGCTTCTAAAAGTTTAAACAGGTACTTCTGTTGAAAATGGCTGCTCAGACCCACGAGGTCGCAGATCTTACTGAAGACAGTTCTGTGAGAGGAATCCATTTTCCTGATTCCGGTTGTTGGCTCTGACGCAGGGCATGGAGGTGACACGTGAAGTCAGAGGCCACGGGGGCAGGAGAGGGTGGGAGGAAAGCTCGGCCTTGCAGGGCCCGCTCTGTTCCTTACATCTCTGCTTCCTAGTGAGTAGAGTGGGGGGTTTCGTCCCCACTCAGAGTTGTAAGGAGCCTACGATCGAACAGGAATTTAGCGTTTCGGACAGGGAGATGTCCTGCACAGGCCCAGGACCCCTGCTTCTGAGGTCTTGGACTCCTGGCTTGAGGAATCTGATGTCCTCCAAGTGCGTGCTTGCTCCCTCAGGTCACCAAGAAGATGTACTCGATGGGCTGCTACGAGATCTCCCTGGGGGACACCATCGGTGTGGGCACTCCTGGGGTCATGAAGGACATGCTATCTGCGGTCATGCATGAGGTGCCTGTGGCTGCCCTAGCTGTCCACTGCCATGACACCTACGGCCAGGCCCTGGCCAACACCTTGATGGCCCTGCAGGTAAGGTGGGTCCGAGGAGAAAGGCGCGCGTCCATCCTCCAGGAGGACATAGTGGCAGGCCAGCTGGGCTCCCGGGTTCTTTCAGTGAGCACTCACGGATATCTGTGTGCCAGGCCCTGGACGGCCACAGAGGACACGGACACGTGACCCCGGCCTGTACGGGTGTGTGAGGGGGACAGTCAAGGGAGTTTCATGGTAGTCCTCATGCGTTAGGACAGGTCGCTTGCAGGGAGGAAGCATGTGACTAAGGAAGGCCTCCGTCCCAGCTTGGGTGGTCAGAGTGGATTTGCCACCAGAGACCTGAGTGAGGCCTGGAGGATGTGAGGAAGTGAAGCAGTTGGAAAAGGGGGAACAGGAAGCTGATGAGGTGGGGTTTGGGGAGGACACACCCCCAGGCCCACCGAGTGTTGTGACTGCACATGCGCTTAGGGAGCGGGCAGGGGAGGCAGAGAGGCAGCAGAGGTCACTCCAGGGGTGCCGCTCCCCAAAGATTGAACTGAGGCTTCAGATTGGGTTTCCCTCGAGTTTTGCTCCTTGTGGGCTAGGAAGGAGGATTCTGTGAACTGGCCACCCCTTAGAAGGAAAGTTCTGTGTCTGACCACAGGCTGTGTCTGTCTTGTATCTGACCTTCCTGTCACGTTGGTTGAAGTCTGGCCTGTTGCCTTTAGGTTTGCTAAAGCAATCCTGGGCCGTCTTTGTTCTTAGGGTTTGTTTTCTCCTTTTTTGGTTGGTTGGTTGGTTGGTTGGTTGGTTGGTTTTTTTTTTTTTTTTTTTTTTTTTTTTTTAAATATTAAGTTATCTCCTAGAGGCTCAGGTCTGTAAGCCATATGATTCTGTAACTTTGTTTTCTCCATTGTAGCTGTCCAGGTTAAGGTCTGTGAGAGGTTTGAGGGGAGAGGAGAAAGGGCAACATCATTAGGAAAGTGGGCTGTGCTCGCCAGGGAAATGGGATAGGCCGCCTGGGGTTAGAGGCCCAACTTGAAGTGAGAGCAGCCTTACTTAGGTGGGGGTGGTGGGGGGTAAATGAATCACAGGAAACAACGGAGGCCTGAAATCTGAACCGTGGGTAGTGCTTCCTTTAGGTTTGTGATCAGGAAGGGCCTGGGGAGACCTCTCAGGGTGAGAAATTGAGCATGAAAGGAACCAGGGAAGATAACCCTGGCAGAGGAAACTGTCCACAAAGAAGACTCACACTGTTCCAGGAACTGAAAAGAACCATTGAGGGACACCTGGGTGACTCAGTCGTTAAGCATCTGCCTTCGGCTCAGGTCATGATCCCAGGGTCCTAAGATGGAGCCCCGTGTCAGGCTCCCTGCTCAGCGGGAAGCCTGCATCTCCCTCTCCCACACCCCCTGCCTGTGTTCCTACTCTCGCTTTGTCTCTCTCTGTCCAAGAAATAAAATCTTTAAATTAATTAATTAATTAATTAATTAAAAATAAACAGACTCCTCAGCCAAAGGAAGGAGTAACTCTCAGTGGAATTTCAGGTAGCAGTTGACTGGGAGGTTTGCAAGGACCTCCTGGCTTTGTAGACTCTTGTCCCCACAGTGACACCCATGTTTCACCATCCTTGTGTTTCCAGATGGGAGTGAGTGTCGTGGACTCTTCTGTGGCAGGACTCGGAGGCTGTCCCTATGCACAGGGGGCATCCGGAAACTTGGCCACAGAGGACCTCGTCTACATGCTGTCTGGCTTGGGCATTCACACGGTAAGCTCGCCTGCCCCCTGGTGGCAACAGCCCTGAAATGACTAGAACTCTCCTTGAAGTCCGAGGACAGAAGTGGATTGTTTTGTTGAGGGTTTTTTTGCTGATAGCGAGGAGAGCTAAGAGGTAGCAGAGGAGGCACCAAGGTGTAGGGAAAGGGCCACATCCGTGACCTGAATCCGTTCCCTCTGGACCTCTGTTTCATTCCATGTGAAATGAGGGCAGGAGAAGGAGACAGCCCTCCCCAGGGCTCTGTCAGAGTCCGTGAGGACCCTCAGTGGTAGGTTGGAAGCAGTATCACGTCTGAGCTTTGGGACCAGATGGATCTTGGTTTAAAACCTGGTCCTCCACTCACGAGCTGTGTGACCTGACAAATGATTTCACCTCCCTGGACCTAAGAAACGTGAATGCTGGCAGCACCTCCCTCATGGGGCCGTAGTTACTAGGTAGAGTGCAGAGTGCCCAGCCCGGAGCTGAGCGCACGGTACACACCAGTACATGTGAGCTCCTGGCACGAACAGGTTTTCGGGATGGTCCTTTCGGTTGGTGCTTCCCTCCTGGCTCGCTCTGCCTGGCGGTCTTTATCACTTCAGTCCGCACTTGCTGACTGCTGTGGGCCGGGCCCTGCGCTGGGCGCTGGAGACGGGGACGGAACAAGACTGGCGAGATCCCTGCCCTGGTGACAGCAGTAGAAACCATTCCACAGACGGAGACATCTTACATAGGCGGAGCCTGGAGGGGGTCACCCCAGACGGCAGAAGGCTGCAGCCTTGCAGGCAGGGGCTGTCCCAGCACAAGAGGAACAAGAACCCATCTGTCTTCACCATTACTCTCTCAGTACTGGTTTTGGGTCCAGTCCAAGGTCTCCCTGGATACTGCAGGCATGGCATAATCTAGAGCATCCTCTTGTTTCTCGAAGGGTGTGAACCTCCAGAAGCTCCTGGAAGCTGGGACCTTTATCTGCCAAGCCCTGAACAGAAAAACCAGCTCCAAAGTGGCTCAGGCTACCTGTAAGCTGTAAGCCCCTTTGGGGGACTCTTTGGGAATAGGGGCACTCGTGAATGATTCAGGAAAGGGCATGTGGAAATGGGAATGAAATCACCCGGAGCAGGCACCTCCCTAGCATGTCCACACATAGGTCTCCTGCAAAAGGGAGGCAAGGGACAGGAGCTGCTTGGCCTCTGGCCCTTCCTGCCAAACTCTAGTCTGAGTGAGAAGCCTGGAGTGCTGTGGGTCTCCCTGCCCCATGAACCCACCGGCCCAGGAGTTGAATGCCCAGTTCCCTGGTGCTCAGGCCCCATCTCTGGGTGAGGTCCGTCAGCAAGCTACACAGCCTGACCCTGCTGTGGCTCTGGGGCCATCGCTGACTCCGTAGGGCAGAGGGGCCTGGAGGAGTTTTTCCCCAAGCTGGCAGAGGACATTTGCAGAAGGGGTGAAGGCTGAGCTGCTCCGGTGACCACCTGCTAACGCCAGCGTCTTTGGAAAATGCCGGCTCTGAACATGATTTCTGAGCACAGCTTGTGTAATTAAAGGTCTAATGACATAAAGGCGTGTGCCAGTCTGTGTTGTGCAGTTGTGTGCGCAGGAACGGGGGAGACCGGTGGGGAACAAAACCTCTCCACAGCAGGGCATTCTGAGAGGAACGTGTACACCTGCAACTAGTCTGCACGTCTCTGGATCTTCTCCGTTTCCCCACCTGATTCCGGAATTCCTAATGACTGCAAACCCACGGCTTTGGGCCCGCTCCGGCCTGGCCAGAACACCCGGGAGAGGTGGTTGCGGAGGCTCCTGGGTCTGTGGGCAGGGAGGTGCGGGTGTGGGCGCTGCCGTCTGTCCCTGCAGGACTCCGGGCGGGCTCGGACGGCGGCTCATCAGGATGCCATCACCTGGCCCCACCTTTCCTTTAAGCCGAAGCACCGCCTCATTTTCTAGCCGACTCTGGGAGGCGGGGTGCGGACACACCGACCATCCCCGGCCGTTCGTGTGGGGGTTGAGCGCAGTCGGCAGCGCGATCTCTCCCTTGGCCGCAGAGCCTCCCCGGCCCCGCGGGGAGGAGGCCGGGGGAAGGTGCAACCACACCTCCCAGAACCAGCTTCCTTCGGTCAGCACCGCCCCTGACGGCCTCTGGGGCTCGCGGTCGCTGATTTCCTGCGGAGCCGGGCTCGTCCGCCCCGCCTCTCGCCCCAGCACCGAGCCGCGCCGCGCAGGCGCCTTGACGCCACAGCGCCTTTGGTCCTCCCGGCGCCCGGTAGCGCGCTCCCCGGTGACACGTTTCCTTGGGGGCGTGGAGGGGGCGGGGCCAGGTGGGCCGTCGGCTCTTAAAGGGACCCGGACGCGGGGCGCGGGAGGCGGCGCCGCTGGAGGCAGCGCGGGGCGCGCGCGGTTTGGAGCAGGTTCGCGAGGCGAATGGGTGGGAGGCCTGGCGGGCTCGCGAAGGACTGGGTGGTCTGCGGAGAGCGAGGGAGGGCTTCAGGGATCCGGGCCGAATCCTGGGTAGAGTCCCACTAGGGCAGGCTCCTGCAGCTTTCAGCTCCCGCTTCCTTGGCTGGGGCGGCCCGGGTTCATTCATTCCCTACCCGGGGACTCCGAGCTCGGCCCCCTCGGAGCCACGGCCCAAATCCCAGACCGACGCTCACCGCCTCCTCCCCTCCATTTTGCAGACTGGGAAAGCCGAGGCGGCGATAGCCGACCGAGGTCACCCCGTTGGTCCGAGGCAAGGCTGGCCTCACCAGCCTTTCCGCCTCCTGGGACCCCATCCACGACCACTTCTAGGGCTTCCGCACGGTGGGGTGGGGGTGGGGGCGGCCTCGGCGTCCGGAGCAAAGTCCAGCTGAAAGCAGTGGTGAGGGGGAAGGGTGAACCGCTTGGCGCGAGATTAGCGAGTTGTGAGCCTGGAGATCCGGATTCTAGCCGGGCTATCACAGCTGTGTGTCCTCAGGCAAATTACTTAACCTTTCTGACCTTAGTATCCTTCTTGGTGAAGTGCCAGCCGTCACACCTGGCTCATCAGGATGTTGAGGGAATCCAGGAAAATAATGCAGAAGTGCCCGGTACAGAGTCTGGCACGCAGCAACCGCTCAGTTAAGTGGGTGGGAGTGGATAAGCCCAGAGGGGGGATTGAGGCAGCCAGGAGGAAGGCGGCTGCGGGCCAGGCCACTCCGAATGAAAGACCTGAGTGTCTGAAACCTCCTCCCCCCACACCCTCCCACCGGCCCGCAGAGTTTGTTCAGGGCGGAGGTGCACACCTGGCAGTGGATTCGGAACCAGGGCCACGTCTACACTGCCTGTCTCTGTGGGGCCCAAAGTTGGGTGGGATCCTTAGCTCCTAGCGGGCAGTGACCCAGCTGGCCCTGGCATGCATTCGTAGAGGCTGAGCCAGCCTGACTGACCTGGGGTGGGGCCCATTCCAGGACCTTGGTGCTGCAGCCCCAGAGTTGGGCTTTGCCTGCCTGGCAAAGCACCCACCCTGGGGCCATTTGGTATATTTCCTGCTTCCTCCCAGCTGACTGTTGGAGAGGGAGTCTGGGGCGCTGCCTAGAGCAGGATATTAATCACTGGTCACTTTGCACCTAGTGATGGCAGAAGGACTGCAAGGCCTGAATCGGAGCAGGCAGAACCTCCTACTGGGCTCTTGGGAGGCGCAGTGCTGCTGCCATGTTTACTTCTGGCCAGGACTGCCTAGTCCCCAGACACTTTGGAGGGTTTGGGTTTCATCTTCTCAGTCCCAGGTAAATTGGGAGTAGAAATTATGGTGCCCGCACATCAGTCTCCCCACCCGTGCAGTGTGCCAGGCCTTTCAAGGCACCTACCACATCACGTTCATACAATTACAAGCTCAGCTTCTAGAGCTAGAAAGTGAGGCCAGGAGAGAATAAGTGATCTCCAAGGCCTGCAGCCAGATGTGGAGCGGGGCCGATTCACCAGGACACACTACCACTGCCCTCCGCTGTGAGCCAGAGGCCCTGAGCGGGCAGTCTCGGCCCCGTCTGACACTGTGTGTTCTGGGCCAGGTACGATGGCAGAGAAGGTGCTGGTGACGGGCGGGGCTGGCTACATCGGCAGTCACACTGTGCTGGAGCTGCTGGAGGCCGGCTATTTGCCCGTGGTCATCGACAACTTCCACAACGCCATCCGTGGTGAGCACAGGGGCGGGGGCTCGGGCTTCAGGCGGGGATGGAAGGAAAATTGTGGGTTCCACACCACTTCCTATGGGTGTGGGTCTCCCTCATCACTGGGGAGCCCAGGACCCATGTCCTCTTTTTGATGGCCTCCCTTGTGCTCAACCAGGAAGGGGCTCCATGCCTGAGAGCCTGCAGCGGGTTCAAGAGCTTACAGGCCGCTCTGTGGAGTTTGAGGAGATGGACATCTTGGACCAGGCAGCCCTACAGCGTCTCTTTAAGAAGGTAGGTGCTTGGAAGGCAGGGAGGGGGCACTGCCAAGGGCCAGGCCTATGCAGCGACCTCTGACCCTGGCCTCACCCCTGCAGCACAGCTTTACGGCAGTCATCCACTTTGCGGGCCTCAAGGCAGTGGGAGAGTCCGTGCAGAAGCCTCTGGATTATTACAAAGTTAACCTGACTGGAAGCATCCAGCTCTTGGAGGTGAGACGTCACAGACAAGGCGGCAAGGTCACAGACACCGGGAGGCCCAGGCTCCCACCCGGGCCGGCAGGACCAGACACCGGATGAGGGCCTAGAGGGGACAGTCAGGCGGGGCCCAAGCTGTACCATTTTAGACACAGGTCTCTCCACCTCTCCATACCTTTCCGCCCCAGTCTCACCATCTGTAAACAGGAATGCCCAAACCTCAGCCCCTCTCCCCTGTGAAGGAGGAAGGGGGCTGGAAATAATGTGCCAGGCAAAGGCCACTGACACCTCCCCTCCGTGGCCAGATCATGAGGGCCCACGGGGTGAAGAACCTGGTGTTCAGCAGCTCAGCCACCGTGTACGGGAACCCACAGTACCTGCCCCTGGATGAGGCCCACCCCACGGGTGGCTGTACCAACCCCTACGGCAAGTCTAAGTTCTTCATCGAGGAAATGATCCGGGACCTGTGCCGGGCAGACAAGGTGAGGGCCCTCCTTGACCCAGCCCTGGTTCCACTCACGGACTCAAGGCTTCCCGTGAACCTGAGGGTGGGATCCCGAGCACCACCCACCCAGGAGGAAGGACGACTCTGGAAGCTGCAGTGACTCACCCCATGTCCTGGCCCTGGGCTGGTGGACCCAGCTACTTCCCAGGGATAGAGCTCAGGCATGGCTGGGGAGCTGGGGGTGCAGGTAAAGAGCTCAGGATTGCGCCTGCGTGCGGCCTCCACCCTCACCCCGCCCCCACACGTCCCGACCTGCGTCCCGCAGACCTGGAACGCGGTGCTGCTGCGGTACTTCAACCCCATAGGCGCCCATGCCTCGGGCTGCATTGGCGAGGATCCCCAGGGCATCCCCAACAACCTCATGCCTTATGTCTCCCAGGTAAGGGGGAAGGGCGGGGGCGGGGCAGGGCTAGGATTGAAGGGTGCAGCTGGTGCCCAGGGTCTGGGAAGAGCTGACTTGATCTCCACTCCAGGTGGCGATCGGGCGCCGGGAGGTACTGAATGTCTTTGGCAGCGACTATGACACGGAGGATGGTACAGGTGAGCCGAGGACCAGGAGGACCCAGGAGTGGGAGCCGGGGGGAGAGTGAGGGCGGACAGACATGGTACTGGAATTCCCCACACCCAACCACCTCTCTGCAGGTGTCCGGGATTATATCCATGTTGTGGATCTGGCCAAGGGCCACATCGCGGCCTTGAGGAAGCTGAAGGAGCAGTGTGGCTGTCGGGTAGGGAGAGAAGGGAGAAGCGAGTCTGGAGAGGGAGATGGGGTCCGGAGAGGGCAGTTGGCCCAACCCGCTCCACCACCCGTTCTCTCCTGGGCAGATCTACAACCTGGGCACAGGCACGGGCTATTCAGTGCTACAGATGGTCCAGGCCATGGAGAAGGCTTCTGGCCAGAAGGTAGGCCGGCTGTACTCCAGCCCCACATCGGCTCCCCCTGCCCCGGCTTCCAGAGCGACACGGGCCCTTCCCAGGGCCAGCTCAGCTAAGCTATAGCTGCTTCCTCTCTCCCAGATCCCATACAAGGTGGTGGCACGGCGGGAAGGCGATGTGGCTGCCTGTTATGCCAACCCCAGCCTGGCCCTCAAGGAGCTGGGCTGGACAGCAGTCTTAGGGCTGGACAGGATGTGTGAGTTTTTGCCTCGACCCCTGACTCTGGGTGCTGGCTTGACCCCTGGGAGGGAGTCAGGGGCAGGGCAGGGGCTGCCTGGGTCTGAGCAGGCCCACCCTGGGCTGCCCAAGATAGTGGGGTCCTGCATTCCAGTGTGGACCCTCACTCCACCTGCCCCCATCACAGGTGAAGATCTGTGGCGCTGGCAGAAGCAGAATCCTTCAGGCTTTGGTGCACAGGCCTGAGACCCTCCCCTACCATGCACCGGGAAAGGTCCAGCCTCTGGTGGGAACCCAGGGGTCTCAGCCTCCCCTACCTCAAACCCCAGCTGGGCCTTCTCAGCCTACCAGGCACGAAGCCAAGGGTTCCACTGATCAGGAGCTGGGGGGGGGTCCGTAACTCTTCTCTACAGCAGGGTCCAGGAACCCATCAGGACCACCAGAAGTAAATGGGGGAGCAGCGGGGCCCAAAACAGGCACTAATTTATACTGCTCTGAAAGAGCTTTCCGAAGTATTTAAAATAAAAGTTTTCTAACGCTGAGATTCTTACACACAATCAGTCCCTACCCCTCAGACAGAATCATCCAGCCTGAGAGTTGAAGCAATTTAATTTTATCGGAATCCAGGACACAACAAGAAAAACACCCAAAACCACATGGAGACAGAAGACGAGACACAACTCCTCCCCCACCTCCCCCCTGGCGCTAGAGTGGGGACAACGTGGGGGTGGGACAGCTGGGGGAGACCTTGAGCCTCAGTCCAGCCCTGCAGGCTCCAGGCCTGCGGGGGAGCAGGGTAAGGGGGAGGCAGGGCCCAGCCCCCACATTGGAGAGGCTAAGGGAAGGCCCCCTTCAAAGGACTCTGCCCCCTCACCAATACCCCTGCCCAGGGGCAGGTAGCCCACAGCAGCACAGGGGCCCAGGGCCATGGACACATTCATGATTGAGAAGCAGCTGGAGAGAAGGAGGAGAGACACACGATTATCTGGGCAGAATCACTTGGGGGTGGAGTGGTAGGTGGGGCCTGGGAGGGCCCCATGGGCCAAACCCTGAGGTCACAGGAGGGGGCCCAAAGCGGGGCTAGTGAGTGAGGTCCTGAGTGAGTGGGTCAGCGGCTGGGCCCCTTTCTCCCGCTGCCTACAGCCCTGCCCAATACTGCTGCCGGGGGGCCTGCCTCCAGGGACACGGGAGAGGAGGGCAGCCCACCCCCTGCTGCAGAGAGCCAGGAGGCTGAGGCCAGGAAGGAAGGCCTGGCCAGGCCTCAGCCCACCTGCCCCAGAGGCCTATGGAAAGAGGACAGGTCAGGGATGGTGGGGACGGGCTCGACCGGCTCAGATCCAAGATGGTGCCGCACGTGCTGGGCCCCCCAGGAGCTGGGGGACTGCGCTGGGGGCCAGCGCCTCTGGTTAGACAGGAGGCAGCAGCTTCTCAAGAAACTCCTTCACAGCTGCCATCTCCTGGGGGTGAGGAGGGATTGTGAGAGGCTCCCAGCTGGAGGGAGGAGAGAGGGCTAGGAGCAGGAAGGGGCCCCTCATCACTGACCTGAGGACAAGAGCTGTGCATGACACCTGGGTAAGTCTTGAACTGGACCCTGGCAGGTGTGACAACAGACCGGAGCTTCTCAGCCGTCAGGGCCCCAAACCGTACTGGAACCATGGGGTCCAGCTCCCCATGGCACTGAAGGATGGCCAGGTCCTTGGCACTGCCATTGGCTGCCTGTGGGCCAGACAGGACCTCCAGGGCAAAGCCAATGCTTCGGCACAACTCCCAAGCCACAGGAGCCTCAAAGGGCAGGAGTGGGGTCACGGAGACACTCACCTGGGGGAAGGCCCGGTGCAGAGGCAGCCAACAGCTCAATGCGACAATGCCAGCCAGAGGGTGGGGACAGGTAAGGGCCGTGTAGAGGGACAGGGCCCCACCCTGGAGGGAGGAGAGAATGAAAGGTCATGAGGGCACAGCTCACCTCCCACCTCCCACCCCCTCTGTCTCCCCTCACCTGTGAAAAGCCTCCCAGGACGATTCGATTGGCAGGGATCCCATTCTTCATCTCGTGCTCAATCAAGGCCTTGACTGGGGGAGGGGACATGACTGGGTAGGGGAAAAGCCGCTGGGGGGCCCAAGGAAGGGAGCCAGACACTGCCCAAAGCTTTCTTGGGGAGGGCGGTGTGGAGAGAGGAGGGCGGATGCTGAGGAGGGCTGGGGCCTTACTGTTCTCTGCTGCCTTCTTGATGCCAGCCTCGTCCTCGGGGGCATCTGGACTCAGCCCCATTAGGTCAAACCTGGGGGAGGAGAGAGGTGTTGGTTCCTGGAAGGCCCTGGCCAGCCCCCTGCAGCTCTCTCCGCTCCCATCCTTTCTCCCCGGCACCCCCCGCACAACACCCGCACCAACTCACCAGGAGGGCATCACCATCTTCATGTTGAGGGTCACAGGGATCCGGGGTCTGGGGAGGGGCAGCAAGAAGGGCCATCATGTGCAGAAGGGATGAGAAAGCCACAGCAGAGAGCCAGGAGGGGGCAGAGTAGCCCCTGGGGGCCCCTCCCAACAGGGAAGGCCTGTGTTTAAGGTGTTGCCAGGCAACCTGCCACGTGGGGCTGGAGGCTGTGGTTGGGGCACCATCAGAGCAGCAGAGCCTGACACTCGGTGTGACGGGGTTCCAGCTCAGTGGGTGAGTACTTGGGGAAGGGGCCCAGGATCTCCTGGGTCTAGAATATCCCTGCTCTAGGAGGGCCTAGGGCTGGGGCTCCAAGCTCCATGAGAGTGAAGGCTGAGAATGGCACCTCTAACTGCCCTGGGCCCAGACCACAGGATGCAGCTGGCAGGAGAGAACAGGCCTGAGACCACAGGACCACCCCCCCCGGTTGATCCCCAGTCTCCACTCCTTCCTTGCTGGGGTGACACTCACGCATGGGGACAGATGTACTTGACGTGAGGGAGCCGGATGGTGGAGAGGGCGTCAGCCCAGCTGTGCCTGTAGGAAGGGGAAAACAGCACCGACGTGGGGAGGGAGAGAGGGAGGGCGCAGACCCCCCCCAATCCTGCCCATTGGGCCCTTTTCCACCTTCCCAAGGAAGTACCTCCTCCCTCTCCAGGTCACTCACCCTGTGTCTCCAAGTCCATGTAAAAAAATAACCTGAAAAAGGGTCAGACATGGGGAGGTGGGAAGAGGGCAGTCACCACCCTACTCTCATTTCCCCGCAGTCCTCCAACTTCGGGCCACCCCCCGTGCCCCCAAGGACCTGGGGGGAACTATGGCAGCAGCCAAACAGGCTATTAACCCGTCACCCCCCGCTTCAGTTTGCTCCCTTCTCAACTGTATCACCTCCATTTTCCCCACACCCCTTCCAGCCAGTTTCCCCGGCCGGGCTGGGGGGCCGGGCTGGGGGCTGCTGAGGGCGGCTGTTGAGGGGGGGTGCTTACCGCGGCCGTTTCCCGCTCAGCTCCAGACACGGTGGCAGCATCGGTGAGCAGGGGCACAGACATGGTGTTACCACACATACACTGCAGGCTCCACGGCTGGGGCCTGTGCAAATTCAGGGGAGCGGTCAAGAGCAGGACCAGGCAGTGGGGAGAGACTCCTGATACAGGAGAAGAGCCTCAAACCGAGGGCCCACTCAGACTGTCAGTGCCCCGTAACACCCTAGGTTCTGTCCCAAGGTGCACCAAGAAAAGACAGGCAAGGCAAGCAAAAAGTCTCAGGCCAGAGCAGGTAGGAAGTTTGCCTCCCTTCCAGGGCTGAAAAGCAGAAGAAGCCACCCTAGTGCCCCCTGGTTCTGGCCCACCACATAGCCTGAGCTTGCTGGGGATTCAGAGGGGCAGAGGGAGGGCTGAGGGGCTGTGGGGGAGGGGAGCCAGGGCATCCCCTGCTGTCGTGGTCCCCCCACTAACTCCCTCCTTTCTGCTCTCTGATCATCGTGCCTCTAATAGAGCCCCGGGTTCCCTCCTCCCCAACTCCCAGCCCTACTTGGAAACGAAGGGGAGAAAAATGCCAGAAAGTATGCTTTCAGACCCTACCCCCAACACCCCCCCCAACACACACATTTTCTCCAACCTCCCCCCACCCCGACATCCAGCCCCCACCCGGCCTTCACAAGCAGTTTCTGGCTCAGCCATTCCTAGAGCCCCCGGGGCTGCCCACGTCCCCAGAATGAGGCACAGACTCCCATCCACTACCCACCCCATAACTGGTGCCCCACGCCCCACTGAATGGTGCTACCTGCTACTGCTAGTGCCCACTGAATCCAACCAGGTCCCCCAGTTTGACCATGCTCTGGGACTCCCAAGCACACAAAAGAATGTGGGGCTGGCTGGCTTCTCCGCATCCTTAGCATCCTCCAAAGTCCCCAGAAGCTACCTGCCCCTAGGCGCCTACCTTCCCAGTGGTGTCCACCCCCCCACACCCTTCCCACAGCTTCAACCTTCCATCTCTGACCCCAAATGTGCCTCTCCACGTGGGATCCCTCACCTCTGACCCTGGGGTCCTTCTTCCCACACAGGGATGCACCTTTCGCCCTAAGCTGGGACTCCCTTCCTTCCTTGCTGGGAGACTTCCACCTCTCACCCCAGGGTCCCCCTTCTCAAAGTGATGTCTTCCCCCCCTGAACAGGGAAGGGAGCTCCCCACAGTAACTACTTCCACCCTAAGCCAAGGGCTCCCACTCTCCACACTCGGAACGTCTGTTCTGACCAAGGGTCGCTCCCTCCCTACAGTGACATTTTCTACCCTGAGCCAGGACCCTCTCTTCTGCCCACAAAGGGGTGTTCTACTTTTGACCCCGGGGAGCCCCAGCCCCACAATGGGATCTTCCACTTCCGACCCTAAGTCCCTCCCATCCTAGCCGGACGCCTTCTTGCCCCTCTCTACCCGCAAAGTCCCCAAGACCGGCCAGCGCCTCTTCGCACTTCACTCCCCACCCCCATCCCTCACAACCGAGGTCGCCTCCCCACTCGCCAGGACCCCCGCGGAGATCCGGTCTCCTGCCCCCACCCTCCCTCTGTCGGCTGGCCCCAGACAAGGGTACCTCCACTCCCTGGGGGTTTCGAGACCTCTCAGGCGATTCTCCTCTTTCTCCTGCACAGACACACACTCTTCCCCCTCGGCCGCCCCCGCCGGAACTTCCGTTCGAGTCCCGGGAACCCAGCCATCGCGCTGCCGGAAGTAGCCTGGCCAGCGGTACGGAACCCGGAAGTGGGCGTCGGCGATCCTCCAGATAGGAGCTGCCATGTTGGGTACGGTGGGGCCACTCCCCGTAATGAAGCCACCGAGTCACCGGCAGGTTCTAGGCAGCGCGTCGGTAATTCCCGCCTGCTACCACCGCCCATGCGCCTCCTGAAGGAGAGCTATGCGGAAGGAGAGCCAGCGCTTACACTAGCATAGTTTCGGATAGATCATACACTGGATGGAGGGCATCGTGCACTGAAGACATCCTTAGTGGCCAGCTCGGCCTCCACTCTTATTCTAAAGATGAGGAAACCGACGCTCAGGGAGGGGAAGAAAACAGCAATTTCAGGATGACACTGTAATGCTGCCTCTCTGCACCTGCGTCCTGAACTGTAACACGGTGATAAACACCACCCTGCCTACTTCACAGCTTTACTGTTAGGCTCAAATGAGGCCGTGTGGAAATGCTTTATACACTGTAAAATTACAGCCTGAGGACTTAATGACTAAAAAGAACCCTGGGAAAACAACAGAGATCACATCAGGACAGCTGGACAGGAAGTGTGTCTTAGCTCTGCCCTCAACAAGCAATGCCTTGTGGACAAGGCACAGAATACCGTCAATGAGCTCCCATTGTTAAGAACAAAAGGGCTTCATTTTGTCCCTTGCTACACTGATAAAGTGGAAATGGGCTCCGGGGCCACAGAATGGCTGGAAAGGGAAGCTAACT
This sequence comes from Enhydra lutris kenyoni, assembly GCF_002288905.1. Lineage (NCBI taxonomy): Eukaryota > Metazoa > Chordata > Mammalia > Carnivora > Mustelidae > Enhydra > Enhydra lutris. The sequence goes on from NW_019154122.1 coordinate 2,442,429, forward strand.
GGGTTGAAGGGCTATGTCCCTAAGAGAACATGTGGGCATCTACAAACAGGAAATGAGTGATGCTGCTACCTCAGCAGCTTAGGATTCTCCCAGTGTAACCTACAGTAGTTTTCTTGAACTGAAAGAAAACAGCAAACTTGGGAACTCCAGACTGAGAGGCAGTTTGTCTGAATTGCTCAACAGGTCACAAAAACAGAGCCTAAAATACCAGGATTCTGAACAGGAAATCTTTTGAGTCCTGAGGACTGCAACAAGCCAAAGAACCGGACTGGATGTCAGAAAGGGATGAGTGTGCCCAGACCACGTAATTGCCAGCCACCCACCCCCTGCTCCAGGAGCTCTGCTAGGTCTGCTTATAGAAGAGCCAACAATTCCTCCTGCACCCCCAATTGCCTGGGACCCTGGGGCACTTCAAGTTCTTGTACAAATTCTTCAGAGTGAAGTTTCAAATTCAGAAGCCCAGTCCCAGGGCCTGCCTGCAATTAGGCTTTAATTAGTGGAACTAATGAAGGGATAGTCTGCTCTAAGACTTTCTTCCTACTCCAAATTTTAAAACATAGCCTTTATTTTTTTTATCTCCAAAATGATCCAACTGAAATAAAGAGGCTGTGGCTGAGGAGTGGGACCCTTAGAGCATCAAGAATTGCATTTGCACTCTGGTTGATTTCAGGTTACGTTTTAGAAATCTTGAGGCTTGACAAAGCTTGGTGGTGGCAGGCTTTCCCTTGGACAGGCTGGAGAAATAGTGTGGACCAACACTTCAGAGGAATTCTCTCAAGAGGATGAGATTCAACACTAATTCCCATTATTCACTGTTTCTTTTTCTGCGAAGGAAGAGAATACTGACCATCTCAAATCCCCTCATTTTAGATACTTAAACTGTCTCCAGTTGCTGTCTTGACTTAAAAAATTTAAGTCCAGTCTTGGGTCCGCATACGCTACTCACTTACTTTCCTTGCTCTCATTTCTTCTGGTGAGCTCCGGAATCTGTTCTCCCTTGTTTTGTAAATGTCACTCCACAAGTTACTTCCTCTCATGAGAATTGGACCATGGTTTGTAACCTCACCTTCCTCTTTACAAAGTGTGGGGGAGTGGGGAGGTGTAGGAGTATTTTTAGTCCACTGTACCTTTCCTGGAGAAAATTATCTAGTCTTAAATTGTGGCACTAAAACCTACTTAGTACAAAACAACAACAGAAAATGTCAAAGTTGCATACAGTTCCCAGTAAAGTAAAAGTTTCATCAGTACTACCAAGAAATCAAAAGAATATACAAACATTAAGTCTGGCAAAGATTTATTAGGAAGCTTATTAGTTACGGTGAATAAAAACCCATGAACAGAAGAACTGAGATCTCCAATATTGGGCATTGCGCTTACGACACTAGTTAGAAGCTAATAAACATTAAGGATGTCCCAAGGGGAATCTTACATAAGTCCCAATCTTATCCAACCAGGGTAACTCACAAACACAGAAATGATGCCCATGCTCTCCCCAGACTGCTTACCTAGGCAGCAAGAAAAAAGACCTCCTCAAGCTATTAAGCATCATCAGGCGATTCCTGCTCTTCTAGCTCTAACCATGGGACACTAGTACATGACAGACAACTCCAAGCTGGGCAACTTGACAAGAATGCTGAACGCTGACAGGAAGAAGGAACAAGCAGGGACAAGTATTTCTAGCTGGAGACCCTCCTGATGGCTAAGAGAAACACAGTGCTGAGGGCTTCAGAAAGTTTACTGGAGCCCAGGAAATAGTTTCCATTTTTTAAAAAAACAAGTCACAGAAAAATCCTGCCACAAAGCAACAAGACACTTGGGATCCCATGGCCACACTGACTGGAAAGGCAGATGTTACCCAATGACTGCCAGATGCTGACCAGCCCAAGACTCAATTTCTAGGCCCTAGAGAACCACGATTGTCCTCAGCACCCACACTACCCTCTCCGGTGGCGTGGGCTTCTTCCATTGGCCAGGTTTCTGCAGCAAAAGCCCCAAAGACAACGCTTGGCAGAGACTGTGGCACCAACTCTCTCTGGAACCCTATCTCTCTGTCCTCCCCAACAGGATGCTGTACATCTTCACCGACACAGCGCCTCTGTGGGAGCCCTGGCCAGTCTTAGGAAATGAAGTGTGTCTGTGGGGTAACCTGATGGACCCTGTGGTCTGCCGGGTTAGCTGATGCTTCGTAATTGCAGATGGTCACCTCATGTCGGCGAAGCTGCAAGAAAAGTGAGAGTCTGGGTCAGCTGGTCATTTCCCAGACCACACACTGGAGTAGTCCTTATTCAGGTTCATATCTGGAAGTCATCTCTTCCCCCTTCTGAAACTTTTATCCTAGGAAGACTGCAAAGATCACTATCAATAATTTACCCCAGGGGCGCCTGGGTGGCTCAGTGGGTTAAGCCGCTGCCTTCAGCTCAGGTCATGATCTCAGGGTCCTGGGATCAAGCCCCGCATCGGGCTCTCTGCTCAGCAGGGAGCCTGCTTCCTCCTCTCTCTCTACCTGCCTCTCTGCCTGCTTGTGATCTCACTCTGTCAAATAAATAAATAAAATCTTTTAAAAAAAATAAATAATTTACCCCATAACTCAAAAGATTTATTCCCCCACTATTACAGTGCCATCATGAGAGAGGAGGACCTTATCTATCTTGTTTATTATCTTATCTCTGGGTACCTGAAACAAGAAAAGTTATCAAAAATATTAATGAAGAAAAGAATCTCAAAGTGAAAAAAATGAATTGATATCAACTGTATTATTTCAATTCCCTTAAAAATACCTATGGCCTGTCAAAAGAGATGGACTGTTTACAGAAACGAAACCAAGAAAAATTATACACAGATTGAGAGCAAGTGGTGTCTCACTTGCTCTTTTTTCCTTTCCTTAGAGTATCCACATCACAGTGTACAGATGTAATCAAATGTATGTACATACGTGGGGGATGGCAGGGGGGAGGTTAGGTATGCTTCCCGCCCCTTCTTACCTCAGTCCATTCTCCTCTCAGACCAATATAGAAGACCTTTGTGGTATCAGCTCCAAAGTTTTTTGAAATATGAATTGAGAGATGATAGACGTTTGAAAAACGAGAAATTCTAGAGTATGAAAGGAATGGATAGAGAAGACACAGGTTAAAATTCAATGACTATCTCACCACCAGGACAAAAACAACAATTTCAGCTCCAATTTGTGGTTAAAACCCAGGTAAATGTTGGAGAACATTTGGACTCTTATGTATCATTCTTCTCTTCTGGACAAGAATTGATTCAGTGGAAACTGCCTGAGCATCTACCAGGTCCTGCTCCAAGCAACAGGAATAGAAAAATGAGTCAACACTGCCCTGCCCTCAAGGAGCAGGAATGAGAAATGCTGTCTGACCAGGCAAGGATTCCAACCCAAGTTCGGTGTTGATCTCACCAACCTTCCCATTAGGAAAAAGAACCAGTGAAGACATAAGGTGGTCTTGGGTAACGTTGCCTACTGTAAACCCACTATGCAAAGAAGAATTCTGAAACCATCTTTCCCAAGACCACCGAGGAGATCACTCAGATCTGTCAGCTTACAAGTTTAACAAGTCTATGGATAGCACTCTATCTCTGCCAAAAATTAACCAAGCTAAGGATCAAGTTTCCTCCACTGTTTGAACTCATTTCTCATGCTAAGAAAGCAGGAAATAGGTCAAAATTAAACTGCAAGCTCAGTAAGTGCTAATGCATATATGTTCACTGCAAATGAACACCTGCTGTTCCTCAGGAGACGCCAGAGAGTGGAGAAAGGCCAAGTGCTTACTTTGTAGCATACTCTAATTCTCCCGTAAGATCCCGATTCAGACTAAAGGTCTGATCTGGCTCCCTGTCTGTATCATCAAAGGACATCTGTGGAATGTTTTTGTACCTGAGAAAGAAAAGGGAAGAAAAATCAAGAAACGTGCCTTATCACACTGTGCATATTTTTCAGTTTTTCAAAACTCCTTATTGACTCAACTGCCTTCAGTTTTATCAAAAGGAGATCAAATTTTAGGGATGGCATTTTACTGGCATTTATACACAAATATCTTTAAACCAACAAGAAAAGAGCTGAGAACTGCAACATAAGCCAGTGGCATCTCTGAGTGGGTTAAGATCACATGAGAAGCAACACACAAAGAGGAGGCTCAACCCAGGTCACGTGCAGCAAATGCATGGAGAAAATCAGCAACTCAGCACATTCAGACCAAGCTGAGGAGGTTAAATAAAACAGCTTACTCATGGGAGAAAAATTACTTTTAGCAGAAACCTATTAAACAAAGTTAAGAGATAAGAGCAGGTAACTTAACCCTTGAGCAATTTTTGTGTTCAAAATTACCCTATATATTGAGTCCTCTTACAGTTCTTTAAAAAAAAATAAAATTGGGGGGTTTCCATTTTGAAAAGAGCACAAAAGTCTGCCAACTCACAACGAGCTTTGGAAAGTCAAGTAAAACTGCTAGTGAAGAAAAAGGTTTTCAAAGAAATATCTAAGAAACAGCTGTCTCCTCCATAACTCACAGATTCTAAAGACCTGAGCCACACCCCCACCATCTCTACAGTGTTTTATTAACACACCCACACAGGAGGGGCCTAGACATTAGGGGCAGCAAAACACATGTAATTTCAGAAACCAAATGTTTGCTTCAAAGTGTTTCTAAGAATGATGCACAGAATAATAACAGTGAACATTTATGAGTAGCATTATGACAGGCAGTGTAGCACTGTAGTTAAAAGCAGTGTCTCCGGAGCCAGACTTCTAGGTTTAAAGCGTGGCTCTGTCACTTACCAGCTGTGTAATTTTGGGGAAGTGATTTAACCTCTCTGTATCTGTTTCCTCACTTATAAAGTGGGAATAGTGATAGTACATATTCCATACAATGATGAGATTAAACTAAATCAATTCTAAGCTATGTACACTTTAAAATTTTACAATGGAAAATTTCAAATATATACAGAAGCAGAGAGAAAAATACAATGAATATCCATTTTATTTATCACTCAGCTTCAATAATCAACATTATCTCTATTTCCTATCACCCATTTTGTTTGTGCTTGATATTTTAAAGCAATCCCAAATATTTCACTCATACTTCACTATGTATTTCTTTTCTTTTTTTTTTTTTTCTTAAAAGATTTTATTTATTATTTATTTGACAGAGAGAAACACAGCAGGGGCGCCTGGGTGTCTCAATGGGTTGAGCCTCTGCCTTCGGCTCAGATCATGATCTCAGGGTCCTGGGACTGAGCCCCATGTTGGGCTCTCTGCTCAGCAGAGAATCTGCTTCCCCCCTTCTCTCTGCCTACTGCTCTGCCTACTTGTGATCTCTCTCTCTGTCAAATAAATAAATAAAATCTTTAAAAAGAGAGAGAGAGAACACAGCAAGAGAGGGAACACAAGCAGGGGGAGTGGGAGAGGGAGAAGTAGGCTTCCTGCTGAGAAGGGAGCCAATGTGGGGCTCAATCCCAGGACCCTGGGACCACGACCCAAGCCAAAGGCAGATGCTCAATGACTGAGCCACCCAGGCGCCCCTTTAGTATTTATTTCTAAAAAGTAAGGACTTCTTAAAATACCACTCTTAAAATTATACCATTTTACATCAATTAACAATTGATAATAATTCCTTAAAATCATATAACACCTAGTCTGTGTTCAAATTTCATTAAATACCAACTTAACCTTTCTAGATGTGTCAGTGGCATGTCACAGTTGAATAAGCAAATTTTTTAAAATTAATGGTATGTAAGAGAATTACAATGAATGACACCTTAGATCTGATAAAGTATAATATATGTAAAGTGCTCAGAACCAAGGACTATTTAAGTATTTGTACCTGCCCTACCATAACTGGATATTTATTATGTTCCGGACTTACTGTAAGCTCTTTACATGTTATGTATCATTCAATCATCTCCACAGTCTTAAGAGGTTCACACTATTACTACTGTCATTTTACATATGAGAGCACTGAGATAAAGAGAAGGAATGCCCCAAAGTCATGCAGCTCACCAGTGTTACAGCCAGAATTTGAACCCAAGCAGTTTATTCCAGAGCCCACTCTTCACCACAACGCAACACAGACTTCTAGTTTTCTCAAGTCTACCCATCTCCCCAGTAAACATGCCTCCAAAAGCATCAACTCAAACGTACTGTCTCCTTAAAATGATTAAATATGTGGGTTTGGTTTCAAATACATGTTTCTAACTTTCAAAAACAGTATCAATTTCTTAAATTTCTCACTTAAATTGACCAATTTTTCAGGAAGAAATTTTTTTTTAAGTATGAAGTTCTTCTGGTATTTCTTTCTCTACCAGTCAAAAAAGTTTCCCCCTTCTTTTAGGAAGGCTATGCCGGACTAAGGCAAGCTGTCAAAAATGGAGTACTAACCCTGGTAGCAGCAGATCCAGTGTTACAAGAGGTTTACAGAACTTTGCTAACTAAAGGACATGCACATGCAGTTGGTGAAGTAATTCCGTGTCAACGAAACACACGCTAAGATTTTAACCGTGTGAGATAATATGGGTAAATTTGGAAACTAAGCCCAAGAGTAGAAACCATAAAGATCATTGAGATCTGCGGCTGGGTTACTAAGAAAACAGCAAAGTCATCAACAACTGGCATTTATAGGATGCTCTCTCCATGAATGGTGTCATAGCAAGTACTTTGAAAAGACACAAGCTACTGGCCCTAAAGATGGTTAATCTAAAAAAGTCGTTAAATCAGGAAGAGATAAGTGTATTCTGATGCAGAACAAGACCAAGATTTGGGGGGAGGGGGATATTTAACCCAGTAAAAAGAAAAAAGTGTGTCATTCTGGAATAAAGTGCTACCAGAGAAAAAAGAGAACTAGGAGCTTCCTGAGGGCCTCAGCCCTCGCCACTTACAGTCTCATCTCAGAGGGGTGTGAGTCATCGTCCTCTCCCATTATGATGATGCCTTTGAGCTTGACATTGCCTGTAAATCTGCCAGAATGCAAAAGAAGTTGTCAACCTGGGTATGAACTTTTGTATAGCTATGTGACCCTGGACAAGACCCTTCCCCTTTCTGGGCTTCAGTTTAACTCACGTGTCAGACTTGTACCAGAACATTTCTAAGATCCTGTCTGCCTCTGGCATTCTGCAGTTCTAAGATATTTACCTTGACTCCTCAGTTATCTTTCAACAGATACATCTTTATGCTTTCCTCCTCAAACCCACCACACTGTAATTTCTCCCATTTCTAGAAACAGATGTGTGCCCTTGACACAACCAATGAATGAATCCTGAGAAGACAACTGGGTATAGCCTATCTAGCCTGAGGCAAACACCAAGGAGATACTTACGGAATATTAAACAGAAGCTCTTCATCTGCATCACTTTCAACAAACTGGAGGGGACGGGGAGTGGGGAGGAGAAAGCAACAAATATTTGCTGAGAGCCTACAATTTCAGGCGTCTTCCACCCTGTTCTATGACTGGAGTTCAAGGCCAATAGTCAACCTCCCTGGGTGTTCCAGCACTTATTAACTTGATGCTAATAAGTTAATAGTCTATAGACCATCCTCTGAGAGGGTTCTTCAATGGGGAGCCCCTGAATGAACTTCCAGACCCAACTAGCCTGCTGAAATTGTGTGTAAAAATCCGTGCCAGAGCGTTCAAACGGCTCTGTGACCCCACAGTGGTAAATGCTCTAGAAAGGGTAGCACGCTTCTTCCGCCCAGCCTGTCTTTGGTCTGCATCAGGTGATATGATTAGGCAGTCATTGAGACTAGCAGTCAAACAGTACGGAAAACGCCCTCACGGCCATCCTCCGCTACCTCCTGAAGCTCTGGAAGAGAATACTGACTGTGTAAAGCCAAAGCGCCCCTTCCCCTCTCTGGGCCTCAGTTCCTCTATCTGCAAAATGGGGAGACTCGACCCTGTTTTCTTCCCAGGGGCAGGGCAGCTGACGGGCACCTGAAAGCGCTTGGCAAGCGGGCTGTCGTTATTTTTAACAGCAGCACTGAGGCCGACAGAGCAGACGGGAGGCCCCGCGCGGGTCCCCGCCTCGCCCGCCCACCCCAGGCCCCGGAAGGCCCACCTTGGAGCGGTCGGTCCGCTCCTCCCACGGCTTGAAGACGCCGCGGCCGCTGCCCTCCCGACTCTCGTTGAGGCACTGCAGCCGCTCCAGGTCGATGCGCAGGTAGAGGCCGTAGGCCAGGCCCCGCTGTTCCGGCGGCTCTTCCCGCTCGGCGGCGCAGCGACACCCACCCCCGCCGTGGCTGTGGCCGTGCGACATGGCGACGTCGCCGCCCGCGCGTCCCCTCGGCCCCGCCGCCGCCGCCGCCCGCACAGCGCTCACCCCACTCCCCTCCGGCCGCCAAGCGCGCCGCGGCCGCCGCGTCGTAAAAGGCGCCCCTGTGCGGCGCATGCGCCCGGAGAGAAAGGGGGCGGGACTCGGAGAGGGTTTGACGCTTGACAAGCCCTTGCAGGTGCCGGGGCGTCAGACCTGGAGGGGGATGGTGTGGCTCTCCCCGCTGCTCAGGTGTGGAAACTGCAGCTCAGAGAGATTAGGCTCCCGTTCCGAGTAAATGATGGGGTTGGGATTCGAATCCTCCTCCTCATTAGGCTAAATTCTGTACTCTTTTGCCACCAAAGTTGGGAGTTGGTCGAGGAAAGCGTGAGCAGTGATAAGGCACGGAGGGTTGGGAGCATAACGTTATCGCAGCTTCACATGTGCACCAGCAGGCTTGTAAAGCTCACAAACTCACTTTCATAACCACTCTCTTCATAGTGGGCTTAGCGGTCGAGAGCAGGCTTCACAGACGACCGGATATGGAGACAAGTCCTGGGTCTGCTACTAACACTGTGACGCTCTCAATAAGTCATTTTCCCCATCCCGAGACTTCGTTTCCTCGTCTGTAAAGTGGGAATAATAACATGTTTCATAGGATCACAGTGAGTATTACATGAGATAATGAATTTAAACTCTTCACAGTGGCTGACACATGGTAAAATTTCAATGGCCGAGTCAGGTCTTGGTTCATATCTAAGAACCGCGGACTTCCTAGCCATGTGGACTTGGGCAAGTAACTCAACCTCCCTGAGTCTCAGTTTACCACTGTAAAGTACAAGGATCGGACTAGATGACCTTTAAATCCCCTTGCCATGTGACGTGTCAGAGCAGTTTTTTCAAACAGCTGGTTGTGACCCATTAATGGGTCTTAAAACCCATTTAGACTGCTGTGACTAACATTTAAAAAAATAAAATAGTGTATAATTTAAAAATTCAGAATATATCACACAATTTATAGAATTTTGGTTCCAGTTTAGGGTTTGTGTACTCAGGTGCAATGTAAAGTGTTTTTCATGTTGTGGGTTGAAGTCAAAAGAATTGGAAGCCAGTGTTTAGAGTTGAAATGATTTTGGATTCACAGTAGATTGTGTTCTTACTGCTGGGGGGGGGGGAGGGGGAAAGACAGAGGATGTAGAGAGAGTTATGGGATACTCTGGATACCCCGTTGCCTTTCATGCCTGGCTCTGGAGTGCCCAGACAAGACTGGGGACTGGCAAAATACAACAAAAAGATATCCATCTGGTTAAGTTCCACTCAAAAATATTTTGATGTCTGGGGTGCCTGGCTGGCTCAATCAGTAGAAGATGCGATTCTTAATCTCAGAGTTCTGAGTTCCAGCCCCACACTAGGCGTGGAGCCTACTTAAAATGTTTTGATGTCCTAGTTCAATTCTTTGTGAAATAGGAAAGCTTGGTTCTGGTTCAGAACAGTACAATGTCACAGATTATTTCTACTTTGCAATCGCAGTTTCAGGCCAGGAGCCTGGCACATAGTAAACACTTGGCAAATATTTGTTTAATTGGATGACAGAAGCCTTTCTTTGAGAAGACCATGTCCCACTGCAGGACTAACACAGGCCTTACCCAAAACAACTACTCACTTTTGGCTTCTTTCCTGTCATTTTCATCACTCTCATCCTTTACTGATCTGTTGAGCACTACGTTCCAGGCATTATACTCGTGATTCTGTAGATTATCTGGGCAGTTTTTTTCTGGGGCAGTTTGGCTTGGACTGGGTAATTTGGAATGGCCCTACTCACCTGTCTGGTTGATGTCGGCTGTTCACTGAGGCAGCGGGGCTATACCCCTCTAGCAGGCCACCTGAGCTTAGTCACGTGGTGGCAGTTACAGAGTTCTAGCAACGAGAGATGGAAGACCCAATTGCATGAGCACTTTTTAACCCTCTTCTCCTGTAATCTTTGCTAATATGCCATCAGCCAAAACAAGTTTCATGGCCAAATCCAAACTTAAGGGTGGAGGTATTGACTACACCTTTTGACTGAGAGAACTACAAAATCCTGTGGCTCCTTTCCCCTCCTCCCCAATATATCTGTAGTAATTATCTTTTGTTATGTAACCAATTACTTCCACACGTAACAGCAAAACAAGTTAGTATTTATCTCAGTCTCTCTTAGCCGGGAATTTGGGAATGGTTTAGCTGGGTGGTTCTGGCCCAGTTCTCTCACGAGCCTATAGTCTTTCAAGGCTTGACTGGGGCTGGAGGATCCACTTCCAAGATGGTTCACTCACATGGCTGGCAAGTTGGTACAGGCTGTTGACTGGAGGCTTCACTTCGTTTGTCATACACACCTCTCCACAGGACTGCTTGAGTGTCCTTAGGACATAATAGTTGGCATTCACCAAAGCAGAGAGAGCAAGGAAGAAACCATGTGTTTTATGTGCTAGCTAAGGAATCATGTATTGTCAGTTCCCAGATATCCCATGGTTCCACAGGTCAGCCATACTCAAAGTGTAAAGAACCTGTGTCAGGGTACAAATAGCAGGAGATAGAACTCATTAAAGGCTGGCCACCACACTACCATCCATGCTAAGTGACCATTGACAATGTCTTTCATTTTCTCTTATACTTAATTGGTAATTTAAGTGAAGATAAAATTCATCTCGAAATTTGAAGATATTGCTGTTTTCTTCTAGCTTTGAGAAGTACACTGCCATTCTGATTCCTGATTCTTTGCATGGGTGTCCCCCCCTGCTCCCTTTCTGGAAGCTTTTAAGCTTTTCTCTTGGTCCCTGGTACTCTGAAATGTGATGATGTTGTGCTTTGTTGTGGCTCTTCTGTGAGTCGCTGTGCTGGAGACCTGATGGACCCTTTCAGTTTTGGAATCTTAGAACAGAAAGTGAGCATACAGGTTAGGATATCTGCACACATGTGCACAAGGCCCCTTGCAGAGGAACGCGGTTAGGGGCATGAAGAAAAGGGGGCATGGGGCTACCGTCCTGCTTTTCTACCTTCCACCACCCTCTAGAGCAGAGCTCTGAGAAGCCAAGAAATTTGAATGTGGCCTTCTAGGTCCTTGTGAAGGTTTATTTCTCAAGGTAGCCCAATAGACTGTATTTCATTTAACAGCTCATGAAATCCATTTGTAACTTTTTAAAACGATTTTATTTATTTGAGAGAGAGACTGAGAGCACCAGTGGGGGGAGGGGTAGAAGGAGAGGGAGAAGCAGACTCCTCACTGAGGAGGGAGCGCCCTGGGAGCATGACCTGAGTTGAAGGCAGACGCTTTATTGACTGAGCCACCCAGGCGCCCCTCATTTATAACTTTTTTTTTTTAAGATTTTTTTTTTTTTTTAATTTGACGGAGAGAGAGAGAGAGAGATCACAAGTAGGCAGAAAGGCAGAAGCAGGCTCCCTGCTGAGCAGAGAGCCCGATGCGGGGCTTGATCCCAGAGATCCTGAGATCATGACCTGAGTCGAAGGCAGAGGTTTAACCCACTGAGCCACCCAGGCGCCCCCATTTATAGCTTTTTAAGTATGCCTCCAAGGTGTGTACTTTTACCCCAGTCCTGCAAATATTAGGTATGGCCTGCCGGGCAAGTTGCTTAGTTACTCTCCTCAGATTTGTCATACCTAAAATGGCAATAATAATAATAATAAATTCTGTAGGGTTTTACTATCAGGGTAATGTGAGATCATGCATGGAAAATGTTTGGAACAACGTCTGTCGGAAAAAAGTTAAAAAGTAACTCACGGTTGCGAAGAGCAAGACTTTGGCTTAGCGCCCCCTTCTGGTTGAGTGGGAGAACTGCAATTGCTTCAAAGGGCCGGATTTGGCGGAAACCAGCAGTTGCAGAATAATTTAGCTGTGATTTGGGAATAACACCCTTTGGCCTCTGCTTATTGGGCTTACTCTGCCTGTCCCTTCTCTTGAGCTCTTATGCTGCAGGGGTGACTGAAAACAAATGGAAATTCTCACTAACTTCTAGGACTCTGTGACATAGGTAGGAAAAGTTTCCAGTTTTTTTTCTTTCTCTCATTCTCCGGTTCATTGGGAATATTTCTGTGGTTCAAAGACTGCTAAATTTGTACCTTCTCACCTGTCTTAATTAGGCTGGGAGGAGAGAACCGTTTTTCTTTTGGTTGCCTCTGTGTGGCAATCTGAGAATGTGGTAAAATAATCTCTAATAACCACATGGCACTGATAATATGCCAAACACTTGGCCACAAGGTCCCTAGGGCTTTACTTATATTGTGTTTTAAACTTCATAATTGCAGGTGTCCTATTATGATCCTCATTTTATAGATGATAAAACTGGAGCGCAGAGAGGCTTAGCGACTTGCCCAAGGTCACACAGCTTATGAATATTGGAACCAGGACTTAAACTCAGGCTGTCTGTACTCTTAACCACACTAAACCTTCTCCAAATAGTAATTACCATTATTGAGTATTTCTGAGTGCCAAGGTGAGACCCCAGAGCTCAGGCTCTTAACCACCAGGCTGTACTTAACCAGGGGGTTACTTTGGACATTCATTTCCCTCAAAGCTTCAGTCATAACAACAGTCCTTTACTAAATGCCCATTCCATGTGGGGTACATCACCTTATTCATCATCAACATCCTGGCTAACATGTCCTGAGCGCTTTCTATGTGCCAGGCACTGTCTTTGGCACTTCATACGTTTTAACCCATTACATCATTGTATAATAGTTCTGCAGGGCTGATGTATTTTCTTCATTTTTGGAGGAAGAAACAGAGACACAGAGAGGTCAAGGGACTTGCTTGAGGACACACAGCTAGGAAGTGTGGGATTTGAAGCTGGGTGGCTTTGTAGATTACCTGGGGGTCCAGGCTGTTGTAATTGCTTTGGGAGTCTTTGATGCTGTTAGCAAATATTTCCAGTTCTCTGTGTCCAGGCACACGGGGGGGTTGTACTTCCTTATCTCCTTGAATTTCGGCGCAGTCAGTGAAACATGGTAGAAATGATGGCTGTCACTTCTGGACGTAGCTTAGCGGCCCGTGCAATATTCTTCACATGTCCTGAAAAACGTAGCAGCACAGGTAGTGCCCCCCTTTGCCTGGGTCCCCGAGAAAGGATAAAGCAGAACCCCATCAGACCCACAAAGGACACGTAATGTGAGAAATAGACCCTATCGTTTGGAGCCACCGAAATTTGGGAGTTGTTACTACAACATGACCAAGTCCAGGGTTCCCCATCCTCAGTACTATGGACATTTGGGGGCCGATAATATTTTGCTTTGGGAGGCTGTCCTGGTGCTGCGGTATATTTAACGTTTTTTTGCCAAGTGTCTTGTTAGGGGCAAAAGTTGAGAATGACCTCCTAGCCTAGCCTAACAGCCTGTGTATCCTGCCACTCCAAAGCAGACCCCACTTAGGAATGATTTCTTTATTTGTTTATTTATTTTGAAGATTTTATTTATTTATTTGAGAGAGAGAGAGAGAGAAAATGAGCATGAGGGAAAGGGAGAATCCAAAGCAGAGTCCACGCTGAGCGCAGAGCCCGACATGGGGCTAGATCCGTGCGATCACGACCTGAGCTGAAGCTAAGAGTCAGATGCTTAACTGAATGAGCTACCCAGGGGCCCCTATTTATTTTAATATGCTGTTAGATTCTGCTAATACTTAGGATAGTCATGTCAATATTCCTAAATAAGATTGGTCTGTAATTTTTGTTGTTGTTCAGTTTTTATCCAGTTTCCATGTTGGTGTTATACTAACTTCAATAGCATTTTCCTTCCTTTGGTTTGCCTTGGAATAGTTTAAGTGGCCTTGGTATTATCTGACTTTAAAGTGGGAAGAATTTCTCTATGAAACCATCCATCCGGGAGGCTCTACAATTACTTTCCCTGTTTCTTTTGTAACGACTCTGTTTCTACTTGACATCTCATTAGGAGTCAGTTTTGGCAAGTTTACACACACACACACACACACACACACACACACCCGGAGAATTATCCACTTCATATAGATTTCCTGATCTGTTTCATATATTTGTGGCCCAGGACTTTAAGAGCTGGGAAATTTTCCGGGGGCACTTGGGTGGCCCAGTCACTTTAGAATCTGCCTTCGGCTTAGGTCACCAGCCCAGGGTCCTGGGATAGAGCCCCTAGTTGGGCTCTCTGCTTAGTGGGGAGCCTGCTTCTCCCTCTGCCCCTCCCCCTGCTTATACTCTCTGTCTCATACAAGTAAATAAAATCTTTATTATTTTTAAAATTTTAATTCTTTTTACTTGATAGAGAGTGAGAGTAAGTGAGAAGGGAACGCAAGCAGAGGGAGTGGGAGAGGGAGAACCAGGCTTCCCACCAAGCAGGGAGCCTGATGTGGCTCTATCCCAGGAAACTGGCATCATGACCTCAGAAGGCAGACACTTAATGACTGAGCCACGCAGGCGCCCCAATAAATAAAATCTTTAAAAAAAAAAAAAAGAATTCTATATTTCTGTCTTTTTAAAAAAATTCTAAAGATGTGACAGCACTGGGCCCTGCCTTCCTTCTACTTTGAGACAATGGGGGATCTAGGTAAATAGCTTTCATTTCCTGTGTCCGTCCACCCCCACTATTATCTTATACCAAACTCCTAGCATATGAGTTTGTGATTCCTGAGATAAGAAGGAATTAGGAAGAGTCTCTGCTGTTTCTGTGGTTGTTCTGGGCTATAGTTTAAGGGATCTGAAAGAACAGATAGGAGTCCAAAAATAGAAAAGTTGAATAACCCTGTCTGGGACAGCACAGACTAGGGTTTCAGTTTTCAGGAAGGACTTGCTGACCTCAAAGTTAGTGCTCAGCTTGTGACCCTAAAGCTTCAATTTCTATCAATAGGAAATAAAGCTTTTCCTTTCATTCCGCATTTCAAGAGAATGAAGGAAGGACATTTAAAAATAATATTGAGGGGCACCTGGGTGGCTCAGTTGTTAAGCAGCTGCCTTCGGCTAGGGTCGTGATCCCAGGGTCCTGGGATCAAGCCCCACATCGGGCTCCCTGCTGGGCGGGAAGCCTGCTTCTCCCTCTCCCACTTCCACTGCTTGTGTTCCCTCTCTTGCTGTGTCTCTGTCAAATAAACAAAATCTTCAAAAACAAACAAAAAAACCAAACCAGTTCTTATTAAAAAATAATAATAATTAAAAAAAATAATATTGAGTTTCCTTTCTCTCATTGAATCCTTACAAGAATTCCCGTGGGGTGTCATTATGCCCATTTTACAGGTGAGGAAACAAAGTCAAAGAGCTGTCACAAAGCTAAAGGATGGTGGAGCCGGGATTCGAACCTGGACCTCTCTTCAAAGCTCATGCATAGTTTGTCCACTATGCTAGGCATTTCCAAACCAGGCTGCTCATCACTGGGGAAGTACTTGAAAAGTATTTACTTCCAGATCTGACCTCTGATCTATGTGAACAGATTTCTGCAGTGAGGCCCAAAAGAAATCTGTATCTTAAACAATGATTGGTGCAGTAATCTGATTACTGTCTTCTCTGCTAGATGGAAGCTCCAGGAATGCAGGGACCATGTCTCTCTGATTCAGTGACACAGGATGGGAGCAAAGTGTGGGCTGTGTCACGGAATGTGTAAACTTCCCAGCTCTGACCCATGGGTCCGCTGCAAAGAGCTTGTAAACTGTCTGCGGCCAATGAGCCAGAGCAGTTCTCAAACTTTTTTTTTTTTTTTTCTCAAACTTTTTAATGTACATTTTAAGAATTGCTTGGGGTTTTTAAAATTTTTCATCTTTTTCAATGTGCACATTAGGCCCCCAACTCCAGAAATTCTATACTTGAGAAACACGGGTGTAGCTATATAACATTTTCAGTGGCTTGCCCTTTCCACAGAGGATTTTGAAAGGGATTGAGACAGTAGGCATCACAGAAAGAGAAGTCTGGGGGCCTGTGAAGACAGACTGCCCGTTTCACCATTTGGGAAAAGAATCAAGAGACCCGAGTGGATGTGGAACCCGAGGGGAGAGTGTCTGCGAGGGGGCATCTGTCAAGGTGATGTGCCAGCCAGAGTGGTGTTCTGGGCATTAGTTACGTGCAGCAGAGAGAAGAAATCACTGTTCGCCACGATTAGGGTGTTTTTTGGCGTTGGGGTTTGGCCTAACGTGGGTGTGTGTGATTGTATAGATGGTTAAATGTGACTGACCACCTGTGCTTGGGAGTCCGGCCAGCACACAGCACCCTGCTCACCGACTGTGTGAGCTTGCACACATTCTTAATTTCTTTATGCTTCAGTCTTCTCGTTTTAAAAATGGGCCCTGGAAAGTGACCTTTCCAGTGACCTGGAAAGATCACTATGATCACTGAGACAATGTAGGTGAGTCTGAGGGTGCCTGCCACGTGCTGGGTGGTTACTCTTATCTAACTGCCTGCCGGACGTGTGTGCTTCTCTGTATCCCAAGGTCTCATCCAGGTTCTGGCTCAGCAAATGTTGAATTAATGAGTAAAGAACAAGGTACTAACTTACAAACTCCGGGAAAATCATCCATCAGATACCACATTCCATAATTTACTTCAAATGCATGGTAACGTCTTACGGTGAGCATTCGATCCAGTAAAGGTTGGGGAAAGTTAAGGCCATACACCAAGAATGCCTCTTTAGGAGAGAAGGATAATAAAAATGTGCTTCTGGGAGATGATGTAGGTTTGATGGAAGATCCAATCCAACACAGGGGCGCCTGGGTGGCTGAGTCAGTTGAGTGTCTACTCTTGGTTATGGCTCAAATCCTGATCCCAAGGTGGTGAGATGGTGCCCCATGTTGGCCTCCCTGCTCAGCACGGAGTCTGCTTAAGATCCTCCCTCTCGCACTATCACCCCTCCGAGGCTAGTGATCTCACTCCTCAAAAAAAAAAAAAAAAAAAAAAAAAAGATAATGTATGCAGAGGCTGCCACCAAGCCCTGGGCTCCACTAGCCAGAGGCTGAAGGTCCTGCCAGCCAAGGCCAATGGGCAGGGCCTGAAGTTCTTGCTGACGTGACCTTTCTGTGTCAGTTGTCATTATGCTCTCGTTGGGAAGTCCCTGAAGACAGAGGAGACTCCCCTGGGTCCTTCACACGCCCCAGGCACTGACAGGTGGAGTGGTACCCACTCTGCAGCCAGAGAACCTGCGTTTCTCACCTTTTCCTTTGCTGCAGGTGGGCTGCATGATCTCCCCGCTGAGCCCCAGCTTCTGCTTGTAATACAGGGTTAATGTCTCAGTCCCAGGAGGTACTTGTCATCTGAGGTTCCTCCCTTTGCTCAAGGGTTCTCCCCTGCCCCCCCCACCCCAGAATTCCCATCCCCAGTCCCACTTCGCTACAGAAATCCAACATCCTTTACGGAGCCCCGTCCAGGGATTAAAATCTCTGCCACACAGCCCAGGAACCAGACCCTTGGTGACCAACTGCTATTCTCAGACACAGTAAGGGAGAAAGGAAAAAAAAAACCACAGTATATGGGGTTTGTTTGTTTTTTTTTATTTAGACATGGAATTTTCCTTCCTTTTCATATAACTTATCTAATTAAAATATTCATCTTGGTAGTTACCACAAAAAAGTAACATAGAAAATTGTATTTACATTTTGGGACCAAAATACAAATGAAGAGCAGGATGATACCTTGCTCCTTTCCCTCCCACTTCCCGGAAAGAGAAAGCCCCAAAGAAACTGCTCATTACACCAAGGATCACAAAGGGCTAATTTGTAATTTGGTGATCTGTATGTAGTGTAGCACAGGAAAACAATTGCACACGTTTTCACAAATGAGACCAAAGGTTCAACATCGTCCTGTGTGTCTGCTCTGCAGCCACTTCAATAACCAGGTGAGAAGGTTGCTCAGAAATTCGGCTTTTCCTCTGCCCTCCTTACTCTTCTCACCAAGTCACATCCCTGATGCAGACACGCTCGGAGAGGGGAGGAGGGAAAGATCTGGCTCTAGGCAAACAGGGCAGATCAAAAAACCTGTATGTGCTAAAAATGGGCGGCGATGGTGGCACGAACAAATGTGTCCTTCCTTCCCTCCCTGCCTAAAAACTCCTAATAAAGGAGATGAGATCCTGCACAACTGAATCTGCAGTAGGAAAAACTGGTTTCAATGACAAAGACTTGAACACACAGCTAAGAGACAAACTCGAGCTGGTGGACACCCACAGGGAGCTATTCCAGGCCACAGCTGTCTGGCCCCGGCTCGGATGTTCATTTGGCTTTAGGGAAGAGGCTTCCTGATACCAGTTTTGCAGAGCGGGCCAGGGCTGGGGGTGGAATGGTAAGACAGACAAGCAGGAGAAAGAGTGATTTACCCAATTCAGAAACACAGCAGATGAAAACACGGCACTACTCTTGTCCTGCTGGAACAGGCAGCCTGTGCACCATGCACACCCGACACTGCAGCTTTGGCCGCACAGCGTCTCTGCTCGCTCTGGAATCTTCAGTCAGCCTGAAGTCTGCGGGACGGTTAAAAACAGTGGACTCCCTGTTCTGGGCTGTTAGGGAGCTGGTCAAAGGGACTCACTGCCGAGCTCCTGAGGCCGTCCTGTGAACCATGCCCTCCGCCTACTGCTCAGGCATCTTAAGGACGGGCACCTCAAGTGTATACAGCACGTCTTCCCCCCTGGGTCACAACCAAGTGGGTTCCTGCGAGATCGGTGCTCGTCCACAGCCGAGAAAGGCACTGACGCTGCCCTCCTAAGGGCTGATCTTGCTCCTGTGTCAGCTTGAAAGTGAGTCTCCCTTCCCAAACCTAGTGGGTGTCCTTGCGGCTCTCCCCCGTCCTGACACTACAGCTCAGACACTTTCCCTAAGTTGGCCATTCCCCTGGCCTCAAATTCTGGCTTAAACACTTAAAAAGTAGAGAGCGCTTCATCTACAAAGTTCTCTGCAAAACATAGCGAATTCTTGTGCTCTTTCAATCACATGATCTTATCTTTTAAAGAAAGGCAAAACAAAACCAATTTTGAACACAGCATTACAACTTTTAAAACCACTCACTTCTGCTAGCAGTTCACAGGGAACGGGAGATTAAAGTGCTGGCGTCTTAGACTTAGTTGAATTGGGGGGGGGCACAGAAAGCCCTGCCATGTGTGCTCCCCTTGCTGGGGGGAGAAGGAAAAACAGGGGAGGAAAAAAAAGTCCCTAAAGTTTTGAATCAGAAATTGTATATCGTAAAAATGTTGGGGTTCTGTGCAAATCGATCCCCCAAGGCTCTGTGTCCTCTAGTGAGCCTCTAAAAAGTGGGAACTGGCAAAAAGGATAGGGAAAAGACTCTAGACCTTTACAAATAACCTCCTTTAATAAATACTATTTAATGAAGAAGAAAGAGATGCACCTGCATAGGAACTCAAAGCAACACTGAGAAGGGCCTCAGAGGCGAGGGGTCTGCCTTGAACACTTCCGGTCTCTATATCGAGGCGCCCCTCCAGGACAGGCAGCCCAGGACCCACTCTTGGCCCTCTGTGCAGCAGGCACCACACAAGCTCTGAGGACACCCAGCCCTCCCTCTGGACCAGAGTCCACTTAGGGAGGCTGATCTGGGACAGGGGAATGGCTTTCACTAGGTTTTTACTCTAACTTTAATAAAGGACCCTGAAAATAAAAGGCTAAGTGTATGGTAGAGGACCTAAAAAAAAAAAAAGAAAAAAAAATACTGGGGTAATATAAATACAATCTGGGGGCAATATTTATTAATTAAAACTATGTCTTATAGTTTACAAAGAAGCTAATTAACAACAAAAGTATAATTGACCTTAAAATCCTCAGTAAGACTGAGGCTTCACATCTTCTTCAGAATTCTGAAGTGTTCTCCAGGCCGGGAGGCAGTGGCTGCGGCGCGCACAGGCTCAGAGGGGCAACACCTGCGGGCCGGGCAGGGTTCCGAGACCAAATGGTGCCTCCAAGCAAAGGATCCTGGTCTCCTTTGGAAGTTCCATTCCCCAACCCCCACTGTCCTGGTACTCCTCCCCGCCAGTTTCGTCTCCCAGGCAAGTCCTCAGTTTATCGTCGGGAGAACCTGTTCTTGAAAGCTTTAATCGTCTTGGCCATCATTGGGGCAATTTCTGTGAGAAGAGAAATAGTTTAGACACACACCGTCAAGGCCAAGCCCTGCTGCTCTCGGCTCCGCACCAGCAGACAAAGGGTACGAGGTTCTCCTCTCCCAGCACAGAAGAGCAGCACAGAGCTCGGCTTCCAGAGCGCCCACCGGACCCGAAACCATCCCCAGCTCTACCTGCGACCACCTCTGCAAGCCCCCAGTTGTGCAGTAGGCGGCAGAACTGGGATTCACGGCCTCCCGACTCTCACGGCCGTTCTCAGACACAATTTCACTCTGCCTCACCAACACCCGAACCAGCGAAAAGCAGCCCTCTCAGTCGCCTCCACCCAGGGCAGCCACAGGTCCGAGAGGAGCTCAAGGTAGACCCCACCTAAGGACGCTGGCCTGCCCTCCTACGTGATTCACCTGAGCACAGCCAAAGCTCACGCCAGGACCTCTACCTGCCCAGGGACACTGGTGTGAATATACAAGCCTGCTTTTAGGGGAGGAAACCCCCTTAGAATACTGGACATAGTCTGTGGTAATAACACACTTAATAAAATACAAAATACATGAAACTAGGTATAAAAAATAAATATTTGGAAGCTGGGGGTTATAGGTCATACACCCTCCAGACGGAGGGTCGTTCAGCAGTTAACAGTACTAGTTATGAACCCCAAGTTATTGCCTGGTGAAACAGACTTATGTTCAGGTTTAAAAAAAAAAAAAAAAAAAGCAGAGTGCCAAAATGAATATTCACTAAGATCGCTATCGGGAAGACACTCGTGTATCAGGCACAGAGCGGGGGAAGGAGGCACCGGCATTTAGAGAAGCTGCGGGCAGAGCCTCGGACACGAGCCTCGTTGAGCACACAGAGCAGGATGCAGCGGCCGGGACCCCAAAAGCCTCAAACACCGGTTCTGAGATCCCCGAGCATGAAGCCCGAGTTACTTACTCTTCACAGTCGGCTTCCTAGGATCGTAGGAAACAGTGCTGAGCACGGGAGCCAAGTGGGCCCCGCTGGTGCTCGGGCCATCGTAGGCCGGCTCCTCCAGGCTGGTGCTAAAGCTGCTGCCGCTGCCCGACGGGGCGTGGCTGTTCCCCGAGGGGTACGGGGCCGGCTTGATCCTGCAACACAGCACCAGCGGGTTAGGCCCCAGTGTGAGAAATCTGCCCTCTGCACCGGCAGCCTGGGGCTGGCCTGTCTGAGGAAGACCCCCTCCGCTGGCTTTGCGCAGCCGACCCGCGCGCCCCAGATTCTGACGGTGGCACGGAGAGGACGGCGTCAATCTGAAAATGCTAGTGCGACTGAGCTCATGCAGTCCTTGCAGCAGCATGCTTTACTCTTGTTATTTTTGTTTTCAAGTAATCTCTACCAAATTCATGACCCCGAGATCAGGAGTCGTATGCTCCAATGACTGAGCCAGCCGGGAGCCCCAGGAACGTGGTTTGTTTAAATGGAGAAAGGGAAAGCCCAAGGGCGCATCCCCCAGAAGCCAGGTCCTGATCTCCATTTCATCTTAACCCCCTGAGCAGCAGCAGTAATTATCCGACAACACTGCAGTCACGGACGTGGAGGCCTGGGACAGGCCGAGGTTGGGGGGAAGGCGGGGAAAGCGGGCAGTGTCAAGGGCTGAGCTGGCCAAAGTCGGCCTCCAAAATCCACTCTGCAAGGCCATGCTCTCACCCCAAAAATGAATCACTTCCTGCCCCTGGCCTGCCTTGTAGGGCAGAGTGACAAGCTACTGGGGCTCTTTTCCCCCAGCGCACAGAAACCCGAAAGCTGCCAAGAGCTGACCTAATTTTCTCAGGCACAGCTGCTCCTCCAGTTCCAAACTTCTCCTGTCTCCGTCGAACATCACGAGGCGGTTTGGCCACAGAGTTGACAAAGGCCATCTTTGCTTGTCGGCCTGATGAGAAATAGGGACATCAGTACCTCCTTTTTGAGCGGAGATGCTACTGTGATTTTACTGATCTATGCTATTAAGAGATAAAGGCTCTTCAGGTGCCCCCAAAGCCAGGGGATTGCTAACCCCGAAAATCCCTCTAGACAGTAGGTGTGGTGGCAGAAGATACAGCTGTCCCTGCCCCATTTCTGCACAAGCAAGACAGATTTAGGACCTGGAGGCCACCTCAGCCCGGCCTGCTAAGGCCCCGCGGCCAACAGGAGCCCAGGGCTCCATGTTTCACCAGCCCGCCCCGTCCTGCTGGGGTCCCCTCGCCCATCACCTTTGGGCTTATTGGCATGTGCAGATCTGATATTCTTGGTCAGCACTCGCAGCCGCTGCTCCCGGGCATCCTGAAGCCGCAGGTACATCTCCCGCCACGACTCATACTCTTCAGGCCTTTCTTCCTTAAAGTCTCGGTGACAATGAACTTTCCATAATTGATCTGTTTCTTCAATTAATACCTAAAATCAGAACCAGGGCATCATTTATATGCAAGCAGTCTGACACAGCTCTTTTCCATCTTAATCACTTCGGGGTGACCACCTTCCTCATGGTTTTTTGGTCTTCACAGTAGTAGTGTTGTATTAAAATAAACCATGGTTCTAGAAAAAAAAATCACCATATTAAATAAAGCACTGTTAAATGTGAGGTGCTATACTGGCTGCTTTTGGGGGCTGTGGGGTGAGAGAAGACAATTCAGAAACCAGATGAGACCAGGCTCTTCCTTTAGGAAACCAGTGACAGGGAGGACTGAGATGATGACACATCCAAAATGAGCCCCAGAACTGGAGACAGCCCCCTAAAGCAACCAAATGACTGTGTCCCAGCATAGTCAGAAAGACATTTGGTCACACCGGGATGTCTCTAGGAGACTCCTAGCAAATCTGTGTTTTCTTTCTTCTTTTTTTTTAAAGTTGGGAGGGAAGGGGACAGAGGCAGAGAGAGAATCTCAAGCAGACTCCATGCGTAGCACAGAGCCCGACATGGGGCTCGATCTCACATCCCTGAGATCATGACGTGAGCTGCAATTAAGAGTCGGCTGCTCAACCGACTGAGGCACCAGGTGTCCCTGTGCTTTTATATTCACCAGACGCCTGTCCCTGGTTCACAAAGCTCTGTCCCTGCCCTGGCTCTGAAGGCTATGCCGCCCAATTCTCCCCTGCCCTCTGTGACTGGGCAAGAGAAGGGTGGGCAGTGTTTCTCTGCTCCTTCTGAAGCCCATCTTGATCGGATGCCAGGAGCAGGTGCTAAAAATATGCATGTTTCAAGGCGCGCAGGCAAACCAGCCTGCCCAGAACAGTGAAACCACCCCGCTGCCTGCCCTTCCCCCGCTGCAGACTCAGAGGCGAAGCTAGTTCTGGAGACACGGGCCAGAAAATGGCCTTCCCTGCCCCGAACAGGATACTCACGTGGTTGTACTCCTCTATGCGGTACAGCTGATCAGGCGTACACCTCTCCAAAACAGGCTCAAGAACAGAATACGGGACACCACCCACTTCAAAGATTGCTGCAGAGAATCAAAGGTGAAAGTGGTGAATATTGGCCAAGCCACCCAATGGTGAGGTCCCAGTGCCACAATGTATTTAAGAGCAGGAGAAAAGCACGTGACTTACAATCAATGTTGTTCTTAAGTACCCGGATGCATTGCTGGTGCAAGGTCATCATTTTGGGGAGATAGGCACATTTGGAGCCAGAATACACCTGCATCTTAGAATTCATTCTTCGTCCAGTGAATCCAGCTTCCTCCTCTTCCTGGGGTGAAGACAGCGCTGCAGGGCAAGGAAGACAGGACTGCGCGTTACAAAGGGCACTGAGCTCCGCAGGGAGAGCTCCTTCTCTTGTCCTTCCACGGCTTCCCAGTGCCTTTTCTCAAAGGCAACTAATGCTACCAGTTCTGTGTATTCCTCCAAGTCTGTGCAAAAATAAACAAATGTGCATTTTATTCCATTTTCACCAGTAACACCACTGTCCTTGTTCTTTCATTTACCGTATTCTAGAAATCATCCCGTATCAGACAAAGTCTGTCCACACTTATCACAGCTGTAGAGGAGGCCACTGTGCGGATGAACTATAGTGATTGTCTCTTGCCGAGGGACACTTACGTGGCTTCTAATTCTTGTGCTATTAAGAACAGAATTTTTTTTTTTTTTAAGATAAAAAGCCCATACAGAACGTAAAAGAATAAAGGGCAGCTAGTAACAGCACAGCTAAGATTTACCAAACACTCCCTATGTGGGAAAACCCAAGTTAAGAGCTTTACCAGCATCATCACTTTTAATCCACTGAACAGACTTGTGAGGCAGATACCATTACTGTGCCCACTTCTAGCACATGAAACTGAAGTCTAAGGAAATTATTACGCCAGTTCATAGAACCTGTAGAAGCCAGAGCTGGGATTTAAACCCAAAAGCCGTCAAACTCCAGAGCCAGGGAGGCTATTAAGTGCACCCAAATCTTAAGATACCGGGAATAAATTGTTAAAATCTTTTTCTAGTTAAACAAGGATACAGAAAATTACCTTTTCGCTTTGGTGGGAAGGAGGACATCAATTCCAGGGTAGGAAGTGGCCGGTAATTGGCGTGTATCATGGGTAATGGGAGGTCTGGCAACACTGGCAAGGTGTCCATGGGGACCTGCAAAGACCAGACCAGTGAGTGGACAGCCCCTGTGTAAGAGCACAGCTCTCCGCCTTACGGCCCATTCCCAGCAGTGCGAACGAGGAAGACAACTTCACGAGCAGACCCAGGCTGGAGAGGGGCTGCCAGCTAGGTTTGATACCACGGAAGGCAGGAAATGGAGAGACAGGCCCAGCAGGATAGAACAAATGCAGGAAATACGCACCTTGGCGGCTAGCTGCCCTGCCAGAGAGGCCCGGAAACTGAAATTCAACAAGCCACGTAAAAGCCAGCCAAGCTGAACAGAGGCGGGACAGGTCCTGGGAGCTCTACAGGGCCAGATGCTCCAGCTGGGAAGCCACCCGGTGGCGGAAGGGCTTACCTTTTTCAGCTTGGCTGAACTGGCTCCAGCTGGCTGTAGTTTCTCTGACTTGTTTTCATTCACTTTAGGTAATTTCTGAACTGAGTCCAAGTTTTTATTCGTGCTTTTTGAATCATTTTTTTTTAGTCCTTTTTCTCCAGGAGTGGTGGCTGAAGTTTTCACAATCTTTTTCTTTTTCTTCCGGGGCTGGTCATAGCTGAGATATGACTCAAAAGACATAGTGGGCTGCTCAAATTCATCGTCCATCTCTGCCTCCTCGACCTTGGCGAGGGAGCCCACAGACTTTCTGTCTGAATGAGAAGATTTTACTTTCCCTTCTGAAGTCTTTAGGTTGTTAGAAACCCGGTCTTTCATCTTGGGCAGCGGGTCTCCCACCCCCTTTCCTATGTCTAAGCTGTCGAGACTCTGCTTGTTTTTGTCCGTTTTGGTTTTCTCTGCATCTTTGTGCTTTGGCTTGTTTTTAAGGTGGTTGTCTGAAGCAACTTCCAAGGGTGGTAAAAGCTTCTTCTTGGAGCTGCCCTCTTTCTCCTTCTCTTTCTTGACTCCACTGGAGGGCAGCTTCTCCTTCGTGCTGTCCCCTGAGAGTGGCCTTCTGTTTTCCTCTTTGGAGATGGCCTTGTGTGATTTCTCTCTGCTCAAAGATAACTTCCCATCTCCCCTAGCATCCGCCGGACGTTTTTCCTTATAAGATCTGTGCTCCTTGTTCTGACTTACAGCCCCTTTCCCCTGGGAATCCCCCACGTGTCGGTCCTGACTAATCCCCAGTCTGTCCTGAAAGGCATTACTATGGCCTTTCCCAGGTTTCTGGTGTGGAACAAAGGGCTCATGGTCCTCCTCCAAGGATCTGTAATGGTCCATGGTCATCTGATGGGGACTGGCAGACGATGGAGGGGACTGAACATGGCCATAATCAGAAGATTCATGGTCTGAAGAATAAACCGGTGAAACTCTATGGCACCTCTTTCTCTCATCTCTCCTCTCTGGAACGTGGGACACTTTGTGAGTTCTCTCGGGTTCTGAGAGTTTTCTGTGTTTTTTCTGCCTGTGATCAGGGCTATAGGATTGGCTACTGGAGGCTTTCCAGTTTTCCTGGTAGTCTCCCTCTATCTCCTCCTCCTTCTGAACCGCATCCCTGGGGCGCTTTCGGGAATTGCTCTTCTCAAAGTCCTGTTCATCAGGCTCAGTGTTTCTACAATTAAAAAAAAAAAAAAAAAAAAAAAAAAAGAAGCAGACAGAGCAGATATAAATCTCAGTGTAATCCTTGTTCAGAGGACAAAGTCACAGAACCTGAACTCACAAAAAGAGATGAAAAGGATGCAGAGTTAGAAACAAGGTCTTGGGAAGAGGATGAATGGATCCTGCTCAAAGATACTCAACTAAGGTTTGAGACTGGGAAAATTCAAATAATTCAAAAAACAGAAAATGATGCATTTAACTGCAGGACAAAAAGATCAAATATCTTTTCTTTTTTCCCTTAACATTTTATTTATTTGACAGAGACAGACACAGCGAGAAAGGGAACACAAGCAGTGGGAGTGGGAGAGGGGGAAGCAGGCTTCCCGATGAGCAGGAAGCCCGATGTGGAGCTCGATCCCAGGACCCTGGGACCATGACTTGAGCCTAAGGCAGATGCTTAACGACTGAGCCACCCAGGCGCCCCAAGATCAAATATCTTGAGGACATGAAAAATGTTTCAAAAATTTTCAACACAGAGAAGCCTGGGTGGCTCAGTTAGTTAAACATCTGCCTTGGGCTGAGATCATGATCCCAGGGTCTTGGGATCAAGCTCTGTATGGGGCTCTCTGCTCAGCAAGAAGTCTGCTTGTCCCTCTGCTCCTGCTCATGCTCTTTCAAATAAATAAAATCTTTTTAAAAATTGGAAAAAGAAAATTTCAACATGGGGACATATTTAACTTATTACCTAAAAAAAGGAGTGGTTGTTTATATAGTTTGTTCACAACTATATAAAAATGTCTTTTACAAAGAGGGTAGGGTCCTGAGTGGCTCAGTAGATTTAGCGCCTCCCTTCAGCTCAGGTCATGATCCCTGGGGTTCTGGATCAAGCCCCAAATCCAGCTCCCTGCTCTCTCAAATAAATAAAAATCGTAAAAAAATAAATTTAATTAAAAATAAATAAAAAGAGGGTAGAAAGAAACATATCAAAATGTTAATAATGTTTATGTTTGGATGGAAGAACTGTAAGAAATTTTTATTCTAATTTCTAACTTTTTAGTATTTTTTAAAATCCTAAATTTAAAATCCTAAATAATGATCACTGATTATTTTTATAATCAAGGCAAAATAAATATTTTATTTGTTTTTAAAGATTTTATTTGTTTTAGAGAGAGTGAGAGAGCATTAGCAGGGGTGGAGCAGAGGGAGGAGAGGGATCTCCAGCAGACTCGTGCTGAACACAGAGCTGAAAAGACACAGGGCTCAATCCCAGGACCCTGAGAGCATGACCTGAGCTGAAACTAAGAGTCAGACACTTAACGGACTGAGCCACCCAGACACCCCCAAAATAAATATTTTAAATAAGAAGGGTCTATAAACACTCCAAGTACCAGATTTAATCATGAAGTTGAACAAACCTACAGAATAATGTTCTTACCGTTCCACAGGAACCAGTTTCTTCCACTGGGCCACCAGATCCCTGGCGAAACTTCCAACATGCTCGTGTTTTCGTAAGCTATTTACTGTTTTCCCAACTCCTGTCTCCTGCAGATTTGACAGAAGAATTGTTACACGTTTGCAGAACTTCGCTCAGCAACTTTCTAAGGAAATAAGGCCCCTTGCTTGGAGAAACTCCTTCCTAAAACATACCTTGCAAGTCTCAGTACAAAATTACTTTGTGTTTATGCCTCAAACCTCTAATGACACACAGTAGCAAAGCACACCACCTCAGAAGTGGAAAACAGTGTACTAAAACACTTCTACAACTATAACAATAAATAACAAGAGTGATTCCAGCAGGTGTCAGGCACTGATCGGAGAGCTTCTGCATACAAATCTCAGTGAGTCCTCACAGTAACTCTGTGAGGCAGGAATCTGGTCTGTTTGACATGGAAGAACAGCCTGAAGTCATAGAACCTGGATCTGAATCCAGGACTAGTTGATGCCAAAGCTAAATTTTTTTTTTAATTTTAAGATAAAATTCATCGTTTTAACCATTTTATTTTCAATTAGCAATAATCACACCGTGGATAAACCTCATTGGCTATAATACCGTCACTGCGCAAAGCTCACTTTAACCTTTTTAAAGTATATAGTTTATTGGTTTCCAAGACACTCACAATATTGCACAACAATGACTACTAGTTCCAGAACATTTCCATAACCCTAAAAAGAAATGCCGTTCCTCCCCATTTCCCCCACCCCTTACCATCCGTCTATGGATCTGCCTATTCTGGACATTTCACCTAAATAGAACCATACAATATGTGGCCTTGTGTCTGGAAACGTTCTTTCACTTTCAAAGCCCATGCTTTTAAACTTATTGTACAATCTCTCCAGTGGGAGGGGGATGGAATATAGTTATATAATATCTAACACTTCTTACCGCAAGAATGTCTACTGTAATAGGCAAGGTGGAGAGTTTCTTCAAATATTTCAAGAGCTGCAGAGAGAATAAAATAAGTGTTAATTTCTATAACCTCATAATCATTCACTGGAACAAATAATAATACGATGGTTAAGTGCTTACTAAGTTCTGTGTGTTGTACAGTAGTAAGTATGGTTATTATCTCTATTTTACAAGCATGAAAACAGGCTCAGAGAAGTTAAGTTACTTGCCCCAGGATGCAAGAAGGGCCAGATGTCCTCAGGTCTGTGGCTTTAGATTCCCTGCTTTCAACTACTATGTAACATTCGGGAGGGGATGGAGGGTGGAGAGTGGGGAGGTATGGGGGGATAAGACTTAGAGAACCAAACCTACCAACTCGAATAAAAGTCATCAACAACTATCATTGCTCCAGTTGAGACAGAATAATTTCTAGAAAGATGTTAACTTAGGGAAATCACCTGTGGACCCACCACAGAGGAAAGTGAAAAGGAGAAGAGGTTTCTCTAGGAAAAGGGTAACCTGTTTCCAGGAAGAGTCACAGTTTAACAAAATTGGGGGTGTTTTTTTTTGTTTTTGTTTTGTTTTGTTTTTTTGTTTTTTGTTTTTTTTGATACAAGTGGGAATTTCAAGACCAATTTCAAGATGTCAGAATCAGAGGTTTGCTGGTACAAACTGTGAACACAAAATGTCTGGGTAGATTAGAAAAGTGATCTGGGATTGGCCACATTTCCTTTCTAGAGTCGTAAAACTAGGTCAAAATCAGGAGCGCAGCGCTGTTGAGACAGAGTCCGGAGCCGGAGGCAGGCTTCCGTTTGGTCCTGTCGTCTCCCTGCTACTGATCTTGGGCAAGTCACTAACCAGCTTGAACCTCAGTTACTTCGTCTGCAAAACAGGAACTGATCCTGTCCCTTTACAACTTTACAAGCTGTGAGGATTCAGACAAACCACGTGTAGTCCTTGGCCATAGTGCCTAGAACACTAGAAAAGCTCACTAAAGTTGTTTTTTAAAAATACACGATTATTAATCATTTCATTCATCAACTGTGAGCTCTCCAAAGGTCTACCCTTGATCATCACCCAGACAGTCCCCAGATAATTCCTACTTACTGCACTCCTACCCAAAGTCCTGACTGGCTATGCCTCTTTTCAGGAAATGTTTACATGTGTAGAAACATACTTACCATTCAAGGAGTGGTGCAAAGTACAAATAGTTCAAAACAGATTAACTGTGACTACTTTCACATTTAAAGCACCAGATAACAAGATCTGTTCTTTTTCCATGTACAGCGCAGGCTATAATTAGTATGCCATATTGCTATTAGGTGGAGTAGCAAATATGTTTTTCTGGTCATTCTACTTCAATAATTACTGAACTTCATCTCCAGGCAGAGCAACTGGATCACAAGTGATAGTCTTGTTTGGCTGGGAACAAATGAGAAGCCAAGTAGTATATCCAGGGAGTTTCACCTTCGTAGTTGAATGAAAATTATCCTCCACTTCAAATGTGATCACCACCACCAACCAACTCAGGATAAAATGTATGTGTTTCTTGTCACTCAAGCTATGGGTGCAAAAATGAACGCCAATTCCTTTTCTTAGAGGAAAATTTAGGATCATTGTAAAGGTTAAAAATGGCTGATCCCACTAATGCCATTCCCTGGAAGGCATTTATAGACCACCTACTGTGTGTCTGTGACTACGCTAAGTTCTTACATGTGTTACCTTATGTCATCCTCATTAGCCAACTCGATAAAGTGGGTATTTTTCTCCCCACTTCAGATATTGAAAAAGCCCAGTAAGGTTAGGTAACTTGACGAATGAGTTAGTAAGTCAGGTAGGTGTGTCCACAACAGCATGAACTACAAAGACGGGAGGAACCATCCAGCACAACACTATCCTTAGAAAACAGGAAAAGAAAATAGAACAGGAGCTCATGTGCCTGGAAACAAAGCAGAGGAGCTCTTCCTCGGTATTACACTGCTGGATGGTTTAGAGTCCGCAGAGTAAAGGAGGTCACCATGGGACAGAGAGTCCCAGGACCTCTACAAAGCCAGCACATAAGGAGGGGCCAGAAGTCATGGAGGAAGTGTTCATCTCAAAGCCCAACACTAATTGGAAATATAAATGCTGCCTTTCTGCTTTGCTTTGGGTTAGTGAGGGGGACTTGAAAGCAGACAAAACTAAAACCCTGGAGATTTCAAAGTGACTTAGCACAACATAAGAGAAAAATGGCTTCAGAGCCCCTCTATTTTCAAAGAGGTTCAAGAAAGTACAAAGCAATAACAAGGTAAAAGCACTGTGGGCATCTTCAGGTAGGTGGGAACTTGCTGTTATCAAACCAAGGGACCAACTGCAGAGTTTGCAAGAACTGATAACAGCTCACTGAGAAATGCCAAACATTTGCATGGTACATGCTCAGGAATCTCAGTTGTCCTTTGCACTCTTTCAACCCAAAGAGCAAAAGATGTTCATAATGTTGACCCCTTGTTCTCCACTTGCTATCAAACTGTGTTCCTGTTTTCACATTCAAAATATAACACAGGGCAAGTAACTCTACCACCCATAAAAACTGGTTTCCAGGGGCACCTGGCTGGCTCAGTGGGTTAAGCCGCTGCCTTTGGCTCAGGTCATGATCTCAGGGTCCTGGGATCGAGCCCCACATCAGGCTGTCTGCTCGGCAGCGAGCCTGCTTCCCCTTCTCTCTCTGCCTATCTGCCTACTTGTGATCTCTCTCTCTGTCAAATAAATAAATAAAATCTTAAAAAAAAAAAAAACTGGTTTCCAATTAAATAGTAGGAGCCAAGGGACCCTGGTGTCTGATACCTTTGCCCCACGTAAGTCCAGATCACCGATGGACTTCGCACTAAAAGTCACAGTTAAATGCCAACACTTAATGCAAGGAAATCCATGAACATAGGTCTGGAATCAACCCTTTGGCTAATAATGGTTTGAAATCATGAGTTAGTTGCAAACTCATTACTGCCATATAATCATCTTGTAATTTCAAGAACAACCTGTGGGAGCTTGTTGGGTTAAAACAAGGCTGAGAAGAAAGCCGGTGTGCCAGCTTGCAGTTTTCCCTCTGCAGTTAGCTCACTTGTGAATGTCAACTACTGTGCTCTTTGCAAAAACGATCTCCCAACACTTTCTCATCTTCATAATGCAAAACCAGAAGTTTAGGATGATTTGCTCCCTGGCAAGTGAAAGCCCAAGCAGTCGTAATGGTCACTAGTAATTCAAGTAGGATGAAATCCCAACATGCCTTTTCCTAATTTGAAACTTCATGCACATCAATTACTAGAAAGACTACTTCAAAATTTAAACTGTAATGGGAAAATGACTACAGATACTACCTGATCCTTTTTTTTTTTTTTTTTTAAAAACCTTATAGTAGGGCACCTGGGTGGCTCAGTGGTTAAAGCCTCTGCCTTCGGCTCAGGTCATGATCTCAGGGTCCTGGGATTGAGCCCCGCATTGGACTCTCTGCTCAGCAGGGAGCCTGCTCTTCCCCCTCTTTCTCTGCCTGCCTCTCTGCCTGTTAGTGATCTCTGTCTCTATCAAATAAAAAAAAATAAAAAAAAAAAAACCTTAATAGTATTAAAGACCAGACTGGTAGGGGAGGGAGTAGAACATAATACTGCTTTAAGGATTTAAAAATCAGTCACAAACCTACAGTGTTAAGGAAAACCAACCAGTGCTCAAAAATAATGACCACTGGGTGGCTCAGTCATTTAAGCGACTGCCTTCAGCTTAGGTCATGATCCTAGGGTCCTGGGATCAAGTCCTGAATTGGGCTCCTCACTCTCCAGGGAGCCTGCTTCTTCCTCTGCCTGCTCTGCCTGCTGTTCCCCCTGCTTGTGCAGGCTCTCTCTCTCTCTCTCTCTCTCACTTTCTCTCTGATAAATAAAATCTTTTAGAAAAAGAAAAAATAATGACCATTTATTAGATTCCACAAAGGGTTATTGTAAAAAGAAACTTGTAAATGCGTCTGGCCACTAGGTACTGGAGCTGCAATGAAATATATAACAAAGAATGAAAAGTATTTAAGTTTTCAGATTTAAAACTAAAATGGCTTCCTGAAGAAGTGGCTCTAGTTATATACGAGAAGAGTTAAAAAGTGGCCTGATGGTGAGACGCTTTTGCACAGCCTTTAGAAGTAGAGGGGGAAAACCTCATCTATGACAGGCTGGGAACAAGGTGAAAAGAGAAAGGAGCCCTTCAGGAAACAAACAAACAAACAAACACAAAAACCTTGTAAAGACTGGTGATTGATATCAACGGAGCACCTCCTATAAGCCTGGCCTTCCCCCTGACTTAGGTTCTAGGAAGAGGCGAGTGAGCTGTTTAAACAGATGGAGCAAAAAACGTCCATGTCTGGTAAATGGATGAGAACTCAAATCTCACCGTCACTTCACCTCGTCTGGCTCCCTCCATTACTTCCTCTTCAGAAGGCACGCTGGGGCTCAGAGATCCAACTCTCCCAAGTGCACACTGAGCCAGAGTGCTCCCAGAGAACATCTAACACCTAAGTGTTTTCATCAGTGTATTTCGGTAAAAGAAAAAATTCTTAACATCCAGACACTTTCCCAGACACCGAGAAGCTGGATAAAACAAAGTCGGGAGGGGAGAGGAATGCGTTCAACTTAACAAAAACAGTTAAAAAACAAAAAAAAAAAAAGCGGAGTACAATTAAAAATGGTTGCCCATTACTCGCAGCAACGAGAAAAGGTAGCTCTTACCTTTCTATCAAGGCTGAAAGGAAATCGAACTGCAACTTCTAACCTTTTTTGTTTTGATTGTTCCGACTGCAACCCAAGTTTTTAGGTGTACGTACAGCTAGGGGACGTGAGGTGTATTCTGTTTTGTTCTGAAAGGGATATACTGAGAAAGCGAAAAGGTCCACGTTCTGCGATCAAGTCGGAAAGCCCAAAAAACGTCTCTCCCAGACGCAGGACCGCACACCGAGCCTAGACTCCACCGGAGCACAGCAGAACCGGCTCCCTCTCCCTCGGACGAACATCCGAAGACACCAAGCCAGCAGGCGCGTCTCGCAGGGCGAGGACCAGCTCCAGCGGGCTCGCCCGCGGGAAGCAGCTGGCCCGGGACGCCGAGGGAGCGGCTCCGGGGGCCCGGGAGGCCCGCCGCGTCCGCACGGAGCGCGCCCCAGCCGCCGGGAGCCCGCGGGCGCCCCCATCCCGGGCCCGCCGGGAGCCCCCCGCTCCCCGCCGGCAGCGGCCCATGGCCGCGAACTTGCCGACCCAGGCCGCAGCCCGGCGGGGCCTGGCTCCGGGTCCGAGCCCCCGCGGCCCCGGCCGGTCGGGAAGGGGCTGCGCCCGGGCCCGCGACCGTTACTGAGCCGCGCCGCGGCCAACGCCCGTCCCGCTCCGCGCTGCGCACTCTCTCACCTTCTTCGGGTCCGGGTTCGCGGCCAGGCGCGCCTGCAGCTTCTCCACAACTTGGAGCGCCGACTCCGCCGCCATCGCTGTCACTGGCGCGGCCTCCTCGCCGGAACTGGGCTCGCGTCGCGTCCTCGGGCCGCAGCTCCGCCCTCCGTGCATCCCTGGCGGAGACGGAAGCGACTGGCCCCTTCCGGGCCTCGGCGGCGGCGGCGGAGCGGGGCGGGGAGCGCGGGGAGCGGGAGGAGGGAGGGGGCGGCCGGCTGCAGGCCCCGCCCCCAGGGCCGGGGGAGGAGGGTGTCTGAGGGTGGGGGGCCGGGTTCTCGGTCGCCGCTCGCGAGGAGCTGGGACGCGTGGTGCGGGCGCGCGGGCTCCGCGCTAGCCGCCCCCGGGCCGCGCAGCTTCGGTCCTCGGCGCTCGGAGCTCACGCC
The DNA here is from genome assembly GCF_002288905.1 of Enhydra lutris kenyoni. Classification (NCBI taxonomy): domain Eukaryota; kingdom Metazoa; phylum Chordata; class Mammalia; order Carnivora; family Mustelidae; genus Enhydra; species Enhydra lutris. Next base: position 2,477,043 of record NW_019154122.1, read on the forward strand.
GAGCGGACCTAGCCGTGGTCCAGTCAAGACCGAATGCGGCCCCCGCGTCGGACACTGGCTTTATCAGTCCTACCCTCGCCACGGCCTGCCTCCCACCTGTCAGTGGGTCTGGGGTCCGCCCGCCCGCAGGGAGTGGGCCGAGGGGAACCGCAGCGACCACCCGGGCTGAGCGCACGGAGCGCCAGTGGTTGGGCTGTCTTTATTTCACCCTGAGCGCAGCCCGATGAGATGAGTTCTGTTGTCCCTGTTTTGCAGATGAGGAAACAGGCTCGGGAGCCCAAATTAACCTGTATGTGGTCACCCAACAGGAAAGAGATGAACTTGGAATTTCAATCTAAATAGTTTAGGTCCACTGTGAGGGCCCATCTCTGAATACGCCCATCTCTGATATTGAGGGCCAGAAAGAGAAAGGGATTTGTCAAAAGTCAAACAGCCTAGCTGCGTGAGATAATAGGGAGCCTGTGTCTATGTGTCTCACTTTCCCCCAGAATAGTGTCGGTACATAGGTGCCAAATAAAAACATCTTGAGTGAACGGATGAATGACTGTTTCCTCGGAAGCACCAGGGCCCGAATCACACCAGCCCAAGACATCATCCTAGAAACACTAAATAATACTATAATTACTAGTAAAAGAACAAGGAAACAGTTGAAAACTAAAATGTCAGCATTAATTACATCTGGGTTGATTAGATCAGATTAGATCCTAATCCAATCTCTAGCAGCAACTTGGCAATGTACTTAGCCTGACCTCTCACCCTCTAGCCCAATGAGGGAAAAAGCCCAGAGATTCTTCCAGATCCCAGTTATGGGCAAAGGAGGGGGGAAATATATATATATATATATATATATATATATATAGTAGGCACTCTCTCTCTATATAAACATATATAGTTTCTTCAAATGAGCTTTCATTCACTCACTATGCCAAGAAGCCCTCCCTGCTGCGCTCCCACCCCTCAGCCTAGCATCCCTCCCTCTGCCACTGACCCCTTTCAGAATCAACTGATTCTTGTTTCTCAAGTGCAGTGACCAACCTGTTCAGTATTAAATCTGCTGCACAGCACAACAGAGATGATATAATCAATACTGGATAAAAAGTCCATACAAGATTAATGACCAGCTACTTGGTGCCCTAAGACTCAATCGTGGGGTGTAACAGAAAAGACATCAAATTGGGTGTGAGGAGACTTGGATTCTGGTCCTGGTCCTCGATTCTCCCTCTTCTCCACAGCAAATGCTTTTACATTTTAAATTCCTTCCATTTTGAAAAAGTACCATTGGTGTAACAGAAAACAGGCCAATTCTTGAAGCAGAATTGCTGACTAACCGACCTGGCATATACTCGGAGCACATGGAACATTTTGCGCATGTTACCTAGGGAGATCTCAACAACCAGACTTAAAAGAAACAATGCATGCTGCTAGGGATGACTGGGGAGGGTGCACCCCACTCCTCTGCTCCGTCTGCATCAGCCCAGGCCAGGCTTACCTGCAAAGTAAAGAACTCTTATGCTTGAATATATGAATACTTCTCTGGTTAGTAAATTATGTGTCATTCTGATTAAAGAAAAAGTTTTGAACCCGTCCGAAAAATGGCATTCTGCATATGTTCACTAGAGATTACCATTGCAATCCTTGGTTTACACAGGGTGTTGAACACCAGAATGAGGGGCGCCTGGGTGGCTCAGTGGGTTAAAGCCTCTGCCTTCAGCTTGTGTCCTGATCCCAGGGTCCTGGGATCGAGCTCTCCACTCAGCGGGGAGCTTGCTTCCTCCTCTCTCTCTGCCTGCCTCTCTGCCTACTTGTGATCTCTGTCAAATAAATAAATAAAATCTTAAAAAAACAAAACAAAACACACCAGAATGAGTTCCCTAAAGTCAGAGGCTATTTTGTCCATCTTAGATCAGCAACACCCAACACACAGGTGACATTCCATGAAGGTTTGTTGAAAACTGAACTAATTATTATTAAACTAAGGCCAGCCCAGATTATTATCTGAAAACTTTTGGGGGACTCCCTAGCTCTCTTACCTACACTATAGATCCCCCGTGAGAGGAATTAAAAGACCCATCTTACTCTGCCCAGAAGGCAATTTAAAGCTATACTGTGGGAGAAAGATGGGAATCTTCTGCTAGGCACACTTTGAGTTTTTGCAACAAGTAGGGTCTGCTTTTATAATGAAAATAGATTTTTTTTAAAGATTTTATTATTTTTAAGTCATCTGTACACTCAATGTGGGGCTCGAACTTACAACCCCAATATCCAGAGTCATATGCTCTACCAACTGAGCCAGCCAGGTGCCCCTATCATGAAAATAACTTAAAGGTATTTTAATTTTGGAAAAGAGCAATTTCGGGCTGACTGGTACTAGAGTCATTTAAAACACTGAAAAACAAACACACAAACAAAAACACCCAAATATCCTGTCCTCAACAGCGGAGAGGAGTCCTTGCCCTTTCATGGAACGGTTAGGGGAGGTTCGTGGGCTGAACCACGTGTTGAGGGAGGACGACTGATGGATGGAGGGCCTCCCGCCTGCACCTCTCCTGGTTTGGGTCCTGCCACTCCATCTTATCAGAGAAGCAGCATCTGAGGTTGGTTGGATGGTGAGTGTAAAGGATGGAGGGTTGACTCTCGGTGACAATCTGAGCCCCAGTCCCCAACTCTAGAAGTGCTAACAGTGGCTCCTGGTCAGGTTCCCTACACTGGCTGAGACTGTTTCCTCCTACTTTATATATTTCGTGTGAAGCTTATTAATATGTTATGTTAAGCAAATGGTAAACAGTAGGGTTTCCCCCCTCTTTTTAAAAGGAGCAATTATTGGGGGAAATTCATTGCTTTGGTTAAGAGAATATTGCATTCTGCTGTAAAGGAGAATATAAAACCCTCCATCTGGGCAGTTTCATTCTGCACAGCTGTAGCCACAGTTTTCTTCCCCAATGGCTCACTTTTTTCTGAATTGACTACATTCATCTTTGTTCCACATCCTTCAAACATGCTCAGTTGGTTATCTACGTCGGGATGGCATCTTTCTTGGTTTCACAGGCTGGATTTGCCTTCCTCAAATACAGCAATGCAAGCTGAGAGGGCCCCCTCCAGGAAATAGTCTAAGATTCGAAACCCACACTCTCACAGACTGCCTTGAAGGTGGATTAAACCCTCCACTAACAATGTAAGAATACCAGGCCCAGAAACTCTCTGAGGCCCTCTGTCTACCGAGGGCTGAGCAGCATTCTGTAATGGCCTTGGAGAGCAGTCCACGGAGACTCTGGATTTCCCAGGAAAAGAAACTACCCTAAAAAAATTAAAGTAACATGTATATACTTTGATATTTTTATACAGTATGAATTTATATAAACTGTATCTAGGTAGTAGCCTAAATGCCTCTTCTTAACTCTTGATTTTTGTTAGAGCATTTATCGCAATTTGAAATTACCTAATTTAGAGCTTCATGTTTTTATAATCTCTTCCCATTGTGCAAGTTCCATGAGGCATTGCTGTGGCTGAAACAGTACTTAGAGCACAGTAGGCACTCAGTGAATACTGACAGAGCGGCATGCAAGCTCCACCTCCCAGCACCACCGTCTTGTAGATTGAGATTGTGTATGAACATACCTGGCAAAGAACTATCGACCGATAATGTCATCTTTATTAATCCTCACGATACACTTCACAGATGAGGACACCGGTGCTTAGGAAATGTAAGTGCGCCTGTGCCCTTGCTCCGGGAACTCAGAATGTGGTTGCAGTCCTTGCTGAAAATGCCCTTGGAAGGAAGTTGTTCAAAAACATGTACACCAAAGGCAGTGGGCTTGGAACTGCCAGGGCCAGACACTACAGAGAGAAAGGGGAGGAGGGTGGGCGGTGAGGAAGGAGGAACACTGACTGGATTAAGTCTGGATTGATTAAATTATAAATAAATAAAACCCACTGGGTTAAGTAGAGATTAAGAAGGCAGCAGCCAGGGGCGCCTGGGTGGCTCAGTGGGTTAAGCTGCTGCCTTCGGCTCAGGAAATGATCTCAGGGTCCTGGGATCGAGTCCCGCATCAGGCTCTCTGCTCAGCGGGGAGACTGCTTCCCTCTCTCTCTCTCTCTGCCTGCCTCTCCGTCTACTTGTGGTCTCTCTCTGTCAAATAAATAAAAAAAATCTTTAAAAAAAAAAAAAAAAAAATAAAAAAGAAGGCAGCAGCCACGGCAGGGTGGGGCTGGGAGATCGCTCCATGCCTTCTCGTTGGGTGGGCCCAGCTCTGTGTCACTCTTACACCTGTCATCTCGCCACCCGCCAGCAATCTTGTGAGGCTTTTTCAGGAGGGAGAAGGCAAGGCTCCAGGAGGTTGAGCAAGAAGCTCGAACATGGTAAATGACAAATCCCCAATGGGCTCTGCTTAGCTCCAAAGCCTACCCTGGCCTGCCCACGTGTCTGAATACCTAATGCTGGTCACCTGGCCTCCATCCCTGACTCACTCCCTGCCCCCTGGCCAGCCCTGGTTCCTTATCAGTTAACTGAGGAGAGCTGATCAAAGCGACAGCAATGATGGGGATAAAAATACAAATTCCTGGCACTTGCGAAATGCCAGGCATTATGCTAAACAATCTGCACGAACTATCAACTTTATCCTTATTCCTACACCAGATCTCATGCACTCTCCATTTCACAGATGAGAAAACTAAGGATTTAGACCTACAAAAGGTCACAGAACGTGTAAGCAGCACTGTCAGGCTTCAAAGCCATGTTTGTCCAGCAACAAGGCTCAAGCTCTTTGACCTCACTGCCCGTTTCGAGAGAAGCCACCTGGGAAGACACCATCCAACCGACACACTTCATTCATTCAATCCATCATTCATTCAATCAATGAATTTAGATTTGGTAAGTATGCTGGAGTGGAATGGGAAGGAGAAGATGCACTTTGATGAGGAAGGCAGATTAGGAAGGGTCTTAGAGGCCATGGCAAGGAATTTGTATTTTACTGTAACCTTTCATGGATTCGAGGTAGGAGTGTTAAAACCTATAAATTAAGTATTTTAACACTGTAGACAATGTGCCAAGAGTTAAGGACTACAATTAATCTGATATTGTCCTTTAAAACAAACTCATCAATCCCTTTTAAAAGTCATTCAAGGGGCCCTTGGGTGGCTCAGTGGGTAAAGGCCTCTGCTTTTGGCTCGGTCATGGTCCTGGAGTCCTGGGATGGAGCCTCGCATCGCATCGGGCTCTCTGCTCAGCAGGGAGCCTGCTTCCCGCCCCCCACCCCCCGCCTGCCTCTCTGCCTACTTGTGATCTCTGTTTGTCAAATAAATAAATATATTTTTTTTAAAGAGTCACTCAAAAAAATAAATAAAGTCACTCGATTGGGGTACCGGGGTGGCTCAGTTGGTTAAGTATCTGCCTTTGGCTCAGGTCATGATCCCTGGGTCCTGAGATCAAGATCGAGCCCCACATCAGGCTCCCTGTTCAGCGAGGAATCTGCTTTTCCCTCTCCCTTTGCCTGCTGTTCCCCCTGCTTGTGGTCTCTCTCTCTCTCTCTCTGCCAAATAAATAAATAAATAAATAAATAAATAAATAAATAAAAGCTTTAAGGGAAAAAAAAAAGCCCCTCAATCAAAAACCTTATCTAATCACCCTATATAAAATAGCGCATGCGCAGATGCACACACACATCTGTCACTATTTTAAAAAAACTTACATCCAGCTAGTATACTTGTATATAGTGTCTCTCTTTCTCTACCGTTAGAATATAAGTTCCATAAAAGCAGGGACTTGTGTTCACCGTTTTACTCATTACCACCTAGAATAGTGCCTGGCACACAGCAGTCAATAAATATTGAATGAATAAGTAAGAAAGGTACATTATACCTCCCCTAAAATACAGTCTACATTTGTCCAGGCTTGTTCCTCTCCTCAATGCTGTATGAATGCTGTTTTCTATTCTCACCACTCTACTGGAAACAACTTTTCTAAGGTCACCAGTAAAATCCCAGTTGCAAGCTGTTTTTATGGTGGCAGACCTCTCTGCTACATACAGCTGACATCAGGGATTCCTCCTCTCTGGGAAACTCCATGCTATGGGCTCCCAGGACACTTCTCTCTCCTGATTCTGTTCCTTCTCTGTCTCCTTAATGGTCTCCTTTCCCACCACTTCTGTCCCCTAAATAATGTAGTTCCTCTGGGTGTAGTACTGGGCCTGCTACTTTTTTCATACTACAGTCCAGGTGTTCTCAACCTCTCTCATGGTTTCCACCACTCTCTATAGGCTGGTCACTCTATAACCAAATCTATAGGTTTAGTCTCAAACTTTAGAGTGCCGGATGGAGTTCTGAATTTGTTGGGATGGGCATTTCCTCCTGGATGTCCCCCTGCAACCCCCATGGCCCTATGACTCAGATGGAAATTGCCATCTTCTCCTTAAACCTCCCCTTCTCCTCCTAAGAGCTCTTGAGGCAGAGATGACTAAGAGCACCATTGCCCCCTGGAAACTCCAACACTCCTCTGCAGGGGAGGGCAGAGACCTGTTCTCAGGCTGGGAGGATTTGTAGCAAAGCACAGTCACCCTAGCTACTCTACCAGAGGGCTTACACTGTCAGCTTCCAGGACTGTCTACACCCAATAGCTCTGTTCCAAAACCTCACCCTGCTGTTTGTTGGGTATCTCAACTGCAAGATGTGCAGAAGTGACCTTATCCACCACCCCCACCTTCTAAATTTGTGTTTCACCACATCTATAGCTGGAACCACCATCTACCCTCAGTCTTCCAGGCTAGACATTTGAAAGCCATTTTTTAAAAAATATTTTATTTATTTATTTGACAGACAGAGATCACAAGTAGGCAGAGAGGCAGGCAGAGAGAGAGGAAGGGAAGTAGGTTCCCCGCTGAGCAGAGAGGCTGATGCGGGGCTCGATCCCAGGACCCTGAAATCATGACCTGAGCTGAAGGCAGAGGCTGTAACCCACTGAGTCACCCAGGTGCTCCTGAAAGCCATTCTTGATTCCCCTTTTCTCTCCTACTACATCTCATTAAACACGGTGATTTTCATTCCCAAATATTTCTCAATTCCATCCTCTCCTCAAAATCCCTGCCATGATCTTTCTTGGGCTCTTAAATGATGTCTGCTCTCTCAGACTTTCCAGCAGCAAACTTCTCTAACAATTGTAGAGACCTCTCTTGGGGGGACAATTTTTAGGCAGAGCACGGCGGGCAAGAGGATCTAGCAAGAGTTTTGTTTTCAGAGCTTCTTTTTCTGTCAAATGATTTACATTTTTTTCCATCTTGACATAAAGTTTCCTTTTTTTCTTTTTAAAGCTTTTATTTATTTATTTGAGAGAGAGAGGATGAGCAGGGGGAGGAAGAGGGAGAAGCAGATTTCTCTGTGCCTTTGCCTGAGCCAGTCCCTCCACTTGTACACCCACACACTTTTTTTTTTTTTAACCCCCTCCCCACTCACACCCACACACTCTTAAGACTCAGGCCACCACCTTCAGGAAACCTCCCTGCCATCTGTCCCCCAAGGCTGGTGTGGTGCTCCTCGACAGTCCTTCCCTAACACAGTCAGCTTCTCTGTCCCCATGTTTGCATCAGTCTCTCCTGCTGGCCTGTGAACTTCTTTGGGGCAAGAACTGGGGTTTTTGTTTTTGTTTGTTTGTTTTTTAGTGAGTCCAATAGCCTCTCCCTGGCACACAATAGACCCTCCACTAAGCTGTAGTTAACTGAGTAAGGGAATGAATGAATATGGACCAGGAAGAGAGGGCTAACTGCACTGGAGGGCCAAAAGAGGCTTCAGAGAGGGACCATTTAATCTAGCTCTTGAAGGATGAGATGGAAGGAATTTGCCAGGGGGAGAAGTGAGTGGAAGAACACTTCCGGAGAGACAGCAGCAGGTATAAAGGCACTGGGGTTCTGACAGAATCTGCAGTAGTGGAGGAAACGGAAGCATGGCTTGAGTGGCGGGTAAATGAAGGAGAGCCAAGGGAAAAAGCAGTGCTCACAGGGTACTTCCCCTTTGCCTCAATCTTGGCCAAGACACCCTGAAATTGATAAACACATCCATGGTTAACTTCCAGTGGTATCGTGAGTGGGCCTATTCTTCTACCTTAAAAACAGAAAGCAGGTCATCTGAGCACAGGTGCAAAACCAGCCACACAGAACACAGAACCACCATGTTCAAACCAGCATGACCTCCAGCCATACAGAACCACTGTGTTCAAACAAGTGTGACCACCCTGCAGCCCTCAAGGAACGTACTCTCTAGAGAAGTTGTTGTGTGTGTAACCAAGAATCAGAGAAACTGCCATCACAGAGACCAGGCTTGATCAGCAAATCAAATACTGGAAGACCACTCAGGGGAACAGAGATGCCTAAGACAGGTTGGCTGATTCAGAGTCACCCATGGGCCTAGATTCCTCCCTGCCAGGTAAGAGGTCCCCCTGACCTGGAATGAGGGAACGCTAGTTACGGTAACAACAACGGCAAAAATCAAACGGGAGACATAGTATTATTATTATTTTTTTAAAGATTTATTTATTTATTTGACAGAGATCACAAGTAGGCAGAGAGGCAGGCAGAGAGAGGTGGAAGCAGGCTCCCCAGTGAGCAGAGAGCCCGATGCGAGGCTCGATCCCAGGACCCTGGGATCATGACCTGAGCTGAAGGCAGAGGCTTTAAACCCACTGAGCCACCCAGGCACCCCGAGACATAGTATTATTAACATAAGCGAATGCTTTATATGCTTTCTCTTTTGTTGTTGTTATTTTGTTTTCTCATTCAAAGGACAGCCTCATGAGTCAGGTTATTACTGTCCCCATTTTACAGAAAAAGAAACTGAGGCTTGGTGAGTTAACAGAAACCACTGGCAATGGAACCCAGGTCTCTGGCTGTGAAAACAATGTCTTTTCTACTTCACCACAGAAAAGGCTTCACTCTGTGCCTGAGCAATGAAGGAGGGAGGACCCTCTGTGTGGTGGGGAAAGGGGCACATTCAATCCTGGGTGTTAATGGGATACACCAACTCCTGAGGGAGCACTCACCTCTCAGCCTTGTTATCCTCAGGCTCCTGTTAGGATAGTTTCTATGCTGATGATTATCAGAGATCCAATCTCGGCCTCTCTCAAGCGCCAATACTCCTTTCAAAAGATACTTCCCTAATCACCTAAAAGAATCAGAGCACTAATGCACTAATGCCAGCCAGTTCCTCTTTTTACTTTCCGGTCTTAACGGGGCAAGATACAGATAAGTCTTTCTCAGTCTGTTTTCTCCTCAAAGCAGGGGAGTTATATTTGTCGAATAAGTTGATAGCTAAATCAATAATACTTGTGTCAAGAACAGCAAAATAAGTAAATAAATATTATGCTCTTGAAATAGCCCTTGAGGGTGCCTGGGTGGGTTAGTCCATTAGGCAGCTGCCTTTGGCTCAGGTCATGATCCCAGGGTCCTAGGATCAAGTCCCGCATCAGGCTCCTTGCTCAGCAGGGAGCCTGCTTCTCCCTCTGCCTCTGCCGCTCCTGCTTGTGCTCTCTCACTCTCTCCCTGACAAATAAATAAAATCTTAAAAAACAAACAAACAAAAAAAGAAATAGCACTTGATTCATTCAACTCTTTAGTGAGCCCCTACTCTGCCGCAGGCACTGTGTTTGGTGCTGGGTGTCCTAAGATGGGCAGACAGACCCCAACCTACACAAGGAGTCCCGTCTAGCGGGTGTGATGTTATTCAAAAGAAAAATTCCATGAGGGAAGCTCTGAATCTATCAGCAGCTAGAGGACGAGCCAACGACTCGAAACAAAATTCTATTGAGGACGAAGAAACACCTACAGATACATAAAAAAGATGATCGATCGTAGCAGTAATCCAGGAAATGCAAATTAAAGCCACAATGAAATGCCATTTCGAGCCCAGCGGAGTCAGTACCTGATGGGAATGGTAGGCTGGCAGACCTGAGGTGACGAGACGGTGAACGTGAGCAGGCACCGAAGGAGCACAGGGAGAGCAGGCACTTGGTCAATATTTTACCAACCCCAACACAGGAAAGCTAGAGTGGAGACGGCAAACAGGAAGCTCGAGGGCTACGTACAACTGGCCGCCATGTTTTGTTTGCCCTCACTGAGTTTACAACATCAACATTTGCCAAGAGGAAAACTCAGAGAATTTCACAACTTCTCTCCAAAAATGGTAAAATCTGGCAGGTCTTGGGCCAGTCTCCACCGGACATGTGCCGGAGCTGAGTAGCAGCAGAAGTCTGCCTTCTCACCGCATCCCCACTAGTCCCCCAGCCTCTGGCACTGGGGCTGCTGGGCCCACTTCAGTTACTTTGAGCTCTGAAAGCACCGAAGTGTGCTCCCCCTTGACTGGAGATTTAATGGGATCCACTCTCGGGGACAGAATCCAGAGACTGGGATTACCAATTCTGCAACGGGGCCAGGAATTGGAGCCAGAGACAACTTCTTCAGCGAGATATTTTCTTACTATTATCCCAAATCCTTACAACCTTGCGGGAAACCAAGGCTCAGAGAAGTGAAAAAATTGCTCAATGAATTGCAAAGCTGGGATGCAAACTCAGGAATCTGATTTAGGCTTTAAACACTGTTAAGAGTTGTGCAAGAATTACATCATTTAATTCTCACTTCAACTCTGTAAGATGGGGACAATTATGATCTTCATTTGACTTAAGAGAAAATGAAGCCACAGAAGGGCAATGACTTGTCAAAGGTCACATAGCTAGAAAGAACGGGGCTGAGCCACAAGGCCTCCCTGTAGAGCCCGAATCTCAGGGGTACATGAGAGGTTTCTGGAGCTTCAGGGGATCATGTCCCTGCCTCCCAAGTCTCACCAGTTCAGTCTTCAGGATCACCACTGCTCACAGGTCAGTGCCTGCCTTTCAAGACAGAAACACTTTGTGTTTGCCTTTAATACTAAAAGGGGACACCTCATACCAACCTGCAGCGGGCTGTCTGCCATAACAACACACCACGGAGCACTTTCCTTATCGGCATCGGTCCACCTCAATAGAAATATGGTAAATTATTTAACTTAGCTCCTTATAAGCACTTAGGTTGTCTCCCGTTTCTTCTTATTTTATTAAATGATATAGTAAACACCCTGTTCACCTGAATTTGTGTACACTTAAACATTTATTTCTGTAGGATAATTCCAAGTAGAATTATGGGGTCAAGGTCATGCCTATATAAGATTTTGGTAGATGTTGTCAAGTTTCCCTCCAGAAAGGCTATCGACGTACATTCATTCCCACCAACAACATATGAGAGCCTGCTTCCCACGCTCTTGTCTCCACCGGGTATAGCTCTCCGTTGCTTTCTCTGCACCACACTCAAGCTGCCTCCCTACAGCTGCCTTGTCATTTTTGTAATCAGTCCAGTTTCACCAGTATGATTACAACTATAAAAGGAGCAAAACAGAATCATCTATGTGTAGTGAAACGGGGGAGGGGTGCAGGAAACACACCAGAACAAGGGCGGTGACTGGATTACATGGGTCTGAACGGATTAGACTTTTTTTCCCAGTATTTTCCAAATGTTCTTACAGGAGGGTTGCTTAGATGACAATAGGGGGAAAACTTCTCCCTTGCTTCCCCCCTATTATTTTTTTAAAGAAAAGAGGCCCAGAGTATGTCTTAGGGATGGCATGGAGGAGAGGAGCTAGGGACTGCTACCTGTGAGCAGGATTTTGTGGAAGAAGTGTCATCCCCTCGCCTCAAGTGGACAGACTGGGTAGTGACAGTGGTGAAGAAGAGGAAGTGGCTGGAGCTATACTCAGGGCCTGAGGCAAGAGGAAAGAGATTAGGAAAAGCCTAGAGCTTAACAGTCACTCAATGTTAAGTCACACTTAACATTATTCACCTAAATTGCCCAAGCCTGATGTCAGTGGCCTGTCCTAGATTCTTACCCAACCACCCCCAGCCACCAGATCGCGCTGACTCTATCTTCCTAGACTCTCTCCAAATCCATCCACTTGCTTCTCCCATCTCCTTGAGTTGAGGCTCTTATCCTCTCTCACCTGGATCACCAAAATAACCTCTCAACAATCACCACCTTGACCCCCAGCCCCATTCATTTCCCATAGAGCTGTCATTTCAGAGCATTTCTAACATGCAAATCTGATTTTGGGTAAAACTCTTCCCACGGCCTCCTGTGGCCTGCAGCCCTGATTCTTGGTCCTGGCTACACATTAGAATCACTAGGGAGTTTTTCAGATGATCCCAAGGAACCAAGTCCCCATATGCTGAGACTCAGACTAAACTGGTTTGGGGTGGGCCCAGATTTTTAGTTTTTAAAACCTCCCCCCAGGTGATTCTAACGTGCAGCCAGGGTTGAGAACCACCGGGATTCATGGTATAGATCACAGCTTCCTTCCCATGGTTTTCAGGGACTCCATGTCACTCAATCTTTCAGCAAGTATGTATTTTTTTTTAAAAAAAGATTTTATTTATGGGGCATCTGGATGGCTCAGTCGGTTAAGCATCTGCCTTTGGCTCAGGTCATGATCCCAGGGTCCGGGGACTGAGCCCCATATCTGGCTCCCTGGTTGGTGGGGAGCCTGCTTCTCCCTCCCCCTCTGCTGCTCCCCCTGCTTGTGCGCTCTCACTCACTCTCTCAAATAAATAAATAAATATATACATAAAAAAGATTTTATTTATTTATTTGTCAGAGAGCACAGAAACAGAGGGAGTGGCAGGCAGAGGGAGAAGCAGACTCTCCCCCTGAGCAAGGAGCCCCATGCGGGACTCGATCAGACTCTGGGATCATGACCTGAGCCAAAAGCAGACACTTAACTGACTGAGCCACCAGGCAGCCCTCAGTAAATATTTATTAAGCACCTGCCATGTACCAGAGAATCTGCCGGCACAGACGCTAAGCGAAGAGTAACACTTAGGCCTATGGTTTATCAGGGGCAATCCAGCTCTTAGTATTCTGAGCCTTACTTCTGCCTCCTCTTACCTCCCACTCTGTTCTATGATCATGACCTGAAACTTGCCCTTCTGTGGCCTATGAACCTGCCATTGTCTCAAGCCAAATTCCACCCCTCAGCCTCCTGGCCTAGTTAAGACTCAGTTTGAGAACCACTTTCTCTGAAAAGGCTTGACCTAACCCCAGCCCTGGATCTGCCCTGATGATCATCACACTTGCCACTGTAGCTACTGTCATCATTGTCCATTTCGTTGTCTGGTGCCCTCACTAGCCTGAGAGCTCGTTGGGGACAGGGAGAGTAACTAAACCATCTCCCCATCCCCCGTGGAGGTGCCAACTCTTGGGCCTGTAGAAGAGGTACTCACACGGGGGCAATAAATGGTATGAGCAAGGGATGAGCAGAATGGAAATGAGTTAGAGGAGAACTGCAGCCTCAGAAGCTTCATGAAGCCAAATTCGGGATGGGAGTTTCAAAAACAGGCAGCCCTGTGACCACCAGGGAGGCAGAGAGATAAACACAGGATTACAACTGAGAAAAACAGGCGCACCTGGGTGGCTCAGTCGGTTAAGCATCTGCCTTTGGCTCAGATCATGATTCCAGGGTCCTGGAATCGAGAGCTCCCTGCTCAGTGAGGAGTCTGCTTCTCCCTCTCCCACTCCCCTTGCTTGTGCTCTCTCTCTCAAATAAATAAATTGCTAAAACAACAACAACAGAGTAGAGCAGTGGTAGCAACCTGTTGCCTTCCTTCTTGCGTGGTGAAGTCTGTGTTCTAACTCGTACACTTATCATGTGACTTTGGGTTAGGTCTCCCCTACTATATGCAGGGCTGGTGGCAGGAGTACAAACGGAGGCCCATACTCCATATGTCCAAAGAGCTAAAAATTATAAACTAACAAACCATTACATATAGCTTCTATTCTACTCTCCTACTTTAATAAATTTACCTTCATAATGACCTAGAAGGCTAGGTTTAAATTTGGACTTCTCAGAGTTGTTGGGATTATGATGGTGCAAAGAAAATTAGTCCCTAACCTAGCCACTTCTCTTCCCACCCGTGGTAGGCAGGATAACATCCCCTTTGCCCAAGGTATCCACAGCCAAAGCCCCGAGGACTATGAATCTGTTATTTCACACAGCAAAGGGGAATTAAGATTGCTAATCACCCAACCTGGAGATAGGGAGATGATCCTGGGTTATCTGGGTGGGCCCAACGCCATCACAAGGATCCTAACAAGGGAGAGAGCTGAGGCAAAAGAAATCAGTGAAGATGTGATACACAGGCAGAGGCTGGAGTGATAAGATTACTACTGACTTTGAGGAAAAGGGCCAGGAGCCAAAACACAGAGGTGGCCTCTAGACACTGGAAAAGGCAAGTAAATGGACTCTTCTATAGAGCCTCCGGGAAGGGGCAGAGCTCTGCCAGCACCTGGATGACAGCCCACTGAGCCCCACTTCAGACTTCTGACCCCCAGAAATGTGGATACATCTGTGATAATTTTTTACAGTAACACTGGGAGACTAGTACACTGCCCGAGGCTCTGCCCTGCATGAGGGCCTCAGGCTCACCTGTGGGGCCATTTCAGCCACAAAACCAAAGTCACACTCCCCCAAACAACTGCCCCTTTGATACCCCTTGGGCCCAGGGCTACACATACTAGTGCTCTTGGGAGGAAAGACACACAGAAGAGACTCTGGAAGAGGGCTGAGGCTATTTGAGCAAGGAAAGGTGGGGTTTTGGCAATTAGAGTATGGTCTGGAAGAGGTATGGGCTCTGGGTTGGCACAATTTCTGGGCCACTTGGCTTTCTCACCCTGTAGGGAGGTACACAGCTCCTAAACGGGGGCCAGGGAAAGACCCTGTAATGCACAGAGCCCGAGATCTCACACACAGCACTGTCATGGGTCAAATGGCTTTGCCTCCCCAAGCCTCATCTGTAAAGCCAACCATTCAGATCATTACTGAGTACCTCCTCTGTGCCACGTGTTATAGTTAGTGACAGCTGAATGGTAGGTAAAGCAGCTAGCCGATACGGAGGAATCCCTTGATAACATTAATTTGCTTCCCTTCCTGCTTAATCTCAACTGAGTCAGTGGGCTTGCAAATTAGAAATAGAAACCCCATGCTCAAGCTTTTCGGGGGACTTCATCTGCTCCTGGGAGGAACCTAAAATCCTTTGCAAGGCACTGCAAACCCAATGTGCCCTCCCCACTCCGCCACCTCCTGTGCTCCTCTGCACAGACCTTGGGAGTCCCCAACTGCACCAAGGGCCTTCCCTGCTCCTGCCTGGCCTTCCCTTGCTGTTCCTTCTGTCTGCAAGGCTGTGTCCTCCACACATACCCACCCCTCTACCACCAATCTCTTTTAGGGCTTAGTTTAAATACCATTCTCCTGAGGAAGCCCTTCTGTTTCCCCCACCCCACTAACTAGAGCAGCTTTACCTGCCATCTTCTCTTCCAGGTCCAGGGAGCCCTCTCTGGCCCTTACCATGATGACCATCGTATGACCACCTGGGTGACTTTTTGTGGTTAATAGAAGATGAATCTATTTTTGTAACTTTTCATTTTTTTCAAGACAGAGTCCCAAATGTACTACCTTTTTTTTTTACTGTGGCAAAATAGACACAACATAAAATTAACCATTTTTGCCATTTTTAAGGGTCCAGTTCAGTGGCATTAAGTACATTCATGGTCAAGGGACCAGCACCTCTAGCCATCTCCAGGACTTTTCCACCATCCCAAACTGAAACTCAACACCCATTAGACTCCCCATTGTCTCCTCCCCTCAGTTCCTGGGGACCACTTCCTACTGTCTCCGTGACTCTGACTAGGGACCTCATACACGTGGAATCATACAATACTTGTCCCTTTGTCACCAGCTTATTTCACTTGGCACAATGCCTTCAACATTCCTCCAACTTGTAACGTGTCGGAATTTTGCTTTATCTTATTTTCTCGCTCCCTCTTAAGGCTGAATACTGTTCTTTCGCTGTGGATGTGCGACATGTGTTTATATGCTGATCCGTCGATGGGTACTTGGGCTGCTACCACCTGTTAACGATTGCGGATAGCGCTGCCACGAACATGGGCATGAAGAGTTCTGTTCCCTTGCTTTCAATTTTTCTGTGTCTATGTCTGGAAGTGGAATTGCTGGATCAAATGGTAATTCTATGATTAATATAGGTTGTTTTTTTATCTGTTCTTCTACTCTCCGGGCTCCCTTCCTCTGCCACAGCCTTTAGCCCCGTGAGGAGAGGAACCTTGTCTGTCTTCTGGGACCAGCATGAGCCGGTGCTTCAATCAGTGTTTGTTCAGTGAATGAACAAAAGGCAACTTAGCTGATTTGGGGGCAGGGGAAGCCTGAAGCAGATGGAAACAGAAGATAAGGGGCAGCGGTCCCTGACAGGTTTTCTGTCCCAGAGGGCGCCACACCAAAGACGGTGCCCACAAGGGGGTCCGTTTTGTTCCAGTTTTGTTTTGTTTTTTTTTAAAGTGCCCTTTTTGTGGGGCTCACCCTCCCTCTGGTCTTATACTTAAAGCTTTTAGAAGGAATCATATAAAAGGGAGTTCAAGTATCTTTGCCTCTCTTTTCTTCTTGAGGCAACAGGGCATAACGTGAAAGCTGTTTTTTGAGTCAGAGAAATGAGGTTAGAATTCAAGCTCCCCCACTTCCTGGTAGTGACTCTGAGCCTGTCTTTCGTCATCTGTAAAATGGGAATATTATACAATTCAGTGCAATTTTAAAGATTATCTCAAATATGTAAACGGCCTGGAACAAAGGAGGTGCTGTCAATGCTGGTTCTCCCTTATCTCCTTTTCTATGGGCCACTACACACACCGTGTGTGCTCAGCTGGCCGGCATGATAAGCCCTATTTGAAAGCCTTTATGGTTTTGATCACCATGAGGTAACTTCTAAAACAGAGACCAAAGGAACGTATTCTGGCACAGAGGAGCTCATTATACACCATGCGTTCTCTCCACGGAGGCTGAGCCCACAATTAGAGGTGAACAGGTCCTTACTATTCTCAGGTCAGAAATGTTAGGCACATTGACAAACACTGAACACATCTGAAACGATGACTACGAG
The DNA here is from genome assembly GCF_002288905.1 of Enhydra lutris kenyoni. Taxonomy (NCBI): domain Eukaryota; kingdom Metazoa; phylum Chordata; class Mammalia; order Carnivora; family Mustelidae; genus Enhydra; species Enhydra lutris. Next base: position 2,494,039 of record NW_019154122.1, read on the forward strand.
AACACCTCTCAAGGATGCACCATGCTGGACTTTGCATGGCACTTCCTCATAGGTTCTCTCTTTCAAGCCTGGCAGGAAACAGATGGAGAACTGGAGGAGTTGTCTCAGGTTACAAAGGCTGCATATGGCAGTGGGGTATAATGAAAAGCATTCAAAAGATCTGGGTTCAAATTCCAACTCTGCCCTTCATTCATGTTGTGATTTTAGGCAAGATCAAGTAAATGAGACCCAGCTCAGAAATGATCATTACTGAGGCATATGACTTTCAGTCATTTGTCCTACAACGCATGGTATTTTGCTTCTTTGAGAGACAGGAAGGAAAAACTGAATACACAGGGGGAAAGGACAGCAAGTTCTACTCAGAGTATGTTTGGAAGACCAGCAGCAGGAGCATCACCTGTGAAATGCAGATTCTCAACACCACCGCAAATCTACTGAATCAGAATCCTTGGGAGGTCCGGGATCCATGTTGTCATAGGAAATTTGCAAGCCTGCTAATGGTGTGAGAAGCACTTTGCTATGCACAAGGCATAAATGAATTCATTTTGTATCCTGGTAACTCCCAACTTTATACTAACTTCCTCCACTTGTAACTGCTTACCTGACATCTTCATATAGACATCTCAAATATAATGTGTCTAAAACCAAAATCTTGATTTCTCTCTTTACACCTGCTCCTTTTGTAGGCCTTCTCCACTGGGAACCAGCTCGGCAGTCACCCAACTGTTTAAACCAAGAACCTAGGTGCCAATCTTGATGTCATCCTCTCTCCAGGGTCCCTTTATCCAACCTCATTCATCAACAAATCCTGTCAATCATCTTCAGGTAGATGCAGAATGAAACATCTAGAATCCTTCCCTGCTCACCACAGCTGCACCACTACCAAGCTGAAGTCACTCACACTCGCTGAAGGGTCTCCAATCCATCCTCTGCCCTCAGAGCCTGCGGTCCTCACTGCTAATCTTGGAAAAACATGCACGACGATGTTGGCTCAATCTAGAGACCCTGAGATCCTGACCTGAGCCGAAATCTAGAGTCGGATGCTTAACCAACTCAATCACCCAGTAGCACTGCTCTCTGTTTTTTTCTTTTTTTTTTTAATTTGACAGAGAGAGAGATCACAAGTGGGCAGAGAGGCAGGCAGAGAGAGTGGGGGAAGCAGGCTCCCTGCTGAGCAGAGAGCCCGATGCGGGGCTCCATCCCAGGACCCTGAGATCATGACCTGAGCCGAAGGCAGAGGCTTAACCCACTGAGCCACCCACGAGCCCCTCTACTATTTTTTAACCGAAAATTTTATGGAGATAATTGCAGACTCACACACAGTCATAAGAAAATGTATATTTTGCCCAGCTTTCCCCAGTGGTAATGGTTTGCAAAATTATAGTATTACATCACATCAGGATTCTAACATTGATACATCTTCCTCATTTCTGTCGAACTTATTTGTATGTGTATGACTTCTACAGCAGGAGACCAACTGCTTACCTTTTCTCCTACTTTCCCGGTCCCTCCTCCCTGGTCTCCTTTGCCAATTCCTTTTCTTTTCCCAGCTGTCCTCATGCTATATAATACCCAGATGTTCAGTCCCAGGCCTCTTCATCATGCTCACTCTTAAGATTCCACCCAGTCTCGAGATTTGATTTGATTTTTCATTTTTTTAAAGATTCTATTTATTTGAGATAGAGAGCATGAGAGGGACAAGGGGCAGAGGGAGAAGCCAACTCCCTGCTGAGCAGAGGGCCCAATGTGGGACTCGATCCTAGGACTCCAAGATCATGACCTGAGCCGAAGGCAGTCGCTCAACCAACCGAGCCACCCAGGTGCCCAGTCTTGACATTTTAAATATGGGTAGGTCCCGAATACGTATTTGTAGCCCGAACTCCAGACTCCAGGCTGCCTACAGAGCATCTCCCTGAGATGATTATCAGTGATCTTAAACATGTTCAAAATGGAATTCCTAGTTGTCTGTCAAATCTGCTTTACATACTGCCTTATCTGAATTAACAGCAACTCCGAATTTCCTAATGCTTAGGCTAGAAATTGTAGTCATTCTTGACTTTTCTTTCTCTCCTAAGTCCTCAACAACTCATTCAGAGACATCCTAATGGTTTACCTTTAAAACATAGGCATTACGTGACCATTTCTCACTACTTCCAATGCTGTCATCCTGTCAGTAAGACTGCCTGGATTGCTACAGGACTTTTTAAGAGGTTTTCCTGCTTCTACCCAGGTCCCCCAAATTTCAGTTGCAACACAGCAGAGTTAGTTTTATTTAAACATTTTATCTCTCCATTTGAGAGAGAGACACTGCGCACAAGCAGGGGGAGCAGTAGGCAGAGGGAAAGGGAGAAGCAGGCTCCCTGCCAAGCAAGGAGCCCAACTCGGGCTCGATCCCAGGACCCTAGGATCATGACCCGAGCTGAAGGCTGACGCTCAACTGAATGAGTGACCCAGGAGCCCCCAGAGTTAGTTTTAAATGGAAGTCAGATCATGTGATGCCTCTGCTCAAAATTCTGTGAAGGGTGATTCATCTCATAAAGGCGAGGGTCCTTATAATGGCCTACAAAGCCCTACACACACAGCTCCTCGTCCCCCTCTTACCTCTATGACCTCATCCCCTCTCACTCTAACCATACTGGTCTCTGGGCCGCATGCTCCTCCAGCTGGCAGAGGGCCTTTTCACTAGTAGCTGATCCCCCTCTGGAAAGCTCTTCCTCACGGATCCATTTGGCCAACCCTTACCTCCCTCAAGTCATCTCAAATCTCACTTTCTCAGCGACTACCATGACCAGCCCTTACTCTGCTCCTTCTTTTCTCCACAGCACACATCATCTTGATGATGTACTTGACAATTTACTCATGCCTTGTTTATTGTCCATCTCTCCTTTAGAATGTAAGCATGAAGGCAGGAATCTTTGTCTCTGTTCATTGATGTATCCTAAGAACCTTTAACAGTGCCGAGCATAGAGGAAGCACTCAAAAAATTATCCAATAAATGACTTTAGGGGCGCCTGGGTGGCTCAGTGGGTTAAAGCCTCTGTCTTCTGTCATGATCCCAGAGTACTGGGATCAAGCCCCACGTCAGGCTCTCCGCTCAGCAGGGAGCCTGCTTCCTCCTCTCTCTCTGCCTACTTGTGATCTCTGTCAAATAAATAAATAAAATCTTTAAAAAAATAAATAAATGACTTTAGCAGGACATGTTTTTTTAGATAGTTATGGATTTATTTTAGCACACTAGCAAGTAATATAATAAGCGTGCAAGCCTGTAAGTTCAGTAGCAACAGGTTCTTTCAGGACCTGTATTAAATAGCATTTCCTTTAAAAAAAAAAAAAAAGATTTTATTAGACAGAGAGAGAGAGAGCATCAACAAGTTGGGGATGTGGCCTGGGAGGGGCAGAGGGAGCAGCCAACTCTCCACTGAGCAGGGAGCCTGACCCGGGGCTTGATCCCAGACCCTGGATCATGACCTGAGCTGAATGCAGACTCTTTATTAACCAACCTGAGCCTTAACTGGTCCTGAGCCACCCAGGAGTCCCAAATAAGAGGATTTCCTATGTAACCTGAAGATACTGTATACAGCAGAGACAAGCAAATTTGCCCTCTATACAGCACAGACAGGCAAATTCAAATCCTTTGCCACACCAGAGGGACTTCGAGAACAAGAATTGTATCCTAGAATCTTCAAATCTGGCCGTGCATACAAATCATCTAGGAAACTTGCTAAAAATAGATTCTTGTGTTCTCTAAGCTTTCTGGGGTCGGGGCCCAGACTCTATACTTTAAATGAACGTCTCAGGTGATTTTAACAGTCCAGTATCGGGGAAGGATTAAGTCTTAGGGACTACTAGATCAGATGACCTGAGGGCTTTTTTTTTTCCCCAATATTTTATTTTATTTGAAAAAGACAGAGAGATCACAAGTAGGCAGAGAGGCAAGCAGAGAGAGAGGGGGAAGCAGGCTCCCCACTGAGCAGAGAGCCCAATGGGGGGCTTGATCCCAGGACCCTGAAATCATGACCTGAGCAGAAGGCAGAGGCTTAACCCACTGAGCCACCCAGATGCCCCTCTGAGGGCTCTCCTAACAAAGAAGTTCTAGCTTTGTTATTGAGACAGGACTGACTACACCATAGAACAATGTTTTGCAGACTGCAGATTTAATGGGTTAGAACCAGCATTAGGAAAAAATTACACATAGACTATAAAATGCGGATGCATGGCATACAGTAAGGGTTATCGTTCCTTAAACCATTTTTTCAATGGTGAGTGTATGTACAGTGGTAACACAAAATACATTTAGTTCTTAAGGGGACTGTGATTAAAAAATATTTGCAAGCCACTGCTGTTGAGAAAAAAATGAACCTTAACTTTCTATGTAGTAAAAATGTGAAATTTCTGAGTCCCACTAAGTTCAAGTTTCTGAGTGGAGTTCAGGAATATGTATTTTTAACAGGTAACTGATGCAGATGGCCCTAGACCATAAGTGGACTACTGTGTTCTGTGAACTCAAACCTGTCCCCAGGACCAAACTCACCCAGGGCTTTTCAATACTGGGAGCTAGGGTGCAGTATGGAATGCCTTCAGGAGGAACAAATCCAACCCCTCCTTTTTGTGGTGGCAGTAGGGGATCACCTGGAAAAGCACAGTTAGTATCACTCTGTTACATTGGGCAGGAATCCTATTTTGCTATTTATAACAGGGCAGTGGATTTCTTTTCTACCTGAAAAGTGGGGGAGGTAGGAGGGACATGGGACTTTTTGTCCACTGAGCAGTAGACTGTATCTGTTTGGTTCAAGGCTGTGCTTTTTTAGGTAAGCACTCAAGCACATGCTGAATGAATGTCAAGAGACAGAAATCCTGAACTGGGTAGACAGGAAGCTGTAAGTGGTCCCTCTCCAAGTTGCCATTACTCCCAAAACCCAGTTCTCCTTTTCTTAAATTTTTCTTTTTAAGTAATCTCTACACCCAACATGGGGCTTGAACCCACAGCCCTGCCTTTGAAGAATGGCTCCATTACCACCACTGTGACTCTGGACAATTCATTTCCTCCTCTGTGCCTTTCTCTGAGTCTTAATCACTGTTAGCACCTCACAGTGCCATGAAAATGAAATAAGTTGATCGGTGCCTGTCAGAAAAGAATCCTGACGGACATCCAAGAAAGCAGAACCCTCCCCTGGAGTTTGCCTCCATGACCACTCTGGGCCCAACAACCATTGTGTAAACTATCTGCTATCAGTAGAGGCAGAGGAGGTGCCGGCTGGCAGCTAGTGGGGCTCTTATGAGAAAGAAGCCTATGCTATCTGTTAGGGACCTACACGGTATTGGAGATGCTTAGGGGCACCTGGGTGGATCAGTTCGTTAAGCATCTGCCTGTGGCTCGGGTCATGATCCCAGGAGGGAGTCTGCTTCTCCCTCTGCCACTCCACCCACTTGTGCTTGCTCACTCTCTCTCTCAAATAAATACAAATCTAAAAACAAAAACAACAAACAGCTGAGATGCTTCAATTCCAAATTCTGTGCTCTTACACACCATGATATACCACATATTTAAGCAGAACCAATCTCTAAAAGCAAAAAAACAGAAATACACTATAGGAAAACACTTTCAGAGGCAGTCACCATGGTATTAAAGGGTTAAAAGTCTTACAAACAAAGCACATTCAGCAGGGTAACTGAGGGGGGTCTAGAACAGCACTTTGTATGCCTTTGCCTTCCAAGCTACTTTCACACCACAGGTTAACTGTGGACATAATTTATCTAAAAGCAAATTAAATAGTGATACATATAATTACGTAACACCTTAAAATCAAATTATGTAAGGTCCTCAACTGATACAATCACAACTCCTCATTTTTGTTCAGATTTGTGAAAACATAAACCTCTGCATCTGTTTCCTGAGCCTTCCTGCACCTGGAGCAGAGTGAAGTTCTGTCCTCCTGGTGGTGCCCCGGGTGCGTTACTCTGGATTCCCCCCTGACAACCACACACTGTGGTTTCCATAACAAGTTGCTTGCAAGTGGTTCTGTACCCCCAGGCACCACTTAGGTCCCTAGTGAATGGCAGCTTAAACTATATGTGGGTGGTTCCTGGGCCCTGACCTGGCCACTCACCTGGAAAGCCTGGGCCTTAACCCTTTAGGACTCAGCCACCGGCAGCCTACTACTCACTGTTGTCCTTACCCACCAGTTGGCACCTCAACCGACATGTGGACTTTAACAGACTGCACCTAGCAGGTGGTTAAACTGCACAAAAAGGCAAAAGCACAAAATCAGAAGATAAAAAGTTCATAAAGTCTTAGACAAAATCTAGCAGGTCAGTCTGCTCTGGAGGGCCAGATGGCTTGCAATTTGCTTTGTTCTTGTCTTTGGTTCATGATGCTAACAGGGCAAGCAAAGCAGAAAACAGAACACAGATGACGTCTCTCCAGCTTAGTGTTCTTTCAACAACACCACACCATCAGATAACTTGAAGATACTATGCAAGGACCTCACAGATACTACACAGAGGGCCAAAACAAGAGAACCTGTACTGGGGCACGGGGCAGTCCCACAGAACACTCGGATATTCAGTGCTGGCCACATAGATAACACAGTATATCCCATACCTCTAAAAGATGGTGTATTATAAAGCGGCCATAATGACATGAGAATATACTTAAGAGGAAAAAACCACAAATTGAAATTATATCTTGAGGGCGCCTGGGTGGCTCAGTGGGTTAAAGCCTCTGCCTTCGGCTCAGGTCATGATCCCAGGGTCCTGGGATCCTACATTGGGCTCTCTGCTCTGCAGGGAGCCTGCTTCTTCCTCTCTCTCTCTGCCTGCCTCTCTGCCTACTTGTGATCTCTGCCTGTCAAATGAATAAATAAAACCAAAGAAAAAGCCAGGGCACCTGGGTGGCTCAGTGGGTTAAAGCCTCTGCCTTCTCGCTCAAGTCACGATCCCAGGGTCCTGGGATCAAGTACATCGGACTCTCTGCTCGGCAGGGAGTTTGCTTCCCTTCCTCTCTCTCTACCTGCCTTTCTGCCTACTTGTAATCTGTCAAATAAATAAATAAATAAAATCTTTAAAAAAAATAAAAAGCCTACAAAGTACAGCTCTGTTTGCTAACTAGTGTTTCTAATAGAGGAGGAGCACCTACTGTTCCTAGACTTGGATCATCATGTATCTTAGTTACTGGGCACAGTCCTATGGATTGGTATTTCCTACCAACCAGCTCAAAATAGTAACATATCCATGTACACACACTATTCTGAAAAGTATTTGATCCCATCTTTAAAAAGAACCCTAGACTACTCTTACCTGGATTGATCTCCACTTTGCCCATCCTGTGGGTGAAAATGCCAAGCACTCTGGTACAACTTAAGCGGTTTCCCCATTTCCTTTAAAAATCTATCCTACTGCAGTGGCAGTAATGGTAGGTTGTGATGTGGCCTCTCACTAGCCTGATCTGATCTACTCTGGACTTCCACCCTTGCTCTCTAGTTATAATCTCCCGGCCGTTTGTCAACCAGACTGGTTCCCTCCAAGCCTTTGCACAGCTAGCTGGCCCCATCTCATTACCTGCTCGAGTATCAGTGACCATCCTGTACCCATGTACACAGCAACTACTTGCGTCATTATCCTGAATCGTAGAATGTTTGACACCCCTGACCTATAGGCACTAATACGAACGGCAGCCCTAGTTAAAGAAAAAATTTAAAGACATCACAAAAAAAAATTTTTTTTGTCTCCAGGATGGGGACAGATTATTGCCCCAGACTGAGAACACTGTCATAGAGGATAGTTGAGGAACTAGAACATTCAGTCAGCAAAGTAGCATCCAGTATTTTCTGGGCCTGGTACTGGAATACAGATGCCTGCTAGAGCACTACTGTATTCTGAAGACAACCATGTGACATGGGAGCAGAGGGTGACCTAACACTGATTTAAGTTTTTTCATGGATAACGCTGAAGTAATGAGAAAAACAGCCACACAGCAAGAACTTCACAAAACTAAATTTATTAAAGAAATCTCCGTGGGTATTAGGTCTTCCCTCCCTGTTTTGGCACTAGTATGTAGGTAGTTTTTAGGCATTAGTGTGTGCACACGAATTACCTATGGATCTCATTAGAAAGGCAGATTCTAACTCAGTAGACCTGAGGTGAGGCCCAAGAGTTTTAACCAAACCCCAGGTGACTGTATCCACTTAGAAGCAAGTGAATGCATGTAAACTCAAAATGCATGTACTTTAGAAACCAATGTGAAATGTTTGGAAGTCACGCTTCTAACCAGGACAGGAGGCAAGCTTTCCTGGCCCTGACCCTCTAAAGTGGTTAGGGAAGTCTCCCCATTTGCTCCAGGCTCCAACATGTTTCAGGACTCACCCAGATGATCACTGAGAGTTAGGGCTGAAACCCAGACAGATCACCAAACTCCCGAGAGTCCTTTTTCTACTAGGCCAGGAGCCCACGTTGTTTAATTTTAAAAATGGGGAGTCAGGGGCACCTGGGTGGCTCAGTCTTTAAGCATCTGCCTTCAGCTCAGGTCATGATCCCAGGGTCCTGGGATTGAGCCACACATTGGGCTCCCTGCTCCGCGGGAAGCCTGCTTTCCCTCTCCCACTCACCCTGCTTGTGCTCTTGTTCTCGCTGTCTCTGTCAAATAAATAAATAAAATATTTTTTAAAAGGGGGTGGGAGGGGAGTCAACTCAACTGAATACATGACATGGCAGGACCAAATAAAGGGCAGGGAGGTTCATATTAAATAGGAACCCAAACATGAAAACATACAGATAACAACAAACGGCTGTAGTAGTATTAAAGGGCCATTCACTTTCTACACTTACTTCTGAAATGCTTTAAACAAAATGAGCATAATGCTATCTGCTCTGTACAATATACTGACTCCCCAAGGCAGCTAGCACCCGCCAGCAGAAGTTATATATATTCACCAACAATTTGTTCTCACGTGTATATTCCAGTTGTAGTTGTTACTGTAATTACAGAGGTTAAGACAAGTCAAGTCCCCCCTCCTGCCATGAAGCTGAACCACAAGAATCATTCCCACACAAGTTTCACTCTGTTTATAATGTGATAGTCCTGGCCCTAGAGTCAGACTGGAAAGTGAATGCATGCTAGTATTTTAAGTGAAACACAAAGTATATGGTAATACATTTTATAATTCTCCCCTTTAACCAACTGTATCTGACCTCTCTGGGTAAGACTTCATTATCACAAAGACAGAAATGTCATATTTCCATAACAATGAAGGCACACCAAAGAGATTGCTGGGTTTTAAAATAACTACAAAGGCAGGTAACAAATTAGAGAACCATTTAATGGCAGTGAAAAGGCCACCTGAGAAAAACTGAACTCATTAGTCACAAGTGAGTAAATTATTGAACTGAATTAACATGTGCTCAAAATGTAAACCCTAAATGGAAAACTACGAACCATTGGCCAAGCACTGTGTCCAATGGCCAGAGAAATGGTGACTTCTGAATGTCACTGGTTCAGTGACAAGGAAAAGACAAGAAGTTTTACTTTCACACCAGAGGAAGAGCTAACTGATAAGGGTAACATTTCTCATATACCAAAACACAGAATTAGCCCCTTTTGAGCCCTACATGCCTGGCACAGGTCTAAGAATTCTGTAAGTATTAAACTACTTAACCTTCTGAGGGCTATCACTTGCCTCCATGATACAGATGAGAAACTGGGGCAGAGAAGAACTTGCTTAAGGTAGCATAGCAGATAAAAAGGAGGACAGGGAATCAAATCCAGGAAATCTGCCTCAAACAACATGCTCTTCTAGGCTTATTTTTGCTTCAACAATCCTATACCTTCTCATTTTAAAGGAAAATTGAATCTGAACAGTTAAATCAAAATTTAATCCCAAACATGACACACCGAAGCCTGTAAAATACCCTTTCTCAGACGCAAGTGCTGGTATAATCTCTAGTGAAGAACAGAATTACTAAATAGAAGGGAGCCTCCTGCAACGTGGGAACACTGTACCCCACCTTTAACCAAAGCGCTACATTCAAACCCCAGCGCTATATTCATACCCTCCCCTCTACAATCAGTTTCCATGTGACTGCCGCACCGCCACAGCCTAACAACAAGAGTGTGGGGAGCACAGGCAACGCTGTGAAGCTCACGCTTCGATCTGCCAGGAAACACTGGCATCCAGAGGACGACAGGGTCGTTACCAGCTATTCCCAACGAAGCTTTAAGTGGCTGGAGGTCCAGGGACTTGAATATGGCCAGGCTCCTTTCACAGAACACACAACAGTAATATATATTTCACTGAAAAGTTTTTATTGGCCTTTTGGATAGAAACGGGAATTTATTTGCCAGGAAGGATGATCCCATCATACTGAAAGAGAAGAGATTTTATTTTTTCACAACAGGAGGCAACAGCAAAGATGGCATCAATGGCTAACATTTGAGAACTCACATCTGATACATAAATTCAGCTCTGAACCCCACATCCCTTCTGAACTAAGCAGGAAACTGGCCAGTTTTAACAACTGCTACACTGTGCTAAACTGCAACACACCTTGAGGAAAAGGGGCTCCTATTAAAGACCTATTCCTCCCCTTCCAGCTACCTGTATATGTGGGGATGGGGAGAAACCCCGATTTTGGGTGTCCAAACCACCAACCCTGGAAGCCCACATTTGTCAAGGTGCCCAAATACTCTATCTTTAAAGAAACTACCCACCAAATGGTGCTGGATTTTGCACCCCCAAATCCCAACTCCATTCACCAACACCACATTCCACCAGTTCACCTGAGATAAATCAGCTTTACCTTCTGCTGGAACCAGCGCATGGCCTCCTCTTTGCTGATTCTGTGTTTGGCCCCAATGCAGCCTGTCCTGCGCTTCTTGTCTGCGATGCTGAAACCTGGCCTACCCAGCACCTGTCCCAGGAATAACCAACAGTCACCTAGCCAGCTCACAGTCAAGAGTAGACGGACAAGACTCACACATTGGAGATTGATCTTCAAGAGTCACCTGGTGGCCCAATGATTTCTGGAACAAGAGACCCATGATCTCAGGGTCTAATAAACCAGTTACCGGCATCCTGGACAACATACGACACTAGAGGTCTGCTTTGGAGGCTGGAACTTGCAGTCCCCCCACTTCCCTGCTCAACTTCCAACAGTAGCTAAGGATTCTCCATCACTGCTCCCCAGTCTCCAAAGCACATTTTAAAAGTAACATTAAAAAAAGGGGGGGGGAAGCTTACTGTAAATATGTCCATTACAGAAAACTTAAGATTTTGAGAAGCACAAAGAAATAGTTATTCTTCTCTTCTGCTTCAGCTCAAAAGTGCTTCTTAAAGGCTTGCTGTTCTCAAACCCTATGTGAGGGTGCTGCCATGACTCGGTTCCACACTAGCCAGGACTTCCGGTTTTTGCTGTGTGGTTTTACGACTGGGCAAACATGATGCGGTAACACAAATGGTCATTTCTACATTGAAATCCCTATCCTGACTGAGCAAACAGACACCTCACCCAACTCACATCGACGTCCTCTGGATGGAACACACGCTATCCCCACGGTCTAAGGGAAGGAGCTGGGAAAGGAGCAGCCTCCGTACAGCCAACCCACACACCACACACAGCACCAAACTCTCCAATTTTCAATTCAGTGGGTGGAACAGTTCTTCCTTCCACCTATTAGTCACACTGGTGCTTGCTAGATCCTAGACATAAGCTTCGCGATAGCAGGATCTTGCCTATCTACTCAGTGCTGCATCCTGCCACAAACAAGGCACATCTTCCCAAGGGGCAGAACACAAAGGCAGACAACACTCCAGGCTTCGATCCAACATCAAGGCAGCAAGCACAAAATAAAGGAGTAGCAGATCCCACTCTCCTCACAGATCAGGAGTAGAGAAGACTAAATATTCGTACCACATAGAAGTCCAGGCCGTAGATCCCAATGCTTGGGTCATACTTGATACCAAGATCGATGTGCTCCTGGATCCCAAAGCCGAAGTTTCCAGTATCAGAGAAGTTATTTTTTCTTAACTCATACTCTCGAACCTAAGGAGAAAAATGCAGCAATCACACTCATTGTCAACTCAAATCACCCCCACATTACTAGCTTAGACCTCAACACTCAGGACCCCAGAGATGCAATGCAATATAATGTGATCCTAAACAGAATCTCATCATTTCCCCAAGACACCAAATCACATCCCAACGATGGATGTCATAGAACTTTCCAAACATCTAAAAGGCATGGAAAAACCCAGAGAAATCATGAAGAACAGTTTAAACCTTGCTGAGTGCAGGAAACACCCTTAAGAGATTAAAAAATAATAAAATAAAAATTAAAAAGCCAAGGCACCAAAGACAGTACATGAAGTATAACCACCACCACAACTATCTACTTGTTAAGTCGGCACTCTATTATTATCCCAGGATGAGATCAGCCTCACCTTTAGACCTTTCTCCAGGATTTCTTCTGCCTTGGCCCCACGGACTGTGCAATGGACAGCAATCTTTTCATTTCTCCTGATACCAAAGGATCTAACCGTGTATCTAGCTGCAGGCAGGGGGAAACAAGGAATCAGGTATCACACTCCCACTGCACACACCTCTTCCCCGGAACATCATCTCCATAACTCCCAAGAAACATTAAATACCTACCCACATCCCAAGTGATGGCATTCCAACCAGTGTCACCTACATCTCGTTTCTTCCATAACACAGAAAACATATTTTCAACTCCCAAGTCCTCAGTCATACTTAGGCAGTTAAGAGCTCGAAGGAACACTTGGGTGCCTGTCAGTCAAGCATCTACCTTTGGCTCAGGTCATGATCCCAGGGTCCTGGGATAGAGCCCCGCTTCGGGCTCCCTGCTCAGCAGGGAGCCTGCTTCTCCCTCTCCCTGCTTGTGCTCTGTCAAATAAATAAAACCTTAAAAAACCAAAAAACCAAAAAATGCTCGAAGTCATAATGTCTAAGTCTCAGGATGGGCCAAGTTCACAGCCAGAATAGGCCTCTAGAAAGAAATAGGATGACTGTGTTCTAAAGAAAATAAAACATTAATGAAAGCACCTAAGATTCTCTAAAGCGTTATTGTAAGGTTGTCCTCATATTACAGATGACGTTCTGGGAGGTTAACTTGCCCCAAATCACAGTCGGTAATAAAAGACAGGATCTGAACCCAAGAACCTGCGGTATTCCACTACCATAAAGCAATGGAACTTTAAAAACAAAAAAAGCAACAAAACGCTAACGTCTACACTGAGTTTGTATATGGCAGGCACTTCAAAGAATCCGTTTGATCCTTCACAATCTTATTACCTGTTATCATCCCCTTTAGATAAATAAGGAAGCTAAGACCCAGAAAGGCCAAAGTCACACCAGCAAATGATGGAGCCGGGATCTGAACGCAGCCTGTTCAGGTACACAGCTCTGACCTTAATGGAGCCTATAAATTCCAAATGTGTATCAACATTTGGAATTGTACCACAACAACTGGAATGTACGACATTCCCAACATTTCTAACTTTTCCAACTTTCCCTGGAAAAATCTCTACTTGGGACTCGTCCTACCTTAATCTCTGCTAACTTAAAAACCTGGTATTCCAACAACAAACCCAATCTTGAAAGTTAGATACTTCTTGGGTAGCTCAGGAAAGTAATGCTTTTAAGGGACACCAACTGTCACTTTCAACATGGGCAGTAGAGAGGCTGGACGCCAGGTCAATCAGCAAACCTGTAGGCATACCGAGCCCCCGGTCCTCTCCCCCAAATGTCACCACTCACCTTTGGAGAACACGGGGGTCTGGCCTGTGAGCTGCTCCAGCACCTTGGCTGCCCGGGTCAGTCTGTCTCCGCTCTCCCCCACACAGATGTTGAGGCAGAGCTTGCGGATGCGAAGTTCCCGCATGGGGTTCTCCTTCTCACCTTGATCCTGCTGCAACAAGGGAAGCGGGGCAGTCAACACACAACCCGACCCCAGACCGCCGCGAGCCCAGCATCTGTAGACACAGCATACCTACTTCTAAAGCCCTAGCTAAGGGTTTAGAAAGTATCACGGTGTCCGTGTGGGAGGCACCAAGGCAGAAGACAGCTCGGGACTGGCTTCCCTCCTCCATGCACGGAACGGGTTAACAGAAACTTAGGACAGGTATCGGGAGTTCAAGTTACAGGGAGAAGAGGAACCCCAAGGAGCTCAGCGTGTAGGGTGTCGGAGCGCGTCCGCACTATCCCGCCAACCGGGAAGCAAACAGAATTTAAACGCTGGGGAAACAGGAAACACGTGGTTGTGCGACCTCCCCCATTCCATTCCGAAGCAGCCCGCTGGCCGCGGCAGGAGGCTAGCGCCTTCCCCAAGCGCAGCAACAGGCTGAGGCTCCCTAGCACCCGCCAAGTCTCAAGTTCCCGGGACGGTTAACAGGTCTGGACACCGTGTGCCAGCCACTTCGTTCGCTCCCCTCGCCCTTCCTGCAGCCGACGGGCCGAGCTTCTGAGCCCTCCCGGTGGCTGCCCTGAGCCCGCTCCTAAGACGGCGGGAGGGGAGACCACAGGTTCAGCTCCGCGCCCTCGGCCCGCACGACTCTGCCAGTTTCGGCACGGCCAGCCCTACCGGCTCCCTTCTTCTCAGGCCGCGGACAAGGCACTTCCCGCGGCCTCGGCCCGCCGCGGATGAAGGCGGATGAAGGGAAGCAAACCCGGGCCTCAGCTACTCACCGCCATGGTGGAGAACAGGAAGAGAAAGTGAAGCTTCCGGCCCAGGGCCTTATGGGTCGGGAGGCGGGCTCTTTCCCCCGGATACCCGGAGAGCTGCGGCGGAGTAAGAGGGGCGGGAGCGGCGCGGCGTAACGTAGGACTCGGTCTGGTGACAGCCGCCCACCACCGCGAGCCACCCTCGCGGACCACCGGGACCCGGGCTTTCCAAAAATTCTCTTTGAAAGCTCCATGAACCGGCTTTTCCTTGAACTTCCGATCTCGTGGGCGCCCTTCCTTCCCACAGTCTCCGGACCTGGTGGTTCTTGGAGTGATGAGACTTCCAAGACTACGTGAAGTCAGTTGTGCAAACTGTAATGCATATAATTTATTCGGTAACATTGTAAGTAAATGGAATTTATACAGTGAGAACAGGGATGGCTTAAGAGGCCTGAGCTGTGGAGACAGTTTGCTCTTGTCTTGGCTACACGACCCAGAGCAGATTACTAATAAGACCTCGTTCAGCCTCGGTTTTTCTCAGCTTTAATATGGGTACCTATATTATAGAAGATTGTGGTGAAAATTGTGTAGAGCACAAAGTTAAGCTCGCAAGAAGGGTTACTTTTTTTTTTTTTTTTAAGATTCTATTTATTTATTTGACAGAGAAATCCCAACTAGGCAGAGGGGCAGGCAGAGAGAGAGGGAGGCAGACTCCCTGCTGAGCAGAGAGCCAGATGTGGGCTGGATCCCAGGACCCTGAGATCATGACCTGAGCCTAAGGCAGAGGCTTTAACCCACTGAGCCACCCAGGCGCCCACAAGAAGGGTTACTCTAAATATAAACTCACTATATCCAAGCAACTCTTTACCCTCCACCCTGCCAAAAAGTGTTAGATATGGTTTATAATCAACAGTCATCCTGCACTCACAAAAATGGCTTGCAGATTAGTCTCTGACAGGCTCCAGTGGCAAACAATAATAGGGCTTTCTGGTTTACGCTAATCCTCAGCAGCAGGACCCACATCCCGGGGAGAACTTGGTATTGAATCTGCCAGTTTCTCTAACAGGAATAAATGGGCAAAGGGCTTTGGTGGAAAAGGAGGCAAGCCTCTTACTTCTGCCATAATTCCCTTCTCCCACTGCTACAGGGGAGGTAAAATCCCCCAGGCTCTTCTGGTTTCATTAGGTAGGGATGCAAGGGACTTCAGGAAAGCTGGGCTGATGGAGGAGAGCAAAGAGATACCCCTCCTCACAACCTGCACCTTTGAGCTTCCTCCATCAGGCAGCCAGTAGCTAGCCAGGATCGAGATCCCAGGCCTCAAACAAACCTCTGGGAGGAGCAGAGCCAAGGGAGAGGCTGCTCCAAAACTTGGAAGAAAGAGACAAGACTGCAGAATACAACACACGATCCTGGATTTTCTTTTGCTATAAAGCATGTTTTTGGAATAATTGACAAAGTCTGAATCAAGTCTGCAGATTTCAGAGGTGTACCCATGTTAATTTAGTATCTTCATTCTGATTACTTGACCTTGGTTATATCAGAGAATATTGTTGGATTTACAGTGTTTGTTGTAAATGGCCATCATGTCTTCAGCTTACTTTCAAATCAGGGAAAAAGTGGTAAATAAGATTCGGGGAATCTGGGTGAAATGGCCTCTTGCAACTTTGTGACTTAATTTGTTAAACTAAAGTTAAAGTAACCTGAGGGAAATATATACCTAGGAAATATAAAACAGCTCATCCTACAAATCTCAGGCTCATTCCCTTCCTCTCAACTTTTCTGCAACGGAACTTCCCTGTAATAGTGCTCACTTGCCTCCAGTGTCCACACCATGTGAATGAGAGTAGCTGATTACCATGCCCAGCAGGTACCAGTTCACTCAAACTTCAGCATCCCTGTGGAGGAAGATACTGTTGTTTTCCTGTTTTACAGATGAGCATAGCACACAGAAGGATCAGTAACTTTTATAGACACTATTTAAATTAGGCAGTTTAACACCAGAGTCTTGGCGTTCATCTAGGAGCTGATGAACTTGGCCTGGGCCAAAAGCTGCCCTAGACTTTCCCCTTTACACCTGTTCCTTCCTGTGACCCTAGCTCTCTGGTTCTTGCACCAGTCAGGCACCAGAAGGAAGATGAGGGGTAGCATTAGACTGAGCACCCCACCTGCTTCCTCCTTGCTTACAACATCAAGGTCAGCAGAGGCAGAGGCAAAAAGTCTTGCTGTGCTTTATTCCCATGCCTCAAACTCATCAGCAAAAAGAAAAGTGCATTAGCAGGACAGATTTAAGACCATTCAGGCAAGAGAAGAGTAAGTCTAAGGCTTCTCCTTGAGCCGTTCTTTTCCAGCTGTGGCTCACTGCTCACTTCCTGGCCACTTTCATGGCAGACTTGGTGACTTTGCCACCAGTCACTGCTTTTTTCTCCACAGCCTTGATGACCCCAACAGCCACCATTTGCCTCATGTCACGCACAGGGAAGCGACCTAGGACACAGGGCATGAAGAAACAGGTGGCAAATGTTACCAGCGCACGAGCTATAGGACACTGGCACAAGAGGTCAAGTGAGTGATACTCTGAATTATACATAGGAGTGCATTAACTTCAGGAACTCATAGTACATCTCATTATGTCTATTTTACAGTTGGGGAAACTGGGGCAAAGAAGTAGAAGGTCACTTTGCTGTGATGGTTGAAAACCCAGAAAGTCTCACACCAGCACTTACATTTTTAGCCACTGGACTGTCCTACTTCCATAAGTAAAGGTCACAGGGAAAACTTTGCTTTTAGTGCACCCACCACATGCTAATAGTAATACTCCCAGCCTCCTCCAAGCAGCTAGCTCCATCTCTGTGCCCATCACAACCACCCATATGATGGATCTCATATACATTCAGCTGTGAACCTGGCAATTGCTTCTCCTAGAGGTTCCTGAATGCTCCTCTGATTTCAAGTTATGGAGGGCAAGGCTTTGGCATCTGGATTCAACCTCATAGTATTTTTGGCAGAAGTAGAAAGAACTAAACCAGCTTTGCAAGATTCATGTGGCAACTCCTGTGGCCCACCTCTAAAATTAGCCTTTTGAAATTCACCCCCTTCCCCATTAACTGGGAGGCCCTGATGGCAAGGACTTGTTTACAAATATCATCTAGCACAGAGCAGGCACTATGTAAAATTGCCTACTCCCTATATATTTGAATTCAGAACATTCTAAGTTAATTGTTCAAACCTAGCCATGCATAATATACTTGAAACAGACTCCTAGGCTGCAGCCTTGACCAGGTGAATCTCTCGGGGTCTGAGCCTCTGGGTTTAATAGGGTCCATCAGTGGTTCTGATTATCCACCAGGTTTGAAAACCACTACACTGGAAAAAGAAAAGGAAAGAAAAAGGAAAAAGAAAAATCCTTACTAATCTCTGCTTTATTCACTTCCTCTAAATCAGAGTTTCTCAAATTGATGTGCATCCCAGTTACCTGGGGATCTTGTGAAGCTGAAGATTTGAATTCAGCAGGTCTGGATGGTGCCTGAGGTTCTCCACTTCTAACCCGCTCCCAGGGGATGCCCGCGCTGCTGGTCCACCGACCACACTTTGAGTAACAAGGCTCTAAAGTGGCCCTGACTTGCTGTGTCACCCTAGGCAAGCCACTTTCCTTTTTTTTCTTTCTCCCCACCCCCCCTTCTAATCTGGAACTCTGGTCCTTCTGACCAGGTTCTGCAACCTGGCTTGGGAGTGACACGTTGGCTCCCTGGCTCCAGGAGGAGGAAGAGGCAGGTCCTAGGATCCAGGTGCTGTCCAAGGTGCTTACCAAGGGGCAGGTACTCTGAGAAGCTTTCCACACACATGGGCTTTCCTGGAATCACCTGAATGATGGCCGAGTCCCCAGACTTCAGGGCTTTGGGATTGTCTTCCAGCTTCTTGCCCGAGCACCAGTCAGTCTTCTCCCTGAGGTCTGCAAATGTGAGCCATGTGGCAGTCCAGAACTGGTGAGCAGACAGCTGCCATGCTGCCAGGGTGGTTGAGAGTGATCATCTGGAACCCAGGGTGGGATGGGAGCCAGGAGGGTGTCAGCCCAGCATCCTCCAGGCAAGGTAGTCCTAACCAGCTAAGGGGTCAGGCAGCTTGAACACTATGTATGTATGTATGGATGGATGGATGGATGTGTCTATGAGAAAGTGAACAAGCGCACCAGCAGGAGAACAGGCAGGCAGAGGGAGAAGCAGGCTTCCTGCTGTCATGGGACTCTAGACCCCAGGACCCTTGGGATCATGACCTGAGCTGAAGGCAGATGCTCAACTGACTGAGCCACCCAGGTGTCCCATCTTGGACACACTTTAAATTACAGTGAGCGTTTGAACATTTGTAGAGTATACCAAGTTCTGTGCTAAGCATGTCTCATGCATTCTAATTTAATTGGCATAGCACAGGGCCTGGATGATTTACCCATGATGAAATAGCAGGAAGTGGCGGAGCTGGGGATGAGTGATACTAAAACCCACACACATACATGTTATTTATGTACTACCTTTCCCGGCCATTTAGAAAAATGCATTACAGTAGCAACTAACTAACTTGTTAGGTGACCTGTTGGCCCGAGGTCAGCTGTTTTACCTATCATTACCTCGTGTAATGCTCCCAAACTCACTGCGAGATAGTGCCAGCCTCCATCTTCAGAAGCAAGAATGTGCCAGGCGTTGCAGTCAGAACAGCCTCCACATTCTAACTCGGGGCCAAAGAAACACCCGAGAGCTCTAACATACAGATTCCCAGTTTCCACCCATGTCTACCAAATCACTCCCTGGAACCACTGGGGAAAATGTTAGGAATCTGCATTTTTGAGATTCATCCCAGGTGATTCTAACCCACCTGATTTGAAACTGACTACTTTAAGTCTTTAAGACCATACTGTGGAAATGAACAAGACCATTGAACTGCATTGTTTTGTTTAAGGGCAAAGTGACAAAGAAGTTATAGTCAGGATTCTAACCTGGACAGTCTGACTCTACCTACACTGCAGGTCAGTGCCCACTTCCTGGATGACCCAGTGAATCATTCTGCTCATAGGACAGCATGGCTGTCTCAGGTGACACCCCTTAAATGGGCCTCCTCACCTGGCAGATGAACCTCACTACTTCCGAGGGTGGGTCATTCTTACTGTCTCCCACAACATAGCCCCGCCTGATGTCCTTCACTGGCACAGTCCTCACATTGAAGCCCACATTATCTCCAGGCAGGACCTCAGCCAGGGCCTCGTGGTGCATCTCTATACACTTGACCTCTGTGGTGATGTTGCAGAGGGCAAAGGTCACCACCATGCCTGGCTTGAGGAAGCCTGTTTCCACCCACACCATGGGCAAGGTGCTGATGCCTGGGGGGACAAAGCAACCAGAGCTGTCAGCAGCCAGACTTCAGTGAGCTCCCAACTCCAAGCACCCCGATATAACATATACTCACCCCCAATCTTGTATACATCCTACAGAGGCAGCCACAGGGGCTTATCCGTAGGGCGGGCAGGGGGCATGATGGAGTCCAGGGCTTCTAGCAGTGTCATGCCCACCATGTTTCCTTCCTTCCTGATGATGTTCCAGCCTTTAAACCAGGACATCTGAAAAAGCCACCAAATGTGCAGCTTGCTTAGCTTGAGGGAGCCTGTCCCAGGTGCCAACATGTATTGAACATGGGACCTCAAGCAATTTTTTTTTAAAGAATTTACTTATTTATTTGTCAGAGAGAGCGAGAGAGAGCACGCGCGAGCAGAGGCAGACAGAGTGGCAGGCAGAGAGAGAGAGAGAGAGAAGCAGGCTCCCTGCCAAGCAAGGAGCCCGATGTGGGACTCGATCCCAGGACACTGGGATCATGACCTGAGCTGAAGGCAGACGCTTAACTGACTGAGCCACCCAGGCGTCCCAATTTTTTAATGCATTCTGAGACTCAGCTTCCTCATCTATGAAACAGATATCACCACCTACCTTGCAGGCTTAAGTAAAGGCACAAAAAACCACACACAATCCACCAAGCACAATGTTCGACATGTACTATACACCCACTAAATGGTGGCCGTTACTCTAAATCTTGCAGGTGTTGCTCCTCACTTGAGCCAATATTTTTAGGAAGCAGAGATTCCTTGAATCTGATTAGTCCTTGGGTCTCATTTCATCTGCTCATTATACAGGAGGAGCAGAGAAAACATGCAGTACAGTTAAGTATGATTCAGGAATGAGAATGCAAACAAGACTCAAATACTCTAACATTTATACCTTCTAAAGACTAGTTGTTCCCCAACATCTTAGGCAAGGGCAGCATTATTGAGCATAAGGCCTTCTAGAAGGATATGACCTTAAGGATGACAATGCATTGTATACAAGCCTTTTAAGTTGATACCATATTTGCTTCTCTAAAAACCTTGGCCAAAGCTCACCAGAGATATCATCTTTGCCTTCAGATATGGATCAGTTAACTGGGATTCCAGTTGACGCCTTTCTATGGGCCAACTTCCCGCTCAAACACCAGCCTCATTGATGAAGATAAGCTCTTCTGTTAGTTTGATGATCTTAGCAACTAACTTGGCTCTATGCCAACTCAGAGGCCTAACTAAGCCTATGAGGTCAGCATTATCCCCATCTTAAAAATGGGGAAACTGAGGTCTCTGATGTCACAGGTATTTCTTGAAAGTGGAGGCTAAACCCTAAATCTACTATCCAGTCCACTGACTTCATGTTTTGTTCTTTTAGCATTTAGAACATACTAGATATGGCACCTGGGTGGCTCAGTCGGTTGAGTATCTGCCTTCAGTTCAGTCATGACCCTGGGCTCAAGCCCCACATCAGGCTTCCTGTTCAAGGGGGAGCCTACTTCTCCTTCTCCCTCTGCCTCTCCCCCTGCCTAAGCACGTACACACTCTCTCTCTCTGTCAGATGAATAAATAAAATCCTTTAGAACATATTAGATGCCTAATAAATACCCAAAGGTACAAAGAATGAAATCCCCTATTTCACTAGCTGAACTATGTGGTAATACTTAGGAAATGAGGAAATGGGCATCAGAGCTTCAGGTTTCTGTTCTACTGTTGCTTAGAAGAGCCCCCCACCGCCCCCTTCACCACCCAATATAGAGGAACAGATCATACCATGCCTCCCTCACCCTTACCTTTTTCTTAGCACTTGTCATCATCCACTATATTACCACCATCTCCAGAAGACCATTAGTGTCCCAGCACCGTGTCATCTCGTTTGCTACCACACCTTCAGCACCAAGGACAGTGGCCAGTATGCAAATATCAACGTACCACCCAAAGGAACTCACTGCCCAGTGATAATTCTAATCTTTCCTAAGGACAATTGGGCAGTATGTGTCAGAAGAGTCGAAGATAATGCCTACCCTTTGTTTCACTAGAAACTTATTCTAATTAAGTTGAGGACACATGCAAGGATTTATTTATGAAGATGCTTATGGCAGTTTTTAATAAAACTAGAAACAATATTCTTAGAAGCTGGTGACCTTGGGCTATTAGTTAACTACACTGTGACCAAGTTCTCTTATTTTACATGGGAATAAAATGCCTTCTTTACAGGGTTGTGTGCATGTAAAGTGTTTAGTCTGGTGTGTGGCACATAGTAATCTCTCAATACCATTTTCCCTTAATAAAGGGTATGACCACACAGTCTAATACACCTCTGTGATCTACAACATAAAACACCCACTAAGTATTCAACATGTTTAAATGGCAAAGGAAATTTTAAAAATAAGGAGTTTTATAGAAAATTACATACAGTTTTAGTCCAGCTGTGGATATCTAGAAAGAACTGCATGAAAACTAGGTTATCTATAAGCCATGAAGTTTATGCTTCATATCTGCATGAAAGGGTCATTGTAAAAATGTTAGACATTACTTTTATCTTCAGATAAAGATTATGCTATGTAAACGTGGAAGAAAAAGCTAAGAACCCTCAAGACAGTTGTGGAAAAGGTAGGCTTTAGGCAATAAAGTAGTAAGGGATAGCAGCTAGTATTTGAGCACTAACTGTATGCATGAGCTGATCTCATTTAATTCTCACAGTCCCATGAAGTGAGTCCATTAGAAATTAATATTAAGAATATTAATTCCTTATTGTGGGCAAGGGAGAAAGCTGGGGTTTGACCCCAGGTCTGATGCCAGAGATAGACTTCCTTTGTAGGGAGACACTCATTTAATAATTTTAAACACTGCTAGAATCTGGGATCCATGAGCACGGTAACTCTATCTTAGACACACTTATATTGCCCTGACACTTCCTAACTTGCCTAGAGAAGTAGATGCTGTGAGCATGGACTAGAATTCCATACTTTGCCAGGACTGCTCAACAGAACTTTCTGCAATGATGGAAATATTTTGTAACCTCACTGTCCAATATGGCAGCCACATGTGGTTGTGCAGTCCTTGAAATATAGCTAATACAACTAAGGAGCTGAAATGATTTTGTGCGACTTAAATTATTAAAATTAATACCTGGATGGCTCAGTTAATTGTCTGCCTTCAGCTCAGGTCATAATTCCAAGGTCCTGGGATCAAGCCCTGCATCAGGCTCCCTGCTCAGTGGGGAGTCTGCTTCTCCCTCTCCTCCATCCCTCCCCTCACCCACTTGTGTTCTCTCATTTACTCTCAAATAAATAAATAAAATCTTAAAAAAAATAATCTTAATAACCCCATGTAACTAAATGCTACATTGCACAATGCAGCTCTATGCTTACTAGTTGTGTAGTCTTGAGTAACCTCTGTTCATCTGTAAAATGGGGATCATTCACAGTGATTGGCCCATTAGCATGCTATAAATTCTGGGTATTATATTCTCAAAGACACTCAAAGATTTGAGTGGGAAGGTTGCATTTAATTAATCCCATCCCAGTTCTCACCTTGGTGCTGGGTTCTATCATGTTATCCCCATACCAGCCTGAGATGGGCACAAAGGCGACAGCTTCAGAGTTGTAACCAATCTTCTTGATATAGGCCTTCACCTCCTTGCTGATCTCCTTAAAGCATGTGCTACTGTAAGGAGGCTCCATGATGTCCATCTTATCGACTGCCACAATGAGCTTCTTCACACCCAGCATGTAAGCCAGGAGTACATGCTCATGGGTCTGCCCATTCTTGGAAATGTCAGACTCAAGTTCACCTACACTGCTTGCCACAATCAGCACAGTGCAGTCTGCCTGGCCCAAGTGACAGAGGGGAGAAGGCCCAACTCAGACTTGGCCAGGGACACCTACTGCCCACCCCCGAAGCAGAGCCAAGACAACTCTGGTGGGACACCCACTGCCCACCCCCAAAGCAGAGCCAAGAGACACTGCCCATCCCTGAAGCAGAGCCAAGATGACTCAGAGCCAAGATGACAGAGGTGACTGTGATCGTGTTCTTGTTGAAGTCACGGTGACCTGGGGCATTGGTGATGGTGATGTAGTATTTTCTGGTCTCAACCTTCCACGGGAGATGTCAATGGTGATGCCACGTTCCCACTCTGCTTTCAGCTTGTCCAGCACCCAGGCATACTTGAAAGAGCCTTTCCCACCTGGGCCTGGAATAAGAGGGAAAGGCCCAGGGTCACCCCTATATCCAAAGCTGCCCCATCAACCAAGAAGGGCGTTCCAAAATGAGTCAAAGGGATGGGAACAGGGCAGTGTAGGGAGAGACCTTTGAATTTTTCAAACAATAGAATTTATTACTTGTATAATTAAGTTTCTCTTTCAGAGCTGGTTTGAGAGTCACAGTGACCCAGGGCCAAATGATAAAGTGCCTAGGCAGGCATGTGGACCTGGCACAAGGTCAGCAAGCCTTCACATCAGTAATCGCAAACACGTAAGTAATGCTGACCCTGAACTTGGAGCTGTTTTAAGCACTTAACGTGGGTTAGCTCATTTAATCTCACAACAACTTAGTGAAGTATTACCCTTATCTTGCAGACGAAGTAACAAAGAAATTAACTGACTCGCCCAAGATCATAGGATTAATAAACAATGGCATCAGGATTTGAACCACAAAGCATCAGACTCAAGTTCAAAATCTTAACCCCTACCCTATGTTAGTTAAGTGGTATCTATGACTGATAATTAACCATGGCAGCCTGGGGAAGTTGAGCTGGTTTCAGCCCTACCAGCTTCTGGTAGCATATTCAAGTTGACATGCTGGTCTTGGGTATACTCTACCACTTGCCAGCTCTGGGGTCCTGAGCATCTGTTCATTTTGGCTCTAATTAGAGGGAAGAGTGGAGAAAAGGAAAGATTGGAGACCAGGTGGCTTCCTCAAGAAACCTAATTAGTTTGAAAGATAGAACCCATGTGTCCTAACTTTCGCTACTGTAGGAACTTCTATTTTATGAAGTCCGTTAGAGTTTAGAATATTCATTAGATAAGCAGCTATCCAAGAGTGGTCAGGGACGCCGAAACCTTTTAGGGTTTGCATGGTCAAAACTGTTTTAATAATGCTAAGACATTATTTGCCTTTTCCCCTCTCTCATTTTCTCATCATTGTGCAGTGGTGTTTTCTAGAGGCTACATGACAAGTGAAATCACAACAGGTTGATTGCAGAAACAGATGAGAATCCAGCTGTCTTCTATTAAGCCAGACATTAAAGGTAATCAGCAAAAATGTCACCTTCCCAAGATTCTTTGTTTAGAAAAACAGTTATTTTTCATACATAAAAAAGTGTCACATTTACATTAATATAAGAGTTTATTACTACTATTTTTAAGTGAATGAAGCATTTTTAAACCTCAGTTTTAATTTTGAATATCATAAATATATAGATCTAATTTACATAAACAAACTCATTGGGGTGCCTTTAAGAATGCAGAGGGTTCCTGAGACCAGAAAGTTTGAGAACCACAACAGTTCATTTGTTTTTCCATAGCAAATGGCTAGGCTTCTACCATATTAGCTATGGACAAGTCTCTTTCTCACAGTTCTAACGATTTCCTTGGCAGCCCCTGCCACGTAAGCGCCCCCACAACAATTCTGACTATACCCGAGGAAGCCAAGATGAGGAGAATAGCTGATGGCACTGATTTATGACCTGTTGCTTTTTCTCCTCCATCCTATTTCTATCTCTGCAGCAGCTGGTTCTACAGACTACTCCGGTCTTGTCTGATGCTTCACCAACTCTAAGATCCCTGGCTCTCCCTTCTCCTTCCCCTGCATGGAGTCTTGCTCTGCCCATCCCAGGGCTCTGTCCGTCACCCTTTCCAGCCTCACTCCCATGGTTTAGTCTCTAGCCTGGGTTTCCGTCTTGAGCTCCAGACTTCAATATTCAGCTGCCCTCCTGGATGTGTGCACAGAAAGCCCCGTGGACACCTCAGATTTCCCACGTCTAGAGCAGACCTGTTCGGACTCCAGATCAACTCTGCCTCTGGTAGTCACTGACCTTCCAATTGTCAAAGCTGGAAACTTGGGGGCCACCCCCTCCTCTACAGCTAACTCCTAAGTTCTGTGGATTCCCCACCTCCACATCCTTGGGTTCCACCCATTACTCTCCATCCCCACTGCTGCTGCCTGAGCCCAGGCCACCGTCCTCACTCCCGTGGTCGATGGCAACAACCTCCCGACCTGCTTCTCAGCCCCTAGCGTTGGGCCCTTTAGCCTGTTCTCCCCATGCTGCAGCAGTGTGCTCTTCCTAAAAAGATCTTGCCTGATTCCCATCACTCCCATGCCTGAAATCCTTTAGTTGCTGCAAGGAAAGTGACCAGGCTCTTTGGCAGGACGCTCAGGGCCCATGTCTCCTGTCCTACCAGGCAATGACTCTCCATCTCAGATGCTCTACACCTGCTGTTCCAATCTCCTTGTGGTCACAGACACCTACCCCATTTCCCCAAGGCCCAGAGGAGATCCCTTCCTTTGGGAGTCCTTCAAGGTTTCTCAGGACATGTTCACTGTCCATGACCTGGGCTCCTACAACACTCATGCTCTTATGGAGCTTATTGTGTGATGGAAGAGTGCGTGGCCAGAAGTTTCTGGGGGGCAAGGCTTGCTTGCCCTTACCACTGTATCCATGGGGGCTCCCCTAAGGTCCATGGTAGATGCATGGAAAATAAATCCTTTCCCTGCTTCTAAATGGCAGCTTTAGCTCCTGAGATATGGCATGGCATCTGTGTCACACTGAGATTTAAATCTTGGCACCATCCTCAGGTAAGCTATTTAACCCTTCTGAGCCTCATTTGTCTCACCTGGAAAATGGCAGCCACAGCACCTGCCTGGCATGATTGAGAGGGAAAGCACCTACCAGCCCAGCGGGTGCTCAGCAGAGGTGAGCGTTCACCTCCCCCACAAGGAGGAGTCCCTCCTAGGGAATCCAAGGCTAGGAAGGAGGGGTGGGGAGGCGCAGGCAGAGCAGCCTCACCTCTGAAGTCTCCTTCTCAAACCTGTCAACTTGTCAATGCCACCACATTTATAGATGAGAGGCCCTGTCGTGGTGGACTTGCCCAAATCCACGTGGCCAATGACCACAATGTTGATGTGGGTCTTCTCTTTGCCCATGCTGGAAGTTGCTCAGAGAGAGGACAGGCATGCTTGGGGCATGAATTGCCCACTCCTGTCCCGAGCTTCTCTTCCTTGGGACTGGGTCAGCCCAACCAGCAGAGGGTGAGGCAAGGAGGTGGCCAGGAGGGCAGAGAGGGGGGTCTCTTCAACACCTCACACCTGCGGATGCTCTGCTCCCTCCAACAGCCCCAAGGAGGATGTGCCTACTTTCAGAGCCAGGAGAAGGGCCTCTGTACCTCCTCACACCTAGAACAGACCAGCAGGGCACTGTGCCCCATCCCCTTTTACAGACAAGTTCTCCAGCCCGCCCCTTAGGTCCCTTGTTCCTGTTGGCCCGCTGGCCCTGGGATGCGTGGGAAGAACCCAGCACCCATCTCACAGTGGGTGGACTCTCCCCCTCCAGGCTGGGATGAGGGTGAGCCTGCTGCCCACCGAAATGAAGCTCCTTTGGGCTTTCAGATGCTGATTGATACCCCCACCCACCACCCCTAGTACCAGGCTAGGCATTCGTAAGTGGCCCAAGGGTCAAAGATGGGCCTGGGTGGGAGGTGGTCCCCAGACTTGCTGTCCCAGGGGATTCAGGCCTGTGTGTTTGTGGGAGGGAGGCATCTTGGAAAGGGTGGGGAGAGAAGGAGCAAGGGGGTCAGAGCTCTAGCCTTTCACATAGGTGCCTCTTGGTCCTGCCTGGGCATCACAAACCACATGGATTTATCCCTGTCTCCAGCCGCCTGCATACGGCCTGACCCATGGCAAACCCTGAGTTTGGTGAGTGATGCAGAATAACTGCTACCGCCTGCAGGGCCCAACTCCTGTACGTACTGTCACCTTTATGCAACCGCTTAGTCCACCTGAGCGATGAGGAAGTTGAGGGTCTGGAGCAGGTCCGCTGGGGAGAAAGTAGCAGGACTCAAGTTGTCTGACCCAGAGTCTCTACCAGAGCCCAGCGCTGCCTCTCAGTGAACTCATGCCTGAAGGAAGGCTGTAAGTCCGACCCTACTCATTTCCGTGGTCCCAGCCTCCAGCCCTGGCTTGCTAAATGAATGTTTAGGGTAGGACCTGGGAAGAAGATGAGCAGGGACCAGGGGGCGGGGCAGTCTCCCACAGGGAAGGGCTGGCCCCAGAATTGAGGACAAGCTACTGGACTGAGGCCAGTACAATCCTGGCAGCCTCCAGAGGTTCTGGAACCATCCACACTCAGTTCCTGAGGACCAGGCCCTGTGCCTGGAGACCAGTTCGATGAAGGGGACGGTGGCGGAAAGAACAGGCTTAGCGTTGGGAAGGAAACTGGTCTCAGGATCCAAAGACCCGGTGAGTCAGCTCTGCCAGTTCATGGCTCGTTCCTCTTTTTTTTTTTTTTTTTTTAAGAGTTTTATTTATTTATTTGACAGAGAGAGATCACAAGTAGGCAGAGAGGCAGGCAGAGAGAAAGGAGGAAACAGGCTCCCCGCCGAGCAGAGACCCTGATTCAGGGCTCGATCCCAGGACCCTGGGATCATGACCTGAGCCGAAGGCAGAGGCTTTAACCCACTGAGCCACTCAGGCGCCTCGCGCTCGGTCCTCTTGCTTCCGCCTCCTCTTCATTCTCACCAGGCCAGCCTCTTCTTGCAGTATGGAAGGAGGGAGCTTCCTCCTCCCCACACCAGCAGGTCCACAGCAGCCGCCCCCTCCCCAGTGTGTATAGTCTAGGAGGTTCCCAATGCATGGAGGGGCGCTCGGGAGCTGGGTCTGAGGGACAACCAGAATCTAGAGACCCCACAGAGTCACCAGCATTCTAGAGGCAGGGGAATAAGGAAGGGGTGAGTGGGGGCAGAAGGGAGAGTGCTAATGGATTCTGAGCCATGTAAAGAGACAGCCCAGAGGGAGGCTTTGGAGACAGAGACCCCTCAGTGTGAATTCTGGCCTCAACCCTTAACAGGTGGGCAATTTGGAGCAAGCTGATTCCCCTCCCTGAGCCACATGTAAAATGGAGATAACAATCCCTGCTCACATGTACTGAGCACGTATCGCGTGCCAGGTACTGTGCTGAGCCCTCTGCATGCATTTTCCATTTGCCCCTAGAAAACACCCTCTCATGTAGATAGTCATATTAATAACAGACAAGGAAATGAAGGCTAAGTTGTTTATTCGGTAACACACAGGTCATAAAGGACGGAGACATGATTGGCCCAGGCATTCTGAGAACACTCAAAATTATTATTTCACAAGGTTGTTGGGAGATTAAATGATATAATTTACAGCTGTTAATTATTTTCACCAATTTGACAGGCAAAAAGGAGAGAGTTTAAGGCAATTTTGTTTTAGATTTCCATAATTACTAAACACTTTTACGAAGTAATAGTTTTCTCCATGTATCTTCTCGCATGAATTCTCTGTTGTTATCTTTTGATTCTTCAACTAGTGGGGATTTGATGTCTACTTCTTTCCTGAGAGATCAGAAGACTTCAGGTTGTAGGACTATCCTGTCCAATACAGGAGTCACTACCCACATGTGGTGGTTTAAATCTAAATTAATTAAAATTAAATAAAACTTAAAATTCAGTTCCTCAACTTCAATGTCCACAGGTGAAGCACTCAAGAGCGGCCATTTTGAACAGCATGGACATGAAACATTTCCGTCATCACAGAAATTGCTACCAGACAGCACTGCTCTTGGAGAAATCGAGTCTGGTCTTCTGAGACCTAGAGATGGGGCCATAGTGCCAGGAGCTCTGGTTCCAGCTCAGTCACTGATTGGCTGGACTGCCTCAGAAAAACACATACCTCTGGGCCTCATTCCTTCTCTATAAAATATGGGCAGAGGTTAAACAAGGTAATGCATGAAGGTCTTTTAAGGTCTGACCTTCTGGGGGCAATTCTGGGAGCTCTGGATTCAATTTCTGGTCACGTCTCCCCTCATCCCTCTCAAAGCTTAAGCTTCTCAGCTGGCTCTGCTATAAAGAGGAACTTTGGTGAACTCATTGGCCCTCTGGCAGTTACTTACTATGTGTTTCTTAAGGGACAGCATCTGATTGGATGTGGCCAAATCTGGGCCAATCAAAATCTTTCTAACCAGATCCTGGTTTGAGCATCTAGGGTCAGTTAGTGGGTCTCTACATGCGGTAGAGACTGTAACGGAGAGAAGCATTTGGTGATGGCTATAGTGGGGGAGAAAGTCAGTCTAGAGCAAGACAGGGAGACAAGGAGAGGAAAACACATCAGATCTTCAGGGAGAAATAGGGAGAAAAATCCCCATTTCAACTCTTGGAATCTTTGAGACACCACTGAGTCTTTATAAGAAATTCTCCCCCACTGGGGTGCCTGGGTGGCTCAGTGGGTTAAGCCGCTGCCTTCGGCTCAGGTCATGATCTCAGGGTCCTGGGATCGAGTCCCGCATCGGGCTCTCTGCTCAGCAGGGAGCCTGCTTCCCTCTCTCTCTCTCTCTCTCTGCCTGCCTCTCTGTCTACTTGTGATCTCTGTCAAATAAATAAATAAAATCTTTAAAAAAAAAAGAAAAAAAAAGAAATTCTCCCCCACTTCCTTCTTTTCTGTTTGTTTTTTTTTAAATTCTATTTATTTGACAGAGAGAGAGCACTAGCAGGGGGAGTAGCAGAGGGAGAGGGAAAAGAGGGAAAAGCAGGCTCACTCATCAGTGGGGAGCCTGGTGTGGGGCTTGATCCCAGGACGCTGGGATCATGACCTGAGCTGAAGGTAGACACTTAATGACTGAGCCACCTAGGTGCCCCTCCTTCTTTTCTGTTAAGCTCTAGTTAATTTCTTTTTTTTTCTTTTTTTTTCAAGATTTTATTTATTAATTGACAGAGAGAAACACAGTGAGAGAAAAAACACAAGCAGGGAGAGTGGGAGAGGGAGAAGCAGGCCCCCTGCCAAGCAGGGATCCCAGTGCGGGCCCAATCCCAGGACCATGGCATCAGGACCCGAGCTGAAGGCAGACGCCCAACGACTGAGACACCCAGGTGCCCAAGCTCTAGTTAATTTCTATTGCTTGTCACCAAAGGCTTAAAACCCATGTGGGTTAAGGCAAAAGGGCTTGGTTTATTGTTGTTTTGAAAAGTTGAGTGAGTTTTCAGCTGAAAGAAAGAGAAAGCTAAACAAGGACACTCCTCACACATAGACACCAATAACAAACCGAAAGGAAAACAATCATCAGTTATTAGTGTGACGGATGCTTCTTCAGCACCTATACTGTGGCCAATGCCTTATAGAGATTATCTAATCTTCACAAAAACGCTTGAGAGGTAATGCTTTCCCCATTTCAGAGGGAGTTGAGGCACAGAGAGGTTAGGGGACTCATGCAAGGACACACAGCTGGTGAGTGGCAGAGACATGGCGCATCAGGGTTTGGTGAGATGACAATAAGTGGGGTCTTCTCTGCAGAAGCACAGCTTGTGAGTGAGGAGGTTTCCTGGGTGGGGACCCACTTGGCCCAGAGAGTAAAGCAAGCCAGAAAGATCACATGAGGTATGACTCAGTTTTTCTGGCTACAAAGAACACAGCAACCTTTCTACAGCTCGGAGTGGGAAACGGTAGATTGGAGAGGAAAATCCTCTAAAATAAAAAGCCCTTGTAATCTCAGTATCTTTTGTTCTCCATCTTAAGATTTCTCTTATAAAAAGCCTTTCCAGAATGAGTAAAAATCATTCCTCTCTTAACTCCGTGGAAAGCATTAAAGAGAGTAGGAGAGGGAAAAACAGTCCCCAGACCCCTTCTGGAATCCAAATGTTTACTTTGCATTTCCATCACCTTCATATTCAAAGATCTGTTATTAAACAGTAAAAAGAGGCCCTACCAACGCACAAATAGGCAAATAGCCAATAAACCAAGAAAGAAACTCAGCATTTTGAGGAATGAAAGAGAAGCACATTGAAGCAATGTACCATTTTTTACCTTTCAGGTTTTTGAGCAAAAACAACAACAACAAAAACTACAAAAAAAAAAAAAACATTGTTGGAGAAGACATGGAAAAATGGCCACTTTCATACTTCGTTGCTGGGAGTTTCAGTCAACATATACTTTCTACAGGGCATTTTGAAAATCTGAATCTAAAACCTTAGAACATGCATTCTTCTTTTTTTTAAAAGATCTTATTTAGTTATTTGACAGACAGAGATCACAAGCAGGCAGAGAGGCAGACAGAGAGGCAGGCAGAGAGAGAGGAAGGGAGGCAAGCTCCCTGCTAAGCAGAGAGCCCAATGCAGGGCTCGATCCCAGGACCCTGGGATCATGACCTGAGCCAAAGGCAGAGGCTTTAACCCACTGAGCCACCCGTGTGTCCCTAGAACATGCATTCTTTTACTCAGTTCAATTCTAGGTATTTACCAAAAGGTGGTACAATTATGGGGGTATTCTTTCTAGAATTATTTATAACAATGAGAGGGTCTCTGTGGTGGGCTGATCTACAGGGATGCTGGGGACACTCCCAGGGTTTAGGGCGGCTGTTAACATATCAACTGAAGGAGAAATATTTCCACAGCTTATCAGTTGTACCACCATCCCGTCTTATCTGTAATGCTGGCTTTATTTTATTTTAAAAAGATTTTTATTTATTTATTTGACAGAGAGAGACACAGCAAGAGAGGGAACACAAGCAGGGCAGTAGGAGAGGGAGAAGCAGGCTCCCCACTGAGCGGGGAGCCCAATACGGGGATCCCTCCCAGGACCCTGGGATCATGATCTGAGCCGAAGGCAGAGGCTTTAACCCACTGAGCCACCCAGGTGCCCCTGTAATGCTGATTAAAAAAAAAAAAATTAAATAGTCTCTTTGCCTGCTGTGGGGCTTGAGTTACAACCCTAAGGTCAAGATTCACAGGCTCAAGGGTTGATGGAGGGGTGGGGGGTTGAGGTAACTGGGTGACTGGCACTAAGGAGGGCATGTGCGGTAGTGAGCACTGGCTGTTATATACACCTGATGAGTCACTGAATTCTACCTCTGAAACTAATAATATACTATATGTTAATTTAAGTAAAGTAAATTTTACATTTAAGTAAAATAAATTTAAGTAAAACAAATTTTTTTTAAAAAAAGAGAGACGCGGGCTCTACTGACTGAGCCAGCCAGGTGCCCCTAAAACAATTTTTTTTTAAAGATTTGATTTATTTATTTGAGAGAGAGAGGGAGAAAGAGCATAAGTGGGAGGAGGAGCAGAGGGAGAGGGACAGGCAGACTCCATGCTGAGCTCAGAGCCCTACTCAGGGCTCCATCTCAGGACCCTGAGACCGTGACCTGAGCTGAAATCAAGAGTTAGACACTCAAATGACATCCTCCCAGGCACCCCTCTAAATTTTTTTTTTTAAGGTTGTTTCTGCTTCTTCATAAAGTTGGAGCTGGGATCTAGGATTCTGTTTCTCACTCTTCTGGTTGAGCATAGGTCCTGGGGCAAGATTATGTCATTACTCTGATGGGAAATGGAATGTATGTGTGTTCTCAGGTTTTTAGCATGTCTTAGTTCTCATTTCCAGTATGGTAAATACTGAAAGAAATAACACACATAAGCAAAAGATCTGTAGGGGCTTCAATAATGCTTAACAGTGTATAGGAGTCTCAGGAAGTCTGAGAACGGCTCATCCATACAGGTGAATGTCAGGGTCATTTTCAAGGTAAAAAAAGTGGGGCATGTGGATTGCCCAGGGTCGCCGACTAATGAAGACCGAAGCCTGGATGCAAATACAGGCTTGTCTGATCGGAGTCCCCTCTTTCTCCTGACTTGCCAGGGAGACCCTCTTTCAGTATAGTGTGATGTCTGTGTCTGTGTGTCTCCTGGTGGGGACCCAGGCACCTTCTCTGCAGCATCCAGCACCCCACCCAGGGCCCCGCCCTACCTGGGAGAGCAATGGTTGTTTGTTGAGTGAGTAAATGAATGACTCAGTCCAAAAAGACACAGTTGAAATTCTCCCTGGGAAGAGGGAGAGTGCAAAATTAACCGAACTCTCTCCTGGCACCCTCGGCCCTGCTCCTTTGGCCCTGTTCTTTGGCCTCAAGTATTCTGGAAGGGCTGCCAGGGACAAGAAGCTGTGGGAACAGCAGTTGCTGGGGAATATGGTCCCTGTCCTCAAGGAGCTCCTGAACAACAGGTAAGAGAAGCCCAAAATATGCGAGTGACCCGAGTAACAACAAGTGCAACAGACAAGAGAAGGAGCCTGGAGGGGCTGTGAGGGCAGGGAAGAGGGGCCCTACCTTGATTGTGCAGGCATGGGGAATGTCAGGGAGGTTTCATTTCCAAGCTGGGGACTGGAGTTGGCCAGTTGAAGAGGTGGAGAGGACAGTCCCCAGGCAGGAGAAGAACGTGTGGAAGAGCCAAGGGAGAGAGAGCTTGGGGAGCACCAGAGACAGGAAAGATGTTCTGGCAATACCCAGAGAGGTAGGTCCCAACCACACAGGGCCACAAGGACCAGGGACAGAGCTCAGGGAGTGGGGAACAATATTGGTCCGCTCAGGCTGCTATAACAAAATACCACCAGTTCCATAGCTTAAAGAACAGCAATTAATTTTCTTAGAGTTCTGGATGCCAAAAGCCCAAGGTCAAGGTGGCAACAGATTCAGTTTCTGGTGATGATTTCTTCCTGGCCTGTAGATGGCCACCTTTGTCCTGGGTCCTCGCATGGCATTGTTTCCTCTGTGCCTGTGCTGGGCAGAGGGCGGGGCCAGGTCACTGTTTTCTCTCCCTATAAGGACACAAGTCCAATCAGATCAGGACCCCACCCTGTGACCTCATTTAATCTCAATTACCTCTTCAAGGCCCTATTTCCAAATACAGTCACATTGGGGCTTAGGGCTTTACCACGTGAATTTGGGGGAGAAACACAGTTCAATCCATTGCAGGTGCCATTGGGAGGTGGCTGGGAGGTCTGTAGGAAGCTCTGTCTGGCTGCAAAGGGGAGGATCGGCGAGAGCAGGCAAGTCTGGAAGCTGGATCAGCTGTTGTCCGGGGGTGAGGAGTGCTGCCTAGATCAGAGGCACTGCATTTGGGGTGAAGAAGGGGCAGCCATTTAATGAGCTTGAATCCACAGGACTCAATGTATGGGGTAGGGGAGAAGAAGAGGCAAAGACGGCAGTCAGGTTTCCAGTGTGGATAATGGGTGGTTGTAGGGTCAGCTTTCTGGGCATGTGACCTGCCCCATTTCATACTCAGAAGGGCTCAGTGCCTATTTAATGTCTTGTTGTCACTGTCCTGAAGTTATTAATAACCTTTTTAAAAAGATTTTTTAAAAATTTATTTGGGAGACAGAGACAGAGCAAGCAAGGGGAGTGGCAGACAGAGGGAGAAGCACCTGCTGCTCCTTCCCTCTGAATGCTCTTTCTCCCTCTTTGCCTGTCAAACTCCTATTCATCCTTCAAGACCCTCCTCAGCTTGCAAACATTCATTCTCTTTCAGCTGATCCTTCTGCTTTTGGTCATGCATTCTAGGGTTTATCTCTCCCTCTTCTGTGCCTCATGGAGGCCCTACCATAGAACCAATCACTTGCTAGGGTGGGTTTTCTTAAAATGTCTATCCTCTACCAGAACCAGACAGGGAGCTCTCTGTTGCCTCCTTTTCTATCCCACCACAGGGTCTGGCACCAGTGAGTGATCAGCAAATGCCGAACCGGACAAATAGCAACGAGGTAAGAATGATGATCATTCCCAATGACAGAGTCACATGAAAACTGCTGACAGCCCGACAATACAAGTATGTGGCAGAGTGGCGAGGAACACCGACTCCAGAGCCAGACAGTCTGGGTCAAACCCCAGCTCCACCCCTTCCCAGCTGTGCACCCCGCCGTGCCTGAGACCCCCTATCTTTGTTCTCAAACAGGCACAAGAGGGTAGTAGGGCTTAAATGACTTGGTGCAGGTGAAGGGCTACGAACGCTATCTGGCGTATAGTAAATGTTCAGTAAACATGTAGTATAGATGTTAGCGAGGGATGAAATATGAAGGCGGACTCTTCACTGTTTTGTATTGGTAGTAGTGGCATCTACCATTTCCTAGACACTCAACTACGTTCCAGAACTTTGTGTAACTTTCACGGAAAATTCTGGAATAGCTACTAGTATTACCCCCTTTCCGTATGAGGATGCTGAGCCTCACATATCTCTGTGGGGTAAGTTGCAGAGTCCTTCTGAGGCGCTCCCATGCCCTCTTCCCCTGTGTCACCATTTCCAAGCCCTGCTTCTGGATGAGGCCTGCGGATGGGGGTAGAGGGGCTGTGGGGGAGTTTCCTATTTCTGTTAGTCCTGTTCCCAGGGATGCTGAGGGTGATGGTGTTGAGGGGGGTGTCCAGTGGCAGTACCTAGCCAGGTGCTTCGTGCAGTGGTCTGGCCTGCCTGTCCTGGGATGGTTTACTTAACCCCCTTGGCACCTGGAGAAGGAGGGGGTGGGACAAGAGGAGCCCAGCCACGTGGGACAGCAGTTGGGGGAGGTGGAGGGACACGCTGCCTGTCTTCTTCCTTCCTGTCCCCTCGGTCTGGGCTCAGTGCCCACCTCCCAGGAGATCCAGGAGAAGGGGTCAGAAAACCAGACTTACCTGATTCCTGGCTGAGCCAGAGCCACTGAGGGACAGAGAGGCAGGCCTGAACCATCCCCTGGGCAGCTTCCCAGGGGAGGTGACTTCTCAGCCGAGTCAAGAAGGATGACTATGGGGGCGCCTGGGTGGCTCAGTGGGTTAAGCCGCTGCCTTCGGCTCAGGTCATGATCTCAGGGTCCTGGGATCGAGTCCCGCATCGGGCTCTCTGCTCAGCAGGGAGCCTGCTTCC
>NW_019154122.1:2531035-2684967 GCF_002288905.1 Enhydra lutris kenyoni
AAAAAAAAAAAAAAAAAAAAGAAGGATGACTATGAGTCAACCCAGAAATGTGGGGCACAAGAAAGGCCCCTCACCAACGCTGGTCTGCTCAGCCACAGCCCAGCAATTCACCATGGCTGTTACCAAGACATGACAAGAGACTCTCAGACCCTCTCCCTCCCCATGACATATATATATATTCATAAACTCAAGGACAAGACCCCCCCCAGCAGCAGTACCCCTTTGCTGCAGCCTCACACCCAGCCTGATCTCTGTTCCAATATTTTGTCGCCCCTTTCTCTCTGCTTTCCATCATTCCCTCTCTCCTGGGAGTCTTGCTTCCTGGGTTTAGATGCCAGTTTCAAATCTACTTGCATGTGACCTTGAGCACATTATTCAAACTCCCTCATATTGCTCCTCAACTGTAAACGAGGGTAATAATCCTTCCTGTCTGTCGGAGTTAGTTAAGGGCCCTAGCCCTGTGAAGTACATGCCTCAGTGCCTGTCCCTCAGTGGTGGTGGCTCAGCTTAGGATCGTGTCTGTCCTTATCACCCATCTTGGCCTTGCTCTGGCCCCACTCTCTCCCTTTCGCAGGGGTCCTGCCTCTCTGTCTCCCAGCTCATTGTCCTCCCTTCTCCCTGGGCCTCTTTTTTTCCCCCTCCCCCCCTCCTTCTTGAACCTGAGACTCACAATACCTGAGGGGTTATGGAAGGAGGAAGGAGAAAGTATCTCCAAAGAGCGATACTGCCTGGCTTAGGTTCCCCGGTGGAAAGAGGGGACAGAGCTTCTGCCCAGCCTGAGAACCCAGGACACCGCCTGTCGATACAGAAGTAACCTCTGTAAACCAAACCCCCACACAGAGACACACCTTGATAGGTCAGACAACTGCCTGAAGCTGTATTCCCATAAGTAAAGCAGGAAGAGAGGGACTTGACCTAGATGCCCCTGGATGCCCTCGGGGACACTATGGGAATCTCCATAGGATGTGGAGAGCATCTCATGGACATGGACTTGAATCCTGGGTCCTCCTCTACTTCTCTAGTCATCTTCTCCTGTCTAAGCCTTGGTGTCCTCATTGGTAAATTGAGGCCAGACTATAATCCCTGTCTACTAGCTCTAAGGCCTAGTGGGAGGAAGCAATGTTGAGAGGGGAAGAAAAAGAGAATTGTGCCAAGTTGGGGAATGAGCACTGCCCATCGCCGGCCAAGCTCCACACCTGGGCCAGCAGATGGCGCCATTGTAGCGCCTGTGTCTCGGCCCCAGGTCTCTTGGCAGTGGGCTCCCAGGATCCAGCCCCACTACCTGCCTCTTCTCGGATGGGGCATTTGTTCTCTGTGGCAAAACTTGGTCCAGAGTTAATTAAAAGCCCAAACTTTGGAACCAACAGACCTGGACTGAACTGATTCTACTCCTTTAATGAAGGCAATATGACTTTGGGTAACTTGCTTAACCTCTCTGAACCTTAGTTTCCCCAACTGTAAAATGAGGATGGCATCATGTTTCTGGGGTTGTCCGGAGGATTTATTCAGTCTAGGAAGCAAAGGCTCCCGCACCACCTGCAGGGGGCCAGTGCTCAGTAGCCTGTGAGCAAGGCACTTCCTTCACAGCTGCCCAAATTCAGTCACACCATGTTACACCCCTCACCCCACCCCCGCCCCATCCTGTCCCCAGGCCTTCACTCCTGCCCTCTGCCTTCCCTCTGGAATGTTCACCCCCTCCCTGTTTTCATGACTTTTTGAGACTTGTTGGGGTTTTTTCCTAGTCGCATTTTTGAACTTAATTGGGATATAATTCATGTCATAAAAATCAGCTCATTTTAAGTGTACAGATCAATGATGTTCAGTAAATTTAACAAGTTGTCCTCAAGACTTTATTTTCTAAATCCTGTATCTCAAATGCGCCTCTCTCCCGAGGCCCAGACCCCTTACCCAATGCCCCTTGGATGTTGTCCCATAGCTGTCCCCCACCCCTCCAACTCAGTACCTCCCTAACCAAACTCATCATTGTCTGCCCCCTCCCTTCTTCTCTTCTTGCATTTCCCCCCTCCCTTCTTGGCTTCCTACCAATTTCATCTTTTTTCTCTGGGTTCTCAGTACTTTGCTCTGAACCTGGCGCTTAGTAGGTGCTTGGTAAAAGTTTGCTCTATGCATGAATAAAATACATAGCATCCTCCTGTGACCCAAGTTTGAATCTTCATCCCTCAAATCCTGCTGGTCAGCCACCCTGTCTGTCTGGAGTCCATCCCTGCTGCCCGGAGCCCCGCTGCTCGTCTCACAGCCTGCCCCTCACTGTTGCGGTGGCCCCTTCCCTGGGCGCCCCCATGCCCTGCCTCAGTCTCATCCCCTCTGGAATTCCATCCCCCGTCTGTTCTCCCTGGTCCCAGAGTGAGTTCTCAAAAAAAAGCCTATCTGACCTCATCACCTCCTCCCTAAGAATGTGCTACCCATTCTGCCACAGCCAAGTCCAGACCCCCTAACCTGACGAGGGCAGCCCATCCATCAGTGTTCGGGGAAACCATCTCTCCAGCTTCTGCCCCACCCCTCCCACCTTTTCCAGCTCCTCCAGGCTCTTGTCACCGCAAACCACAAGAGCAGTATGACACCACCGTGAAAAGGCGGGACCGGGCTCAGCCTGGCTGGGATTCGCCTCACAGCCTCAATGCCTCTTTGACCCTCAGTTTCCTCCTCTGTAAAATGGGAGTTGTAATAGCACCGATGTCCTAGGATTGTTGTGGGGATTAAATCAGGCGATGAAGGTGCAGCCCTTGGAATAGGGCCTGGCACACAGCCAGGGCTCAACAAACCTCAGTTTCATTTCTCTGCGAGCTCCCCAGGCACACAGAGGACGGTCTTTGCGGAGACTGACTGCGGAGACTGTCTTTCCCCTTTGTCTCCACCGGGGGCGCTGCAGCCCCTTGCACAGCCCCGCCCAGATGCACCCCTCAAGTCAGTTTTAATCAGACCTCCTTCACAGAACTCACCACACTGGGACCCCTCCTGCCACGTCCCCGGGGCGAATCCAATGCCAAGTCTCCAAACAGCTCTCAAATCTCTCCCCGTCTCTGCCTCCCGCTGCCACCCCCTTACCTCAGCAGCATTGTGCCCTCCCTACCTCCATCCTGCCCCTTCAGCATTCATCCCAGAATGAACAACTGTGCTCCCCGCTCCTCCCCTGCCACGGTTCATCGGTCCGAGCTTGGTCTGGCGGACCCAGCAGGCTGGGCCCCTGCCCCAGCCGTGTGGCAGACCCCATTCCTTCTGCCTACGGGTTCCAGCCACACTGGCCTCAGGAGCGCTCATCTGCCTCCCACCCAAGCCCTCTGCCCCCACCCCATCACCCCCTATGAAGCCCCTTCAGAGCCTGCTCTCCTCAGAGACAGCATCTCTGACCCTCCTACTCCCATTAAATCAAGATGTCCCATGACATGTCTTCATAGTGCTCTGCTTCCTCCCCGTAACCCTTATCACAGTTTGTAATTATATATTTGAGCGGCTATTTGACGAACAGCTGCCTCCTGGCTTCCTTTGGAAGCTTCCTGAAAGCAGAGGCTGTCTTGTTCCATTGTGTCCCTAGTGACCCAGCATATACCAGTGGGACGGCCGAGTGGAGTTTGCCTGTTTCCTTATGTGTCCCCTCTGCTCTCTTGCCAAGATCCTAAGGGGAGGATGGTAATCCAGGTCTGTATTTCCAGACAGAACCCCGAATCCCCCTTGACCTGAAGCAGACGTCTCATGGGTGGATGACTACATCTTCTACTGGTCTTCCTAATGTTAATATCTTTTTTTTTTTAAGATTTTATTTATTTATTTGACAGAGAGATCACACACAGACTGAGAAGCAGGCACAGAGAGAGGGGAGGCAGGGTCCCAGCTGAGCAGAGAGCCCGATGCGGGGCTCGATCCCAGGACCCTGAGATCATGACCCGAACCGAAGGCAGAGGCTTTAACCCACTGAGCCACCCAGGTGCCCCTATTTTTTTTTTTTTAAGATTTTATTTATTTGTGAGAGAGAGAGAAAGAGAGAGCATGAGCAGGGGGATCAGGAGGCAGAGGCAGAAGCAGGCTCCCTGCTGAGCAAGGGATCCCAATGCGAGACTCGATCCCAGAACCCTGGGATGACGACCTGAGCCAAAGGCAGACGCTTAACCAAATGAGCCACCCAGGTGCCCCTAAGGTTGATACATTAACTATGCTTAAATAATCCAAAATAATATCTGTGGTAGGCATCGGACTGGCTCTCACTACCCAGTTGTTTCCCCAGGAAAGCATATTCTCTGGCCATGAACATCTCTGCAAGCCTTTGTAATGCGCTTTCCCAGCTCTGGTCAACACTGTGCTTCCGCAGGGCAGTGTCCCTCTTTTCTGGCTTTTATAGAAGAGAAAGTGAAGGCTTAGGGAGATTAAGTGCTGTGCCCCGAGGAGGCCGAGCCCGGGCACAAAGCCAGGCAGGCCTCCATGTCCCAGCCCTGTGACTTTCCACTCCGTATCTCACCGGCCTGTCCCACGCCATCTCCACAGGAGCAGATACATGTGTCATTGTCCCACTGTCCCCTGTGCTAGAGCGGTGCCTGGCCAGCCGGGAGAGGGAGGGTTCACAATGACTGTTGAATGAATGAATGTGTGAATGAATGCTTCCTTTGCGGCAGGGGGTGGGGGGAGGGTGGGGGACAGATCCCAAGACACCCTCCCCGTTTCCAGAGACCACCCGGAGATGCTGTCTCTAGCTGGGGCTCCATCTCAGAGCCCAGGAGGGAAGGGCGAAAAAGGGGCTAGATAAGAAGAGTCACAGATGGCAGCACTCCTGAGTACAGCACTTCACAGTTTGCAAAGCCCTGACACTCCGCGCCTCTTACGGAGATCTCCAAGGAGTTCTACAAGTAGCAGAATAAATAAACAAACAAGAAAAAAGAAAGAAAAGCTCCTTTTTTCCTTCTTTGCAAAGCCACTGTGTGTTCTCTGTAAACAATTCAGAACCTCAATGCTCAATGCAGTAAGTAACTACTATGTACACACGGCCATTCACATTTATATTAAACATGATTGGGGCACCTGGGTGGCTCAGTCAGTTAAGCCTCTGCCTTCGGCTCAGGTCATGATCTCAGGGTCCTGGGATCGAGCCCCACATGGGGCTCTCTGCTCAGCGGGGAGCCTGCTTCCCCCTCTCTCTCTGCCTGCCTCTCTGCCTACTTGTGATCTCTCTCCCTCTGTCAAATAAATAAATAAAATCTTAAAAAAAAAAGAAATTGTTTAAAAATAAATAAATAAACACAATTAAGTAAAATGTAAAATTCCACTCTTCAGACTCACTAGCCACATTGAAAGTGCTCAGGAGCCACACGTGGCTAGGCGCTGCCCTACTAGACAGAACAGATACAGATCATTTCCATCACTGCGGAACGTTCTATCAGACATAACTGATTTATGACATATAAATAAGCAAAAGGAAGGGGGAAACCACCTGCAATGCCATTTCCCAAAGAAAACCACTGCTGACATTTTGGCGTGGATGTTTCCAGTTTTTTCTAGGGGCGGGAATTATATGTCGTTTTTTTTTTTCAAAAACAGGTTAATACTGTATAAACTGTTTATGGCCTGTTTTTTAACTTATCAAAGTACTACAAATATCTCTTCTGTAACACCTTTTTAAACAGTAGCACAGTATTTGTATGACTACCACAATTAATGTACCCAATTCTCTATTCCCAGGTGTCTGCATTGCCTTCCTCCCCCTGCCCTTTTTTATAATCTATCAGGGCAACTATTCTTTTTTTTTTTTTTAAGATTTTATTTATTTTATTTGAGAGAGAGAGAGAGGGAGAACAGGAGTAGGGTGAGAGGGAGAGGGAGAAGCAGGTGCCCCACTGAGCAGGGAGTCCAATTCGGAACTCAATCCCAGGACCCCAGGACCATGGCCTGAGCCGAAGGCAGACACTTAATGACTGAGCCACCCAGGAGCCCCAACAAAACTGATTTAAACATTTTGTGTAACAAGCACTCTATTTTATTTTGAAATCACTTAATTATTTTTGTAAAAGTGGTCGTTAGGGTGCCTGGCTCCGTCAGTTAGGCATCTGACTCTTGATCTCAACTCAGGCCTTGATCTCAGGGTTGTGGGTTCAAGCCCCACAATGGGCTTCATGCTGGGCATAGAGCCTACTTTAAAAAAAAAAAAGTGGTGGAGGCTCATTATAGGAATTTAAATTAAATACATAAAGTACAAAGAAATTTTTTTAAAAACCCTCCCCAAATTACTCTACTCAAAAATAACCACATTTTCTTTCAACTTTATATTGTAAGATTTTTTTTTTAACAAACAGAAAGGTTGAAAGAGTAGCATGTAAACATTCATACACCCATCACCTCAATTCAGCAATTGAAACCACCACATTTTAAACATGT
Source organism: Enhydra lutris kenyoni (assembly GCF_002288905.1). Lineage (NCBI taxonomy): Eukaryota > Metazoa > Chordata > Mammalia > Carnivora > Mustelidae > Enhydra > Enhydra lutris. The sequence goes on from NW_019154122.1 coordinate 2,537,414, forward strand.
GGGGGCCCTATTTCTGAACTTCTTTGTGATCTACACAGATACAAATGTGTATATATAAGAATGACGTCACACTTTACATGTTGTTCTGCAATCTGGTTTTTTAAAGTTTTTCACTTATAATGATCATATATTGCAAATATCTTTCCAAGTTTCACTAAATATCCTTGCACAGAATCATGTTTAATGGTCCCTTAGTATCAGTTAGATGAATCTATCATTCTTTTCATAACCAGCCTCCTATGATGGGGCATTGGTGTTTCCAATTTTTCACGATCATGGGGAAAAAAAAGTTCAGTGACAATCCCTGTGTCTTTGTGTCTTTGGGTGGTAACATTCTGAAGGTAAATTCCTAGACTGGAGATTCAGTAGCAAAAGGACAAGCCATCCACAAAGGTTGTGCCCATTTACAACGGATAAGGCACCAGACTCTCCAATTACAACATCCTCACCAATACTTTTACTCTTAGGGGAATTGTGTATTTAAGTTATTTATTTTCATCTCTCCAGAGACAATCTTATTTTGATCCAACTTTTTGAATTTTAGGACCTAGCACAATAGCTGACACATAATAGATGCTCAACAAATGAATGTGGAATGTATGACTGTTGCATCTTATGGCTGAGCCTAGGGAGGGGCACAGCACAGAGAATTTAGGGGAAATTCATCTTAGCAGGGAGGATAGGTTTTAAAGTGGGCACATAAATAAAATACCCCATAAAATGTTTGTTGAATCAGCAAATTGTTGAAAATCCTTTAGGGAAGATGCCACCATGGATACCAAAAAATAACTTCTCAGTTATTCGAACACTTGAATGCATTTCATGTATTTTTCCTCAGCACCTACTATGGTGCAGGAACTGTTTTGGGTAATACAGTAGAGGGTGAAACAAAGTCCCTGCCTTTGTGGAACTGACATTCTAATGGGGAGACATGATAAGCAAATTTTAAAAAATGCTCAGAATGTCTTTTGATGGTGATGAATGCCAGGAAGTAAAGGAAAGCAGAAGAGGGGTTAGAAAGTGGTAGAGGTGACAGAGGGAGGATGGGGTGCTTCTTTATGGGGAGTGGCCAGGGGAACCTCCTTAATGATGAGCAGAAGTGAACCCTGTGGATGGATCCAGAGTAGTCTCCTTTAGCAGAGGGGAGAGCAAGTGCAAAAGCCCTGAGGCATGATTATACTTGGCTGCTCCAAGATCATCAGGGATGCCAGAGTGGCTGAAGGGAGGGAAAGGAAAGCAAGAGGAGAGTAGGTGAGGAAGGACATGCCCAGCTCAGGTAGGACCTCCTAGGTCATGGGAAGGTGCTCAGATGCTCTTCAAGTGACAAGGGAGCCACTGGAACATTCATTTGAAAAGAGGATGGAAGTAGTTTGACTCATGTTTATAAAAGATCCTGCTGGCTACTGTATGGAGAATAGAAGGTGAAGCGGGGAGCAAGGGCAAAAGAAAGGAATCCCACCAGAAGGCTTTACACAGATCCAGGCAAGAGAAGATGGTGACTCAGTGTGAGTAGTAGCATCAAGGCGGTGAGCGTCAGATTCTGAACACCTTTTGAAGGTAGAGCTGGAGGTATTTGTGCCGGGTCAGGAGTGAGTGTGAGAGAGAGGGGTCAGAGATGACCCACCCCAAGCCATGGGAGGGATGGAGTTGCCTTTCGCTGAGGTGGGAAGACCAAGAGAGGATCAGGTTTGGGGGTAAAAATTAAGACTTCTGTTGGGCTATATTGAGTTTGGGTTTCTTGTTAAATAGCTGAGCAGGGATGTGTGATTCTAGAGTTGATTGGGAAGGTCTGGGTTGGAGAAACAAATCTACAGTCATCAGCAGGTAGGATCTGTATAAAGCCTCAGGACCAGAGGGGAGCACCCTGGAATGAGCTGGGGAAGTGGATAGGTCCAAGGGCCAACTTCCAGGGAATGCCAGTATGTGGAGATTGGGAAGATGAAGGAGAAGGAGAATGAAAATGGGTCCCATGAGATGCAAGGGGAACTGAGAGAGGAAGGTCAAGATTTGGGGAGGATGTGTTCAAGTAGGAGAGCTCAGTCACCTGGTCAGATGCTGCTGATGAGGACTGGGCATTGACCATTGCGTTGGGCAGCATGAGGTCATCAATGACCTTGACAAGAGCACTTTCAATGGGTCAGAGTGGATGAAAGCCTAACTAAAAGGCACTGAAGAAAGAAGGGGACAAGCAATTAAGATTGTCAATCAGAAAACTCTTGGAGAACTTTTACTTTAGAGGGAAAGCCAAAGAGCCTCTGTGTGTGTGTGTGTGTGTGTGTGTGTGTGTGTGTGTGCGCGTGTGTGTGTGTGCATGTTAAGACTGGGAGAATGACAGCATGATTGTGTGTTGATGGGAAAGAGCCAGCAGGAGAGAAGGAAACCTGTTGCTGCAGGAGATGCAGGAGGAATTGCTGGATGAGCCCTGGAGGCAAGAGAGGAGGCAGTATGGTGCCCTTGCAGTGGGGGTGGACTTGGAAGCAAACACAAGAGCTCCTTGCAACATGGAGAGGCAGAGAACTGGCCCAGACACTGGCAGGTGAGCACAGGTTGAGGTGGGAGCCAGGGGAAGTTTCCTTCTGATTGCTTCGGTTTTCCCAATGCAACAGGAAGCAGGGTCATCCTTCAGTGGACAGTGGATAGCGCAGGTTCTTTCCCCGGGGTTGCGCAGATAGCCGTGGCTTCCGTAGACCACCAGATGATTAGGTTGGCTTATATTTAGGGCCACACAGTCTGAAACACCTTTGAAAGCCTGGATCACACTGGGCATGGTGAGAGCCCACACTCTGCTGGGAGTGGGGGATCTGGGGCCAACTGGGGGCAGGTCCCATGAGGTCATGTCCCTGTCAAGGTGTCCATGCCTACAGGGCAGGATGGGAGTGTAAATCCCTAATAGTGATTCGTGCATACGGTGGCATCATCTGGTGTAACACCCTTATTTCACAAGTTTATTTCACAACATCATTATTTCATCTTATTTCCCAGCTCAGGGTAGAGACGTTCAATGACTCGCACGAGATCATGCAGCAGAAACCCCATCGCCCCCTCCATCGTCATCTTCGTAGCCACTGGCCTGCACTGGCCTCTCAGTTCTGCGGAGCTACCTCTCACTTCCTCCTTCCAGCCTCTCTGAGTGGCCACTCTCATTGGACAGGTAGGCAAACATCACAGCACAGGTATGATGCAACCTGGGGGACCATCCTCTCACCCCTTCTGTAAAATATCTTGAGCAGAGACTGACTGGGGCTGGTAACCCTATGAGACAAGGCAGAAGGGAGCTCCCCTTGAAACCCGAGAGCAGTAAATTTAAGACCAATAAGGGGAAGTTTTGCTTTGCACAGAGGGCGTACTGGCTAAAAATACTAGTGGCTACAAGAAGTATTTAGATGAATTCATAGATAGTTGATCTTCACACAACAGTTGGAGTGATCTTTTAAAAACATAAATCATATCATATCACTTCACTGTTTAAAACCTCCCTCTAGGGGCTCCTGGGTGGCTCAGTGGGTTGAGCCGCTGCCTTCGGCTCAGGTCATGATCTCAGGGTCCTGGGATCGAGTCCCGCATCGGGCTCTCTGATCGGCAGGGAGCCTGCTTCCTTCTCTCTCTCTCTCTCTCTCTGCCTGCCTCTCCGTCTACTTGTGATCTCTCTCTGTCAAATAAATAAATAAAATCTTTAAAAAAAAATAAAATAAAATAAAACCTCCCTCTATACTTAGAGTAAAATCCAGACTCTGCCCCTGGGTGGCTTTCCCGCCCTTTTCTCCTGCCCGTCAGCAACCTGCTTACTTGGGTCCAGCCTTGCTGCTCTCCTTGCAGTCTCTTGAGCATGCCAAGTGCTTCCTGCCTCAGGGCATTTGCATGTGCCCTTCCAGCTGCTGGACTACTCTCCTCTCTGCTCTTTGCCTGGGTGACTTTCTTATCCTCCATGCTTCGTCCTAAGTGTTACCTCCTACAGGGGGCTTTCCCTGCATGACCTCTTTCTCATCCTTTGTGCCTCATCCTAAGTGTCACCTACTACAGGGGGGCTTTCCCTGCATGACCACCCAGCTGACTCAGTACCTGGTCACTTGATCTTGTCACCTTGTGGTTTTCTTCCTTGTCCTTATCACAAGACACATTACGTTATTTATTTTGTGTCCATTTCCTTCTGCAGAACAGTGGGTTCCCTGAGGGCAGGATCCTGTCTGTCTTTTCACCCTCATGTCCCCAGAACAAGTACTCTGCTAGTATAGTGCATGGCATGTGCTGGTTATTTATTCAGTACTGACTGTGCTGGACATAGTCCTAAAACTTTCATTTAAATTAATTCACTCAATCCCCACACATCAACCCTATAGTAGAGGTAGTATTAGTATCATTCTTATTTTATAGATGAAGAAACTAAGGAACAGATTGGTTAGAAGTTTACCGAAAGTCACAGTTAGTGAGTGGCAGAGAAAAAATTAAAACCCAGCCACCCTACATGCCCATTGACTAGAGAGTAGATGAAGTAATGGAGGTCCATGTAGATGATGGAGTACTAGGCAGTGGAGAAAATGAATGAATGACAGCTGAAATGCAAGGTCATATATTTAGAAACACAGTGACCTTGAAAAAAATCAAGCCACAGAGAAATGTCTATGGGTTGTACTATTTACATAAAGGTAAAAAAGCAAACAAAACAGTATGTTGTATAGGATCCATCCCCATATGAGGACACTATTTTTTTTTTTCAAAGCAAGTGAACTGTGACCACAAAATTCCATACTGTGTTGACTTCTGGAGGGAGGCAGGGAACAGAACCAGGAGGCACACAGGGAGCCTCAATGGTGCTGGTGAAGTGCTAGTTCCTAAGTTGGGCAGTGGGTCCACAGATGCTTATATTCATAAACCAGACATTCAACACACATTTTTTTTGTAATCATCAAATATTACAGAGTAACAAAAATTGAGAACTTCCGTAGTTCCTAGAGTTGTTATATGGATCAAATGGGAATGTGGATAGAGTTGTTCATTCATTGCACGGGCATCTGCCATATGCCAGGCACCCTCTCAGACACAAGAGAAGACACAAAAAGAGAGAACATGATCCAATTAGGAAGAGGTAGCTCAAGGCAGAGCAGTGAAGAGGACCAGCTCTTTGCAACCAGAGAGGCCTGGGTATGAATCCCAGCTACTGACAAGTTGTGAAACCGGGGGCAAGTTACCCAACCTCTCTTGTCCTCAGTTTTCTCATCTGTAAATCCAGGAATAACACTCTTGGCAACGCTATGAGGCTCAGTTAAAGCTCTAGAGATAGCTGGCTCGCCTTGGTACTGAGCACTTAGCAAGAGTTCAGTAAATATCCCTGTTTGTACAAATCGCTGAGTGGAGAGAAGTGGAGAGGAGCGTTTCACTCTGCCCCGGTGAGCATTGATTGAATGGGAGGTGAAGTTTGCACTGACTATTGACAGCTCCAATGGGTGACAGAAAGTTGGAGGCAAGGCAGAGACCGCATTCTTGTCTCCGAAAGATCCATCTGGGCTAAAGTGAGGGGCTTAGACCAGAACCAGGAAGTCTGTTTAAGAGGCTGTTAAAATCGTCCAGGTGAGAGATTATTATAGAGTCCTGAACTAGCAGGTCTGGAGTGCACAGGGACAGGAGGAGTGGAAAGGACAGATTCTAGAACAACTGGGAAGGCAAACCTAATTAGACTGGAAGACCGTGTATGGAGGCAAAGGAGAGAACTCACCTGGGATAATATCCAGATGTGATACCCCGAGACAGGAACCCAGAAGGCCAAGGAGGTTGGAGGGAAAAGCAAGATGATGCCTCCAGAGTTGGTTGAGTTGAGTTGGGGTGTAGAGGGGGCACTAAGTGGAGACGCGAGGATATGCTGCATTTACACCCTGGGCGCTCAAGCAGAGCTCAGCGTAGAGAAGGTAACTGGGAGTGGGTAAGGTTGTCCAGGAAGGGTATGGAGGGCACGCAGTAGAGCAAGGTGCTCGTGATCCCAGGGGCAGGAGGAGGAGGAGCTGGGGAGAGGGCAGAAGAGTTGATGGTGAGGTGGGAGAACAATAGGAACACGGGGTTTTCCTGAAGCTGAGCGAGGCGAGGGCTTGAAGAAGGGTATGGCCAACCCCGAAGTCAGAGATCACAGAGAGGCACCGAAGAAGCCACCAGATCTAGCCATCAGGGGTTGTCAGTGCCATGGGCAGGAACATTTTCCCAGCACGGTAGGACGGTACTTTGGAGGAGCTCCATAATGAAGGGCTTTTCTTTCCCAATGTACCTGGAGTGAATTATGGCCCTTCCCATGTCCCCTCTAGAGCTCCCATTCTCCCTGCCCACCCCCCCCACCCAGGTCCTCAGCATATTAGATCAGTTTTTATTCCTGCTGGGACTGTAAACTTCAGGAACCACCACCAGAAATCCTGCAAAGCATAGTATCTCATTTGAGCCTGTTTCGGTCCAAGAAGTAGGTATTATTTTCATACCCATGTAACAGATGAGCAAACAGAGGCCCTGGGTCAGGGACTTCCTTAGCCAATACAGAGGATAGGATCCATCCCTAACTTGCGGGTGGTAGTCAAGAAAAACAAACCCAGAACACGTGAACCTATGACATTGATCTGCGTGGGTCTCAGACTTGAGCCGGCACACAGATCACCAGAGACTGGTACGAATTCGCAGACCCTTGGGCCCTAACTGCAGGAATCAGCAGGTGCAAAGCAGTGTCTGGGGACCTGTTTGGTGAACCAGCACCCCAGGTGATTCTCCGGCAGGTGACCGAGGGCCTCTCTGGGGGCAACCCTTAACCCAACCGCGCGCCGCGCACACGGTGGAATTTCAGGCAGCCGAGTGGTCCTGGACCCTGAAGCTTCTGGTTTCTGGCCATCGGTTAGGGGCCGGTGCAGCTGGAAGCTGGGCTGGGGCTGGGGAAGGCAGAGGGTGGTAATAAAGAAACAACAGGAAGCTCAGCTTTTATTAGCGCGGGGTAGTCGCAGCTGCAGGTGAGTAATCTGATTTCTGCGGCGTCCTGTTTTCTCCGCTGCCTGGCGGTTCCTCGACACCCACTCACCTGCCACCAGCCACGGGAGAAAGGGCGGGCGGGAGGGAGGATGGGCGTGGGGCGCCACCCGCCTGGGTCCCTCGCCCGCGCCCACGCGAGCACAGCCGCCGCGCCGCGGCCACCGGCGCGCACCTGGCGCGTTCCGCTGCGGGAAGCGGGGCCCGCGAGGCCGCGGGGGAGGTGGCGCGCACGCGCACTCGTGGCCCCGTCTCCCCTCCCCACCGCGCGCCTCCCTGGCGCCCCTCCCGCACCAGCTGCGCTCCTGGCCCCCCCCGCGCTTAGGGGAGTCGGAAGGCCTGGTGCCCTCCTGGCGTCGGGCTGGTGAGACGGGGAAAGTGATGTGAAAGTAAGTGCTGGACCAAATACCCAGAAGTCAGGAAGACCCTAAGAGAGGCATCTCTCAAATGCTCCGTGCCTCAGTTTCCTTATTTGTAAAATGAGAATGATGAACCCTTCCTCATGAGCCCATAATGCTAGCAAAGTGCCTAGAACACTCGTGCACAATAAGGACAGTAGCTGTCGTCGTGGTCATTGGTGTTGCTGTTAGCCCTATCCAGAAGCCTCATTCTCTCTTCTTACCCAGGGACGCTGGCCTTCCGTGCTTCACAGCCCTCATCTGGGAAATGGGGAGGTTGGGGAGGGCTTGGATGGGAAAGTCTGAGGGTCTGCGAGACCCCGAGAGACCCTCAGACTTGCCCAAGACTGGGGGTGGGTTCTGTCCTTAACTGAATCAAGTTTTCCATTGTGAAATGGGGTTAATAACACCTTCCCCGACACTCCATAGGGACGTAAAGACCAAATGAGAAACCCAGAAACACTTTGTAAATTCTGAAGTGCTGTCCACGTGAAAAGAACTGAAATTGTGATTTTTTTCCAGGTGCCTCTTTGTCCTAAAGGGTCAAGGATTAATCAAGAACCAAACTAGATTTAGCCAGTGAGCTTCCAAGGATCCGCATGAGAAGGGCTACCTGGCATTCACCTTTTCTGGCAGAGCACACGGTCATCGGCGCCAGGGTGGAGAAGGAGGGAGATCCCACCCTCAGGCGGTTCATGGTCTAGTTAGCCAAGAGGTAAAGGAGTCATGGGGGCTCTGAAGGTGGGGGGAGTGGACCTCCCACCCCCAGGAAGGATACAGGGAAGAGGACTTCTCAGGGGAGTCGGTCTTGAGAAGACTCTTTGAAGGATGGTTGTAGTTCCGGTGGGGAGAAGGGGAGGCACGTTCCAAGCAGAGACAGTTCCAGGAGAAAATCTGGGGACAAGAAAGGATGTAGTGTGTTCAGGGAAGGGCATGAAATGTGTCAGAAGTTCTGGATGGGGAGGAGAGGGGTGCAGGGTGAAGATAATTGGGCAGGACTTCCAATGTCACCGTAGGGAGCCTGACTTTGTACTGGGGTTGATGGGGAGCCTTGCAGGGTTCGAAGCCGGGGAGCCGTGTGGTCAGCTGTGGGTTCTGTGGGTTCACAGTGAGATCGCTGTGGCAACAAGGATGGAGGATGAAGAGGAAAGAGAGGACGGATTGAAGCTGTTGCGGTGAGTTGAAGGTGGTGTGAACCAAGGCAAGGGCAAGGGGGCAGGAGGGGGGACAGATGGGAGGGAACTTTCCAAAGCAGAACAGCAGTACGTAGGGCAGAATAATTTGAAGGAGAGAAGGTAAGGACAACTGGATTTTCTGTCTCTGGAACCCAGGAAAGGAGCAGGGGGAGGTCACTTTCAGGGTACATGTGAGACATCCATTTCTTCAAGAGCCGTCTGTGCCAGACCCGCAGATGTGGGAGTAGGTAAGATCCAACATCATCCATGGGAAGCTAGAGAAAGAGAAGAGAATATTGTATTAAGAATCTTTGGTTCTAAGTGACCCAAAGTCAATTCAAACCAAGTTAAGGGGGGAAAATTTTAAAGGAAAAGGAGAGATTGAGAATGAAGTGGCTCCTTTACTTTTACGTTTCAAAGCATGTGTCAGCTTCAGGCACCGTTGGATCCTGGGTTCCTAATGATGTCGCACCCCATCAGTCAGTTTTGTTTGTTTCTGCCTGTCTTGAAGAATGGACCTCCTTCTCTCCCATGGCAGATGGACCATCTCCAGCCCCAGGAAAGATGCTCACATGTTCACATTCTGTCAACTCGCACTCCAGAAGGAAAGGCCAGTGGTCCCTACTAGCCGTATTGATGGTCCCAGGAAGGGCTCTCATTGACCCAGCCAGCATCACATGCCCCAGCCCAGTCATTGTACCTAGGAGAATGTGGCACCCTGGTTGGCCCCCTTGCCCTTCCCAGCATGTGGGACCCGTGATGGGTTAGCCCACATGGACGGGAAATAAGAGGGGTTGGAAATATGCCAGACAGGCTCAATAAACTACAACCCCACTCAGTTCAGTCCAAGGCTTGAGGGTGGAACTCGGAGGACTCTGACGTCTATAAGTTGGCAGAACTTAAGAAGGTGACCGAGGAGTATGAGAGAGGTTCTGGGTCTTCCAGGGAGGAGAGAAGTTCTGCAAGGAGGGAGTGGGCAGAGGCAAATTCCAGAAGGGGTGATAGTTTCCTACTGTTCCAGGCCCTACCCAGCCACCCTCACCTGGGTGGAAAGGCTGTGGACCTTGGACCAGCCAATATAGGTGCTCCCCCTCCTCCAGTAGAGCCCAATTCCTTATTTGTGAAATGGTGATTCCAACAGAACACCCACCCTAGAGGGTGACCAAGAGGTATGAGCAAGATGGCTCTGGGAAATGCTTGTCTCGATGCCCGGCACATAGTAAGTGCTCAATAAATGGGAGCTGTGTACAGAGCTGGTGGAAGAAATCACAGCAGGAACAGCACCCGGATTCCTGCTGGCCTGATAGGGTGGAAAGTACAGCCAATAAATTCAGCACGACAGAGGCATCATTCATTCATTCATTCATTCGTTCACCAATCCTTAACTGAGCACCTGATGTATAGCAGTCTCTGACAGACACGGCAGATGTCACAAAGGGTAGAACACAAGAGTCTACGGTAGTGTGGGATAGAGACGTGGTGGCCGACAGTTAGGACCTAAAGTGATAAGCGCTGTAGGGACTGGGCTGTGGGAGCCCAGAGAAACTCAGTCCTATGGAGGCACCCAGGCAGCCCCCTAAGAAGTCTGAATTTGAGCTGGGTGAAGACAAAGACAGCTGACATTGCCTGTGTGCTCACGGTGGGTCAGGGACTGGATGTGTCAAGCGTATGAGGTGGGAACTATCGTCCCCGTTATGTGGATGAAGAAATGGGGGCCCTGAGAGGGTAGGTAGCTTGCTCAGAGTCACCATGCCTATAAGTGGGGGCACTGGGGCTGGCCAGGGGCCTGACTCCCCTTGGATGAGTTTAGCAGGTGGAGAGAAGAGAGCCAGGATGGCAGGCAGAGGGGGAAAAGACCATGTGACCCAGCCATCTGGGATGGCTGGATTCCCATCCCAGGGAGGGAGTCAGGATTCCCACACAGGAAAGGCCACACCTCTGAGAGTGTGGGGCAGGGACACTAGGACAGCACAAGTTGGGACTGGGCACCTCCAGCAAGTCTGGTGCCTCTTGGAACCTAATTCTCCTTATCGGTAAAATGGGGGTAAGGAAGTCTGCTATCTTCATCCTCATTTCACAGATGAGGAAGCAGATTAGATCAAGGCCATCTGGCTGCAGGGCCCCCACACGGAGCCACAAGACCGTGTTTCTGTTGGAGCAGATGAGATATGGAAGTTCACTGCCAACCCTCCTCTCTGTCTCAAGGGTAGCCATGAAGAGCACCCCAAGGGCAGTGGGGAGAGTCCACAGGAGTGGCCCTTAGAGGGCCCCAGAAGACAATCCGTGCTCATATACAGAAATCCAATCTCTTAATGCCCTCATAGGCAATGTCATGCATGCACTGGGGGTACAGTGCCTGTAACTTGCAAATGGAGAAACTGAGCCCAGAAAGAGGGAAGTGACTTGTCTAAGGCCACACAACCAGCTGGTGGGAGAGATCCATCTACAACGCAGGTTGCCTGACACCTGGTCCTCTGCTCTTTCTCCATTCCAAAATCCACTCCTCACAAATGACCTCTCCCCTGCCTAGATGCCCGCAGTCTCTGCTGGTGTTGAACATTTAGTATGGACCAGGCGTTTCATCTGCCTTTATCTCTGGTCCTCCGAACTACCCTGAGAATATTATTATCCAGGGTAGCCATAAGGTCTAGAAATAGAGATAATGCATGGTTTACTGATAGTACGTTACAAAACGTGTAGAGTAACCGTTGGCCCAGACTCTGCCACCCTAGAAGTGATAAAATCCCATTTTACAGAAGACAGAACTGAGGCTAGAGATGTGACCAGATTGCCTCAGGGCCTCACAGCTAGGAAACAACAGGGTGAGGATTAGTGTGCGGGCATTTCTGACTCCAAAGCCGGCGTGTCCTGTCCCAACCCCGAGCAGCTGTCAGGTAAGGGATGAGAGGACCTGCCACGGGGGGGGTGAGGAGTGCCGGCTGGAGGCGCTGATCCCCAGGGACGAGCGAGGTAACGGTTCTTATAGTGGCTCAACCAAGAGTCCTCAAAGTCAGGCTGCCTGGGTTCAAGTCTCCTTCTGCTACTCCCTCGTGCTATGCCCTCGGGTAAGCCCTGGGCCTCTCTGAACCTCAATTTCCTCATCTGTAAAATGGGGATGAAAATAACATTGCCTGCCTCAGTGGGTTGTTGGAGGGTTAAATTAGAAGAGTGTGCGGCGGGGCACCTGGGTGGCTCAGTGGGTTAAAGCCTCTGCCTTCGGCTCAAATCATGAGCCCAGGGTCCTGGGATTGAGCCCCACATGGGACTCTCTGCTCAGCAGGGAGCCTGTTTCCTTCTCTCTCTCTGCCTGCCTCTCTGCCTACTTGTGATCTCTGTCAAATAAATAAATAAAAATCTTAAAAAAAAAAAAAAAAGAAGAAGAGTGTGTGGCACACACCGAGGGCAGTGGAAATCTGGCCTCTTGTTCGCTGGTACCCTGTACGTATGGCATGTGGTTGGGGCGTTCTCTCCTATCTACCACGAACAGTGCTCTCACAGCACTTCTGTGTTCTAGAGCTGGCCGCTGGGGCTCTGCCGAGTGCTAGCTGTGTGGTCTAAAACTTAGAGGGAGGGGCCCCTGGGTGGCTCAGTCATTAAGTCTGCTTTTGGCTCAGGTCATGATCCCAGGGTCCAGGGATGGAGCCCCGCATCGCATCGGCCTCCTTTCTTGGCGGGAAGCCTGCCTCTCCCTCTCCCACGTCCCCTGCTTGTGTTTCCTCTCTCGCTGTGTCTCTCTCTGTCAAATAAATTTTTAAAAATCTTTTAAAAAATAAAATAAAATAAAATGAAGCTTAGAGGGAGACCAAGGTCATGCTCATGGAGTTTAAGCCCCTGGTCCCTCACTTGCATGGCCTTACATGTCATTTTGTATTCATAATTTCATATAGTTTTCTTAAGGGTGTTTCCCAATATCGTATAGTCTACTAACATCCTGCAGAATGTGGATCCGCCCCTGTGAGTGCAACATACTTGGTCTCTCCGGTGCCTCAGTTTTCTCATCTGTTAAATGGAAAGAGAGTTATCGTGCTGAGTAGAGGCAGTCATACGCGTAGGCTGCTTGAAAAGGGACTGGCACATAGTCAATGCCCAAGAGCCGTTGGCTTCTCAAGTGAATCTCCAGCTAGTAAACATGCTAAGTGCTCGTGAATGTGCTACATGGTTTCCATTGGTCATGTTCTTTAATTATGTTTAATCATCACAACCACACTACCCATTTTATAGGTGAGAAAACAGAGGCTCGGAGAGGCAAGGTCACAGAGCTTGGAAGCCAAGTGGCTCTGATGCCAGAGCCATGCCCCTACCCATTGCCCTGATACCTCCCTGCACTTGATCTTAGCCCGAGAAGTGATGCCATGATACCTCCCTGTTTATGAGGGGGTCCCTGGCAGCTGGACCTGGAAGACTGAGGTCACACTGCAGGCAGGCACTGGCCCCTTGCAGGGAGTCCGTGAGACCTCTGCCGGGGAAGACGCCCCCCCCCCCCCCCCCCCCCCCCCAGGCCAGCTGGGCCCCGGACTCTGCCACACCTAGTACCCTTGTCCCTCCTGATCCCCTAGAGCTTCCTCTTGAGCCCCTGTCACCAGAGGCCCTGGCCCAGGTGGGGCGGGGGCCAACGGGTGACAATGACCGATTTAGAAAGTAAAGTTGCTTCTCAAACAAATAAGAAAGAAGAGGAAAGAAAGAAATGGCCTGCCCGCTTCCTGCCCCACTCTCTCTCCCAGCACCTGGGGCCCAGCTGCGTGCTTTTCACTGCGTGTTTGTTCATCCTGCCTCGAGGAGCTTCTTCTTAAAGCTCCAGGGCACCCTCCACATGGGTGGAGGGATGATCGCAGAGCCAATGGAAATAAGCACCCTCCATGATTGCTGCATTGTCCCTGTCTAGAGGATTGTGTGGGACAACAATACCAATCATCCTAACAATCTGGGTTTCCTGCACTTGGCAGAGGGGGTTATGGGCTTACTTGGGTGTGGCCATCCTGGCTGTGATCTCTGAGGTGTGAAGGCCTGGGCAGGTCATTATGTCTCTCCGGGCCTCAGTTTCCTTGCCTGCAAAGTGGGGACGGGGAGGGCTGGTGGAGGCAAGCCTGAGCACCTAACACGCAGTGCACGGCCGGGTGGCAGCTACTCGATGCATCACTAAAGCCGTGGTCGCCCAGGAGCACAATTTTAAGAGCCTCCCCAGACGTGGTGGCAGAGCTCAGTGGAATGGGAGGTGGAATGATAAGGTCTGGTATGTTCTAGCCTCTGTTGCAAGGGCTTTATGTACAATCGCTCATTCCATCCTTACCGCACCATGTGGAGTAGACACTGTCATCCCTGTTCACCGATGAGACCGAGACACCAAAAAGTGACCTGGCCAAGGTCACTACCTCCAACAGGAACAGAGCCAGGATGAACCCGGCCTGTCCGGGTCCAAAACCAGTGCTCTCAGCTGCATCCTTGGCCCTCAGGGCTGCTCTGGCTGCACGACGTCTGCTTTGCCCGGTCTCCACGAACAAGCCATTTCCTTCTTGGGCTCAGTTCTTGATCTGCAAACCCTTAATACCTGGCTACAAGACATTATACAGTCCTAAGGGAGAGGCACGGTCAGATTAATCGAGCATGCAGAGAAAGACCTCAAGTAAAGGTACTGTGGGCTCTGGAAGCCGTGGCCATCACTCCTGCAATTATTAGTTTCAGAGCCACAGGCGAGAGCCAGCCGAGAGGATGCTGAGGGCCCTGCCCAGCTCTGAAAATCTAAATCCTGCGGTTGCAGCTGGGGAGTGACTCCAGGAGGCACCTGCTGAGAGGTGGCTCCACCCGTTGGGGCTAAATAAATCCCCAAGGCTGCCACCATGCAATCTGCCAGTCATCTGCCGTAATTAATGGCAAAGTCACCAACCCTGCTTCTCTGCCTCCCTCCCATCCCCCACGAGCTGTGTGGCCCTGGAGAAATCGCTCAACCTCTCTGAGATAGGAAAAGGACACGACCTTGCAGAGTTTTGATGGATTAGAGATAATGTAGACAAAGTGCTCAGTACAGCACGGGCGGCGTGGCTGAGAAGTGGTGATGCGGACCCGAGCCCGGGGCCCAGCTGGGTCCCATTCCTGACTGCACCATTTCCTGTCGTGTGCCTCTGGGCGGGTCCCTTGGACTCTCTGAGCCTGGAAAGCGGACAGGCACAGCACCTGGCATACAGTTGTTTACCTAAAGACTGTGCTTGGCTGTGGCCATATTTTGCACTTTATAAGGATGTCCAGAGGCCCTGAAAGATCCTGGGGGTATAATGTTCCCTCCGGCACTGGATTTCTTTGTTTGCCCCTCTAGAACTCCCCACGGCCCTTCTCCATCCTGTTCTGTTCCCTGGTAGTTGAATTTTATGGGTGACATCAACAGCCTCCTTTGCCCTTTAGCTTCTGGTTGGGAAGCCAGAGGCCAGAGGGTGTGTGGTTACTCCCCCAGCCCTTCACCTGAGGACTCCAGTCTCTACAGGGGGCCCCGTGCGTGTCTACATCTCTGGGCCCAGGTCTAGGTAACTTCTCCCTCTCCATCCTTCGGGCTAGAGGTGGTAACAGCTCCTCTTTGTTGCAAGGCCTAGGATACTGCACCATCCCCCCGATTGCCTTGAATCCTGACCACGTCTTTGTTAATAACCTCTTAATTAAACTCTCTGCAAATGACTCCACTCGAGCGCACCATCTGTTTCCTGCCAAGGCCCTGATCATGGTTTTAGCATGACATGTATCCTGCGGTATTCGTCAAGGACTCCAGGTACAGCAGAATCATAAAAACCCACAGTGCTTTCCCATATACGTATTTATCTGCTCGAGCATCTGCTGTGTGTCGGGCTCTGTACAAGGAGCTGGGAGCAGAGATGACCACAATCTAGCTCCTGACCCCCAGGAGCTCCTGGACTAGCTGGGGAGACAGACACCTTAACAGATGACCACAATATTTGCTAAAAGCCATTACAGAAGCATATACAAAGCCTGAGGCTCGGCAGGGGAGGGACAGTCACACTCAGGGGGAGGCTGGGAAGGCGGAGGGACTTCTGAGTGGCAGCATTAAAAGATCGTTAATAACATTTTATTTAACTATTTCAAAATATTATCAATGTATAATATCATCAATTAAAAGTGATATAAAAATTCTTAAGGATTTTTGCATTTTGGGGGCACCTGGGTGGCTCAGTCATTAAGCGTCTGCCTTCAGTTCAGGTCCTGATCCCAGGGTCCTGGGTTCGAGCCCCGCATCGGGCTCCCTGCTCAGCGGGAAGCCTGCTTTCCCTCTCCCACTCCCCCTGCTTGTGTTCCTGCTCTCGCTGTCTTTCTCTCTGTCAAATAAATAAATAAAATCTTTTTTTTTTTTTTTAAGTGGGGGTTGCATTTTTTCCAGGTCTTCAAAATCCAATGATGATTTTACACCTGTGCCACGTCTCCATTGAGCCGGACCCCGTTTCCGGTGCTCAGCAGCCGCACTGGTCTTGAAAGGCATCTCATTAAGCAGCGTGGATCAGGGTCTGCGGAACCTCACAACAGATCTGCCAGCCTCATGGTGCTGTTTCTCCACTTTACAGATGAGGAAGCAGACTCAGAGTGGGGTCACACTCCCTGTGGGACATGACTTGAACCTACATCTCTGGTGGTTCCAAGGTCTGTCTCTTCCTGCTGCTCTGTTCTGCCTCTGGGCCAATCCCCGCTCCCTAGAGTGAAGTAGCTGACAAGGGCTGAGAAGACAAAACTTCAACTGACGTCCTCTGACCCCAAATCCTGTAATGTTTCTACATCAGTTGATTCTATGGGACAGATTGGGGGAAGGTAACAGGCCTCCAAACTGGGCTCTGACCTGTCCCTGAGGATAGGGTGGCTGAAGAGAACCAGGGACTCCTCATAAGTTGTACAATTCTCTTTTGGGGGAGCTGTGATTGGGTGGAAGGCCTGGGCTGTGCCGGAGGGGAGGTCTGCAGTGGTAATGGACTAGGTGCGCTGGACAGCAGCCGGCAGATCACCTTGGCATCTTGGCCTCCACAGCCCAGCGGAAACACTGAATTGTCCAGAAACACCCACTCCCGAGCCTAGTGGGGTACTTGGAGTTCACAGTGAATTGGTCACGGTCATTTTCACCCTCATACAGGGAAATTTAGATGGGATGATAAGGGTGAGGCCTTCTGATGGGCAGCTTACCCAGGCTCCCATGTGCAGAGACCTGGGAGGATTCTTAGACCCACATCCAGGCTTCGGAGGAGAAACCAGAATAAAGGCTGGAAGCAAGGGGAGGGGGGTGTCCCTGGCAAGTCCAGAGTGTGTGTCTGGTGGCTCCAGAGGTGTGTGCGGTACTAAAAATCATGATTAGTAGCTGAGCATACACCCACCTGTTCACGGCCATCCACTGTCCATCTGCCTATGGAATCATCCCGCCATCCAACTGGCCATCCACACTCCATCCACCTGTCCACTCCTCCAACATCCCTCTCTCGATGCCTTCATTCTTCCCTTCAGCCGTTCATTCATCTCCCCCAATCCTGTCCTCCACCCGGTCCGGGCTGGATGCTGAGTGTGCAGCAATGGGGAAGACTCCAATCTTCCTTCAAACCCCGTGAGGGAGACGGACACTTCGTCTAAACGAGGGAGGTCAGTGTGGTGATGGAGGGTTCTAGGAGGGGGAGTGGGAGCTCTGAGGAGGAGCTGCCCAGATGTCCCTGAGAGTGTCAGGGAAGGATTCCTGAGGAAGGAACACCCAACCTGGTCTTGAAAGAAGAACAGAGGGGTGCCTGGGTGGCTCAGTGGTTAAAGCCTCTGCCTTCAGCTCAGGTCATGATCTCAGGGTCCTGGGATCGAGTCCCGCATCGGGCTCTCTGCTCAGCAGGGAACCTGCCTCCTCCTCCTCTCTCTCTCTGCCTGCCTCTCTGCCTACTTGTGATCTGTCTGTCAAATAAATTAAAAAAAAAGAAGAAGAACAGAGGCTTGTGAAACCAGAAGAAGAGAGCCTGGTTGATAAGTTGGGCAGTGATGCTGGCTGGCCAGTGACACAACAGAAGCTGGTGAGAGGAAATGAAGGAAGACTGGCCCCCTGCCGGGATCTCACCCCAGGGTTTCCAGAGTGGCTTAAAAATGATTTCTGACAACTCAGAAGTCTGTTCCAGCCTTCCCCAGCCATGCCTTCACTTAGAACAGCACGAGATTTCAGACCTGGAAGACCTAGAGAGCATCGGAGTTAGTCCTGCTGCTGTAAGTCAGGGAAACTGAGGCCTCAAGAGGAGAAAGGACATGCCAAGTCATGGAGTCGGGAGTAAGGGGGCGAGCTCAGGTCTCTAACTCCCATGCCCATGTTCTTTCTGCTAGAGTCTAGGCTTCCCTCCCCATACTCAGGATCACCTGGGACCAAACATTTGCAACCCCTCCGTGCCAGGCACGGTGCTGGGCCTGGAGAAGGGAACCTTCCCCGTGGCCCCCACACTCCCGCCCTGTCCCCACAAACAGAGTGGTAGAGCTTATTCATGCTCTAGCCGTTGTCCCATGTAATTTCCACAACAGTCTCAGAGGACTGGCATTACTACTCCCTTTTACAGAAAAGGAGGCTCAGAGAGGGAAGGGGTTTTGCCCAGAGTCACACAGCCTGAACGCAGTGGAGCCAGCATCCTGTCTCCCCATCCTGTACCTGGCCCGAGACATCAGGCAACACCCCATATAGCCTTGAATGTCCCAGCCCCAGACTGATGCTGTGCCATGGAAGTCAGGGGCTGTGGACAGTTCAGCAGGGACAGGACATGGGGTAAGGACCCCAAAAAGGAACCCCCAGAGATTGTTTTCACCTGGAACCTGCTCTACCCCACCCAGCAATGGAAAATGTGTGTCAGAGGAAGCTGCTGGTTGGGGATGGGGTAGGTGTGCGTGGGTGACAGCATTTGGAGGGGCGCCACAGCGGGGGGGGCAGGATGTGCTGGGGCTGGGGGCAAGGTCAGGGTGCTGGAGCAGGGTGCAGTTTCTGCCCCCTGCCTGCTGCCTTTTTCTCTCTGGTTCTCACTTTCTTTCTCGTGCTCTCAGAACTAAGAGTACAACTTTCACTTCCAGGCGGACAGACAGACTGTCCTGTGAAAGCTATCCCCACGCTCTACCTTCCAGATCTCCTTGGTCAATTCTCTGCTCAATAGTTCGGTCAACAAGCATTTATTGAGCACCTGCTGTGTGCTCAGATGCATGGATGCAGCATGGCCCCTTCCTGGAGAAGTGCATAATCCGGTGGAGACAGAAATATGACAAGACAGGTACAACACCTGGGTGACACAATCCCGTGGGGGGGGGTGGTGGGCGTAGTGGGCAGAGAGACCTTCTGCAAGACAGCACACCAAGCATAAGGGAGGTCATAGTAACTGCTCTTCCATGTGCCAGATTAAAAGGCTAAGCCCTTTAAAGGCTTTTATATCTTTCCATCCTCAATCCTGAGATAGGAGCTTCTAGTATTCCCATTTTACAAGCGAGAAAGTTGAGGTATTAGAATAAAAACTTACCCAGGGTGTCACTGCTAGATGCCAGGAAATGGGGGAGCCAGGACTCAAAACCAGGCAGTCTGCTCTTCACCACCCTACCAAAGAGAGGGAAGAGGGAACAGGTTTGGGGGCAAAAAGAGGGAGGGCCCCCCCAAAGGAGATGGTGTATTGGTGTTGATAGTGGAGGGCAAAGTGCTGAGAGGAGAGGCTGGGGAGCATTCAGGGTCCAGGGAAGGAGTCTTTCCAAGCATCATCTGGGCACTGGGGAGCTGGGGACAAGTTTTGAACAAAGGAGTGACGTGGGCATGTCTGTTCTAGAAAGGGACGCCTTTTAAAGTGGTGACCAGAACAGGCAATGGACAAAAGTTAAATGTGATTGATTTCAATGTGTTATTAGTTTCCTGATGCTACTATAACAAGGTACCACAAACCTGGGGTTCAGGAAACAGAGATTTATTCTCTCTCTGTTGTGGAGGCTAGAGGATTGAAAACAAGCTGTCATCAGTTCGTGTTGTCCAAGACTCTGGGTAGAGTCCTTTCTTGCCTCTATCTAGCTTCTGGGGGTGGCCAACGATCCTTGCCGCGTTGCCCCCGTCTCTGCCTCTCTCAACAATGGTGTTTCCCTTGTGCTGCTGTCTCTTCTTAGGATACCAGTCCTACTGGACTAAGGGACAACCCCACTCCCATATGACCTCATCTTAATTAATTATATCTGCAGCAACTTTAGTCCGAAATAAGGTCCCATTCTGAAATTCTGGGAGTCAGGACTTCAACATAACTTTTGAGGGGCGGACATAATTCAACCCATAACAGATGTCATTTAAGAGCTTGTCATAGGGTAAATATCAAATCTGAAAAAAAAAAATCTTGTGTACATCTCACGTCACAGCTTGAGATTCAAGTGACCTGGCCTCACCATATTTGTCCCCCACACTAGTACTTTGCCCTAGTGAGTACTAAATAAATGTTTGAAAAATACTTTCCTTGTAGTCCCCTAAGGCTCTCAGGTCTGTCCTTAAGGAGTTAGAGAAATAAACTAAAAGTCCCCAGAGAACAAAGTCAAGCTGCCGTCTGTCCCAGATTCCTGGCAGGCAGCTGTTCCTGGGCACCCTCCTCCCCACTGCCTGGGCACCAGCTTGGGGAAGTAGCCAGTCATAAGAAGGACGGAGAGGACAGGACTCAGCTCCCTTCCTCTCCTAATTAAGCAAACCCACTGTGCTCCATCCTCTCCCTTGCTTCCCTCTCCAGACAGGCTCAGACTGTTCCATTCAGACAAATGCCCGTGCGTTATGCTTGCTTCCCTGACCTGGTTCAGGCCTTTCCCTTTACCCCTGGGATGATTGCTCCAGTATTTGAACTGATTTCTTTGTTGCCAGCGCCAATAGAGTCATCCTAAACATGAATCAGGTGATTTCTCTCATTGCTCTAAAACCTTCGATGGCTCCCTATTGCTCTCAGAATAAAGTCCGGATTCCCTAGCTTTTCATTTCTGGCCTTGGGCCTGTTGGTCCCCAGGTAGCTACCCAGACTTGTTCTGCACTATTCCCCTACATGTGCACCATCCTACAGGCAGGGAAGACTCCATAATTTCCACTTAAAAGAGACTATGGTGTGCATTCAAGTTAGCAGGGGACACCTTGGGGGCTTGTCTTGAAGTTGTCTTTGTAAGTGGGGACACCTGCGCATGGCAGTGCTCTCCTGTTATCTGTATCCTTGGTGTATGCTGTCCCCTCCCCATGGGATGATCTCCCCACATCCCAATTTTTCAACATGGAACTCAAAGGACATCTTCACTCTGATCATATAACAGAAGGACCTCTCCCTGATCTGCATACAGAGTACTTTGGTTGAATTTCCTAATGAAGTTTATCCTAGCCCCCACTTGTGCTGCCTCTGTTCCCTTCAAGCTAGGCGCTAGCCCCAGGCCTGTGGCTGAAGGGCAAGAAGGGCAGGTGAGAAAAGTGCCAGAATGGACAGCTGGCTGCTACTATACCCTGGCAAGGTCTTGCTGCATGACCTCGGGCAAGTCACTTTCCTTCTATGGGCCTCAGAGTCTTTTCTATAGAGTGGGGTCTAGGGGGAGACATCCAAGCAAGGTGACAGCATGAGCTAAGTTTCTGGCCAGACCTTGGTTTTATGGACAGGAGGAGCTTTGGGGGGGGGTTCCTTTATTTTGTATTAATTTACATATATTTGCATACGTGTTCTAAGAGGCACTGACTACATTTCATTCATAGAAAGAGCGGGTGTCATCTAATGGATGTCCAGGGATGGAAAAAACCACTGGCTCGTGGTTCCATCCAAATCTTAGCAGCCAGAGGTCTTTAGTAATTAGCCTTCCCTCCCCCTCCCTTTACAGAGGAGTAACTGAGGCTCAGGGTATGTGAGGAGGCCAGCATCACACAGCAAGTGAAGAGAGCGCCAGGCTTCCTCCAGGCTTCCCACCGTCCGTCAGGGGATTGCACTACCCACCTGGCTTCTCTCTCTACGCAGGGTCGAGGGTGCGAGGCGAGGCTCGGTTTTCTCTGTAGGCCCTTCTCTACGCCCCGGAGTAACAAAGCCTGCCGGGTTGGCAGCCTCTGTAACCACCACAGGAAACCAAATTGTAGTAGAAAGTCAGATGCGAGTGGAAAATCCTCTCAGAGATGTGAGATCGTTGCTTTCACCTGCTCTAAAAATAACCCGGTTTATTAGAGATTGATAGATGACGAGATAACCTGCAGTTACTCCCCTGACGCTGGGGAGAGGAGACAGTGCTGTCTGTTGAACAAAAGGGGAGTTGGGAGGCGCCGCAGGGCTTGGTGAACTGGCTGGACCCAACCCAGGGTTCACAGAAAGTTAGCAGGGGAGTGGACAGGTGCTCCTTGGGCCCGTGGGAACAGCAGGAACAAGACAGTGGGCACTGCCTTTGAGGATTCTAGTCCGAGGAGTGGGAAGACAGATAACCGAGGAATTGCCAACTGAGAGGAGGGTTCCAAGGGAAACAATAAGTTCCGGGGTGAAGAGGAGTGGGGGTGGCCAGGGAGGCCTCTAGAAGGAGGGGGCACTTGAGCCGGGACTGGACAGTGAGAAGGTTTTGCGGGGAGGGCATCTCTAGGAGAGAGACCGGCCGGTACCAAGGCCTGGAGCTCCTTCCTGGTCCTTCTGTGGTTCATGAAGTCTGATCAGGGAGCTCCAGAGGACCAGAGACCACCTCTGCTTTGTTTCATAGTCTCAGCCCCTAGGAGGTGCCTGGCACAGAGTAGATGCTCAACAAAAATGCGGTGTTTGGATGAAGGCTCACGGACGTGGCGGGTGCTTCGTAAATATTGAAGGAATTCTTGACTCCTTTCCTCTTACCCCCATAGCCAGTCAGTCAATGGTTCCTACAGATTTGCCTTTCTTTTTTTTTTTTTTTTTTAAGATTTTATTTGTTTGTCAGAGAGAGAGATCACAAGTAGGCAGAGAGGCAGGTAGAGAGAGAGGGGGAAGCAGGCTTCCTGCTGAGCAGAGAGCCCGAAGTGGGGCTCAATCCCAGGACCCTGAGATCATGACCTGAGCCGAAGGCAGAGGCTTAACCCACTGAGCCCCCCAGGCGCCCCCAGATTTGCCTTTCTCAGCGTTTCTCAAGCCAGTGCCCTCCTCCATCCCTACCACCTCTGCCCTAGTCCAGACCCCTCAGCATTAGCTATGCTCACTGTGAGCTGTGAATACCCACTATGTGCCAGGCCCCGTGCTAGGCCCTTTATCAGTAGTATTGCCACTTAGCCTTTAAAACAACCCCAGTGGCGCCCTCATTAAGCAGCTCAGTCGTTAAGTGTCTGCCTTGGGCTCAGGTCATAATCCCAGGGTCCTGGGATTGAGCCCGGCTTCTTCTTTGGGCTCCCTGCTCGGCGGGGGGCCTGCTTCTCCCTCTCCCACTCCCCTTGCTTGCGTTCCCTCTCTTGCTGTGTCTCTCTCTGTCAAATAAATAAATAAAATCTTTTAAAAAAATAATAAAAAATAAAACAACCCCGAGGGACAGGAAACCTTTCCTCCCTTTTACCACTCAGTCTCTTACGTGATCTCCCTGTCTTCTCGCCCCACCCTTCCAGTCCCTCCTCCATAGTTCAACCAGGATGGTTGGCAAAACTCAAAATCGGATCTGTCTGTGCACGGCTTACAACCTTCTCGTTGTCCCCAGGATCGTGACCCCATAGCTTAACGTGGCTCAAAGGACCTGAGTTCCATAGCTCGGCCTCATGGGTCCCCGTGGCTCGTCTGGCTCTTCCTTAGCAACACTTGGATCACCCAGGCCACTTCTCAGCTCCACACCTTTGTTCAGGCCCATGCCCTCTGCCAGGAGGACCCTTCCTGCTGCTGCTTCACCACCTAAGGCTCAGCTCTTTCCATCTCTCTGGACTCCGCCCACCATGGGCTAGGTTGGAGGTCCCCTAGGCCACCCCCTCCCCACTCTGTGTTGACTTTATCAGCACCTGTAGTCATAACAACTCTACTTTATATGATCATTTGTCTTTTAATTAATGTATAGGATTATTTCCGACTCATTAGGTCATGTGGTTCCTTAGTCACTACAGAAAAAGAAACTCCCGAAGCATTTCCTGGTCATCTGGAGTGACAGCAGTGGTCAGGGATTCTGCTCTTTCCTGGGTTAGCTTTGATCTGAAATGAGTCACACGGTCCAGAGACCACGTGTATGTGAGTAGAATGGCGCTGAGGGTCCTGGTCCCTTACAAACCCTGGATTCCAGGAGGAGAAAAAGGTCAATAAACCCAGTAGTTCATTCTCACCCAATGCCTTCTGATCCTGGTCCTCCCTCTTTCTGGGGTTCAGGGGGTTCCTGGAGTTTTCTTGCTTCCACCCAGGCAGAGGGGGATGGTGTCCAGCTGAGGGTTCTCCGTCTGCCAGGCAGGGGTCTGAGCCTGTATGGCCAGCCCCTCCGACAGCTTGGTCTGGACCATCTGGTGCCCTTGCTGCCGGCTCTGTGCCTCAGACCGGGAACCCACTGCAGCCGTGGTTCCACATCTCGCTGCCTGGGAGGACCACGTGGCCGCCACTCTTCCTTGCGAAGCTCTGGCCCCTCGGGCTTCAGGACCTGCTCCAATTTCATGCAAATGACCACTTTGGCCGGACCCACAGGTGCTTGATTCCACGCTGTCCCAGGAGAGACACAGGCACAGCCAGCCACGGAGCCCTAGTGCCCGGCCAGGTGTCTGCGCAGCATCAGCTTCCTCCAGGCTTGGCTACCTCCGCTCCAGCTCAGGGACCAGACTCCTGTCGTTCCGGGCGAAATGCGAACCCTGTAATAATGGTAATTTTGATTTACTAAGGCATATTCTATAGCACGTACTATACTGAGTGCTTTACAAGTATCAAATAATTTAATCCTGATAATAGTCTTACGAGGTGAGTAATTATTGGTCCCCATTTTATATATTTAGGAAATGGAGGCACAGAGAGGTTAAGTGACTTGCCTATAGCCACACAGCCAGTAAACGACAGAACTGGGACAGAGACCAAGCAGGCTGGTTCCAGAGCCACTTGGCTGGTACACTCAGACACTTCAGCGAGTCGCGTGACGCACGTCTGTTTGCTTATCTGTCTCCATTGAGAAGGAGAACTGAGTCTTGTTGCTCCTTTCTCCAACACTGTGGCACAGCAGCGGGCACCCAGTAGGTGCTCAATCAAGCCGCCCTTGACAGGAGCCAGTTCATAACGCCCTGCTTTGGGTAAGAGAGCGCAGGAGAGAAAATGTGTTTCATATTATGGCATTTTGCAACCATCTGTCCTACAAGATCACATTCATGGTCACAACACTGCTGGGCATGGATTATTAGACCCACCTGTCCGATGAGGAACCTGAGGCCCAAGGAGGCTAAGAAATTTGTCTAAGTCATCCAGTGAAGAGTTGGCAGAGATGGAACCTCATCCCAGGTCTCCTGATTCCAAGTCCAGTGCTCACTCTACGCATCAGAAATGGGGCCGGGAAGATATTGCTGAACCCAAACCCAGTCCAAGGGGCATGGGGGGCCCGCCAAGTCAGGGGTCATTAACCTTTCCCTCTCCCAACAGGAGGAAGCTTCTGGGGACAGAGGCTTGCTTCCCTTCCTCTCAGCCCTCAGGGTCTAACACCTCTTCAGGGCAGGAAACTCTTCCTTGTCACAAAGCGCTAGCCCTCCCTCCCCCATTCTCCCCCTCCCCCCAGGCCGCTCCCCTCCCTATCCCCCTCCCCCTCGAGGGTCTTGGTAAAAGCATCCGCTTGTCAGTGTAAATCTACAGGGTTCAGACCAGCAGCTGGAGATGGATGGGCAGGAAGCAGTAACAATGGATGAAAGACCCTCTGTGCCCAGGTGGGTGGGGGAGGGAGAGGCAGGAAACAGAAGCCTCTCTCCTACAGAGGCCTGGAGCTGCGGGCTGGCGGGAGGCCTGGGATGCAAGGACCTGCGGGGGTTTATTTGGATTCCCCGAGGACCCAAGCTGGGAGCCCTTCGCAAACATCAGACCAGCTCATCTCCGTGGGGTGCCCGGTCCAGGATGTGTGACAAGAATGTGGCTTTCATGCGTCTCTGTTGGTCCCTAGGGCCTAGCACAGGGCTGGCTACCCAGTGGGGGCTTGTCTGTTGAAGGAAGAAATCAATCTGGCACTACTAATAACTAAAGAATTGCAGTTTTTTAAAAAGGGATCTCTACGTCCAACACGGGGCTCAAACTTACACCCCCGAGATCAACAGTCATATGCTCTTCCGACAGAACCAACCAGGCGCCCCCGATTTTCTTTTTTAAAAATATAAGAACAGCCACAGTGATCCCTTTCCCCTTCACAATTTTTGCACAGGCTGTTCTTTTTGCCTGCCGCGCCCTTCCCTCGGCTTTCTGCAAGGTCAGCACCTTCTCATCCTCTAGTTGGCAGCCCCCAAAGTTCCCCCATAAAGCTCTGGGGGCCTGCTTTGACCTCCATCCCCTGCTAGGGTAACCCCCATCCCCTCGCCCCTCTAACCCACCACCCTGTAGACTTCCTTGGTGGCACTTACAGAATAAAACATCTTCTCACTTACTACGCATTCTTATTTTTGTGTTCCCTGTCTCTCCCACCGGAATGTGAGCTCCAAAAGCACGTCTTATTGTATCCCCAAGGGGCAGGTGCTTGGAAGATGTTCCATAATTTGTTAAGCAGATCCAGAGGGGAACAACTGAGTCCTATAATGATGTCATTCACACCCTATGCTCTGCATTCTGCTTCCTTGAAGAGAACAGAAGGAACCTTGCTCCTGCGCTGAGGAATGTAAAGCCCCAGCCCATACTGAGAGACTAGCTCCCGGGTCAATAATCGTGTTGATCACAGATCACGATAGGACTTTGCTTCCCCCACAATCATTTGTGAGGTTCATCAAAATCTAGGTGTGCACAGTAGGGGGAGGCCGTGTATGGGAATGTCTACTGTTTGTCCAGCACACTGCAGTGGAAACTGGGGTGGACAGGCTGGGTCCATCAAATGTACCCATTTCTAAGATGGGACAACCAAGGTCCAAAAATGCCAAGGTCACACACACA
Source organism: Enhydra lutris kenyoni (assembly GCF_002288905.1). Taxonomy (NCBI): domain Eukaryota; kingdom Metazoa; phylum Chordata; class Mammalia; order Carnivora; family Mustelidae; genus Enhydra; species Enhydra lutris. Next base: position 2,563,970 of record NW_019154122.1, read on the forward strand.
CACACATACACACACATCAGTCCAGAGTTTTACCAGCAGAGAGTTCAATAGACCTGTGGATTCACTGAACCTGAAGACAGGCATTCAGATATTTATTGAGCACCTACTAAGTGCTCTGGGCTGGAAGCTGGGCTGTAGCAACAACTAAAGGCTCAGAAACTCAAAGCATTTATGTAAAAGGCCCAGCCAACCTGACACGGAGCCGCTTCAGTGACCTTGAAAGCAAGTCCCTGCATGGCCAGGTATGATAGCAGGGCATGAGTCGGGGAAAGGAGTCCCCAAGTGCCAGAAGGCAAGGGAGGGAGAGCTGATCTGGGGCTGGACCCAGAGCAATAGTGACCTAAGAAGCCAACTTAGCTGGGGGTAGCAACCACTCGTGTGCCTGCTATTGGGTTGGATTGGTGCCCTTCTAGTGGAGTGCTTTGTGCCCTCTCAACCGTGCGGGACCCAGTCAGCAGAGAAGACCGAAGACCACTCATTCACCCAGGAAACTCCCACTGAGCACCTGCTGTATGCCACAGCCTAGGCCGCACCCTGGAGTCACAGTCCCATCTCTCAGAGGCCTCCGAACTGATGGGGGCACACAGATGAGCCGTCAAACCTTCAGACACCTGAGATCAGGTCCCCCCCAAGGCAGCACAGACCAGCAAGGAAATCCTCCCTCAATGCCTCCCAACTCCCACTTCTGGGACCGTGAAGAACATCACCAGGCCAGGCAGAACTGTATCCGGCCTCAGCTCCTCCTCCAGGTCAACCTGTGACCCTAAACAAGGGACTTAACATCCCTGAACCTCAGTTTCCCCATCTGCAAAATGGGGAGAGTGGTAACAGGACCTGCTTACGCAGCACTGTGGGAATTTGAGGAAACAAGTCGCCCAAGCTCTTGGCATACAGAAACAGTGAGCACTCGGGTGGCCAGGGGCCTGCTATGGCCTCCAGGGACCACCATTCAGTCCCACAGGCTTCTGTCTTGGATGGAGTCAGTCAGTCATGTAATGGGGGGTCCTGGCTCTGGGCTCGGCCGGGGGCCTGGCAGGGGTGAGACCCAGCCCCGGCCCAGGAGCAGCTCACCACCCAGGGAGGAGCCCGTATAGCAATATACTTGTAACAAAACGTGGCCAGTGTTATTCTAGATCTCGTTCTGGTTCACAGTTCTGTGAGGGGGCCTTGCTGTCCCCTCCCGATGGTCCTTCACAAGGCACACGTTGTTATCCTGATTCCACAGGTGAGCAAACTGGGGCTCAGAGAGGCGAATCTACCTGCCCAGGGTCATAGGAACACTGTCTCCAGAACCTGTCCTCTGTCTTTGCAAAAGCAAATCTGGGGCACATGTTTGTTCATTAAGTCAGTGAACCCTTTTGCGCCCGTGCCATACACCAAGTCTGGACCTGGATGTACTGGCATGGAGCTAAACAGGGCAGGGCCCCTGCCCCCACTGCCAGCCAGGGGACACATAGATTTGGGGCCTGCTGGAGCTCTGTAACCGACTAGGGGCCTTTTGGCACTGGTCTAGGCACCCCCCCCCACCGGCCCCCACTTTAAAGTGCTGGGAGGGCTGCGGGGAAATGCCCAGGGAGGGAGGCTGTGACAGTGTGACAGCTTCAGGCCCCCAGGGCCACCATGTCCGCCCAGCCTGGCTCTGACTCACCACCCACACCTGGCTCTGGCCTCAGGCAGCCACGTTGCTGGAAATAGACGGGGCGGGGTGGGAGGGGGGGAGCAGGAGCAGGGGAGGGGAGGGAGGAGGGCGGGCAGGGAGGTGGCACCTGCATGCGTGGCTGCCATTCCCACCCTCCCCACCGGGAAGCAGAGAGATGTCATCCACCAGAGCCCATTGGAAATAAGCCAGGCTCGGGAACGCTCCTGGGGGCTGAAGACCCCCGCCTACCTGGGAGGCTGCTCCGAAGCAGTGAGGGTTATAATAAAAATGGTGTCGATGCCTCACTTCCCACCAAGAGTCTCGGTGGCTCTTGAGCACTTGTGTGCCAGGCTGGCCTCCGTAAGTGCTTTGCATGTATTGGTGATCTCACTGAACTCCCACAGCAACCCAGGAGGTTGTACGTGATGAAGCCTGTTCCACCGATGAGGAACTTGAGGTTCAGGGAACCACGGTAAGTTGCCTCAGACAACACAGCCCCTGCATTAGGCATCGTGAAGTCACCTCAAGCTCCTCCTCCCCCCTCCAGCTCAAATGGCTCATTCTAGGTCACATGTGCCAGCTCTGTTCCCATCTGTCCTGCCCGCATCCCCTTCCCTCTTGACCTAGGTAAAGCCTCCCTTCTTCCTGCTCTGGGAAGCAGAAATCACATGATCATCCTTCTCCTTTCCTCCCTACCTATCTTAACCTTGCTCAGCTTTCAGCCCACATCTGATCATGCTGTCTCCCTGTCTAAAACCTGCAGTGGCTCCCTATTGCCCTCAAGATAAAATATATTCCAGAGCCTCCATACACTGAGCCCTTCCCACTTCTCCAGCTTCATTGCTCACCAAGTCTTTGCTTGGGCAAGTCAGGACACTTCCCAAGGCTTGCTCTCCTGGTGGGCACGCTAACACAGCTGCACAATGATGGGGATGAAGGGACTGGTGCATGTCAAGTACCTAGCGGGGACCTTGGTGCATAGTAGGTGTTCGGTAGACCTTCTCTGCTACCGGCTCTGAGCCAGAAGCTGGGGAGTCCGTGCTCTCAGCCAGGCTGGGGTCAAGAGCTTTATGATGGTCTAGCCCAAGGACTGACTTGTCCATGCTACTGGAAATCATCATGTTAAGAAATTTTGAAAGACGGCAGGGCAGCAGGAGTTGGAACTAGGGAAGGCGAAAAAGGCAAAGGATCTGTTGGTAAATGTGAAGGGGTACAAACATTGGGCTGACAATTCTTTTAAAAATTCAATTACCACATGATCTAGCAGTTCCACTTCTGGATGCATGCCTAAAAGAATGGAAAGCAGGGTCCCGAAGAGAGATGTTTTAACCAGTGTTTATAGCAGCCTTATAATAATAGCTAAATAAATAATAAATAAATAGGTGAAACATGGAAGCAACCCCAACGTCCATCAACAGGTGAATGGATAGACAAAAGGTGATATATACGTACAACAAACTATAATTCAGCCTTAACAAGGAGAGAAATTCTGACATACTACAACATGGATGAACCTTGAGGATATAACACAGAGTGAAAAAAATCAGTCACAGAAAGGCAAATACTGTGTGATCCCAGTTATTTATTTTAAAGATTTTACTTTTAAGTCATCTCTCTACCCAACTTGGGGCTCGAACACACATCCTCGAGGTCAAGAGTTGCGTGCTCCACTGACTGAGCTGGGCAGGTGTCCCAGTGTGATCCCACTTACAAGGTGTACTTAGCGTGGTCCGATCCAGAGAGCTAAAAGTTTGAATGGAGGGGTGTTGGGTGTAGAGATGACTTAAAAATAATATCTTTAGGGCGCCTGGGTGGCTCAGTTGGTTAAGCAACTGCCTTCAGCTCAGGTCATGATTCCAGAGTCCTGGGATAGAGTCCCTCATCGGGATTCGGGATCCCAGATCCACGGGGAGTCTGCTTCTCCCTCTGACTTTCTCCCCTCTCATGCTCTCTCTCACTCTCTCTCTCTCTCAAATAAATAAATAAAATCTTAAATAAATAATATCTTTAAAAAAAGAGAGAGGGAGGAAGGCAAATGGAGGGTGCCAGGGGCTGTGGGGGAGCGGGGCAGAGACAGAGTTTCAGGTTCACGAGATGAAAAGGTCTGGAGATGGATGGTGGTGAGAGCTGCACACGATGAAGGTCTGAAACACCACTGAGCCGTGCACTGAAAAATGTTTAAGACAGTACATTTTATGGGGCGCCTGCGTGGCTCAGTGGGCTAAATCCTCTGCCTTCGGCTTGGGTCGTGATCCCAAGGTCCTGGGATCGAGCCCCGCATCAGGCTCTCTGCTCAGTGGGGAGCCTGCTTCTACACCTCTCTCTTCCTTCCTACTTGTGATCTCTGTCTGTCAAATAAATACATAAAATCTTAAAAAAAAAAAAAAAGTACATTTTATGTTTATGTATTTTGCCACAATAAAAAAAAATGGAAAAGGGGGGGGCAAAAGAAAGCCGCTTTCATAATTGGCTTTTTTTTTATCCTCACCACAATCTAGAAGGTAGATATACCCAATCTAGAAGGTAGATACACTTGATCTTAGCCAAAAGCCTGAGAAGGGGTGGATGTACTCACTCTATAGGAAGGAAAGCTGAGGTCAGAGGAGTGAAGATTCACGGGGGGATCAGGGACAGCCTGGTCTGGGACCAGCTTTGTCAGGCTCGAAAGCCCATGCTATTGTCCTGTTTGCACCCAGCACCTTGAACATGGAGGAGGGAGAGCATCGGCTCAGGAGAAGGGGCCATGCACATGTGAGTGTGCTTGTTTGTGTGTGTGTGTGTGTGCGTGCGTGCACACGCAGGTGCACGTAGAGGGTAGCAGACAAAGAGCTTGAATGGAGGCCTCAGGCAGGACTGGTTCCAGAACTTCAGGCACATATGAGTGCAGGGAGTGGAGGTGAAAAGCTGGGGTGAGGTCACCTGTGGCACAGGGAGAAGCCTGGCCTGGATCCTTCCTCCCAGCTCCAACTTTCCAGATGAGGAAACTGAGGACCTGTGTCTCAGCCAGGCCTCCACAATGCAATGGGTAAGTGATCCGGAGGGCTAAAGAAAGAAAGAAGAAGGACCCAGGTCAGGCAGCAGTGGGAACCCCTCCCTTCCCCGCCACTTCCCCAGGACCACACCCCCACCCCCACCCCCACCTCCAGGCTTGGCCTGGTCTCCAGCCTCACAGGTGGGAGTGACTCAAGCCAGGGGCCTATTCTGGTGGCCCTGGCCCCTGGACCACAACGGAGCTCTGGGCCTCTCAGCTGTGATGTCAGTGGGCCCTTCCTTCCTCCCACATCTGCTTGAAAGGTCACCTATCTTAAACTCTGTCTCACCCCACCCTGTCCCTCCCCCAAAAGGGGATGACTTTTTCTAACCTATGTCAGCTGTTCTGTTCGATATTCAAACAGCTTTCTGTTCTGATGCCTGTCACCAGGGCCTCCACTGCCAGAAAACCCAGCCCCCGCCGGTCCCCCAGGTTGCAGAAGCCCACCCTACCTGTTTTCAACTTAATAAACAATTTCCTCTGTAGCTACTGCTGTGTCAAGCACTGACCTGTGCCCCTAGGGATAGGCGTCTGCGTCCCAGAGTTTACGTTCTCATAGAGGCAAACAGATAACCAATAAAGAAGTCAACGAATATAGTAACAAGATAATTTCTAAATATGACCAGGGCTATAAAAAAACAAAACAGGCAAGAAGACAGTGATTGAGTGGCTACTCTACCATGAGTGGTCAAGGAAGGGTTCTCTGAGGAAGTGGCAAAGGTCTAAGGGAGAGCATCCCCAGGAGAGGAAAGAGCAGGTGCAAAGGCCTTAAGGGGAGAATGGAAAGGAATGTTATAGGAGTTTTCCAGGTGGGGTTCCCCAACTAGCAGCACCCTCTGGGAATTAGTTTCAAATGTAAACTCTGGAGCTTCTGGCTGGCTCCGTCAGAAGGGCATGTGACTCTTGATCTTGGAGTTGTGAGTTCAAGCCCCACGTTGGGTGTAGAGATGACTTAAGACTAAACAAACCAACAAATAAAATGCAAATTCTTGGGACCCACCCCCCAGATCTACCGGACCCTTCTGGGGGTAGAAGCCAGCAAGCTGGGTTTTTAGCAAGTCATCCAGGTGATTGTGATGTACCTTCAACTTTGAAGGTCACCGAGGTAGAGCTCAGGAAGAAAGGCGTGTGTGGCTGGAGGGTGGTGCGGGGGAGAGAGCTAGCCGCCACCCGCCACCTGGCAGCCTCGCCCCTGCCCATCCCACTCACTGCCTTGCCTCACTTCCTGGCCCACTCTAGGCAAAGCTGAACGCCCTTCCAAGGCTCCTCATTGCCCTGAACTGTCTTTCATTGGAAAGAGCATCACCCGGTCAAGAGAGATGTCCCCTGGAAAGTCGAGCATATCAGCCAGAAAGTCAGTGTGAGCTCTGTCATCAGAATCGTGTCCCATGGACAGAACACGAGGAGCTTCTGGGCCGGAGAGGACACAGAAGCTCTGTGCGCCTTCTCACATACCTCACCCCACACATCTCTTCCATCTGGCTGTGCTGGAATCATATCCTTTTGCAATAAACCAGTAATCTATTGATAATGTTAACCTTGCCACTGGCAAGCAATGGCCTTCCTGAAGCTTCGCTGCTGGGACTCCTGTGGGTGAGATCGGCCGTGGGGCATCCCCTCCTCAGCCTACACAGGGCTGCACCGTGTCCAGACACGCTGGGCCATGAAGCTCTGGTGACACTGGCCCATCCAGGTGAGGCTGTGCTTTGCATCCCTTTGGCTTTTAAGATATTTAAATATCTCCCTATCTCCCATCCCACTCTAAAGACTTCATTGGGGTGCCTGGGTGGCTCGGAGGGTTAAGCCTCTGCCTTCAGCTCAGATCATGATCACAGGGTCCTGGGATCGAGCCCCGCATTGGGCTCTCTGCTCAGCGGGGAGCCTGCTTCCCCCCCCTCTCTCTGCCTGCCTCTCTGCCTACTTGTGATCTCTCTCTGTCAAATAAATAAATAAAATCTTAAAAAAAAAAAAAAAGACTTCATTAAAACATCAAGAAGAGGGGTGTCTGGGTGGCTCAGTGGGTTAAGCCTCTGCCTTCCGCTCAGGTCATGATTTCAGGAATGGAGTCCTGCATTGGGCTCTCTGTTCAGTGGGGAGCCTGCTTCTCCCTCTTTCTCTGCCTGCCTCTCTGCCTACTTGTGATTTCTCTCTCTGTCAAATAAATGAATAAAATCTTAAAAAAAAAATCAAGTAGAAGGAAGGAAGGAAGGTAGGAGGGAAGGAAGGAAGGAAGGAAGGAAGGAAGAGAGATCATGGTTTTGGGGTCAGAAGATGGGGCAACTCACTTTGTCTCTTTGAATTTTGGTTTCCTCACCTCCTAGAGCAATTATGAGAATATATGTAGTACACACAAGAATAAAGTACTGTATGCAAAGTCCTCCGTTCACAGATATGCTAAAAACCAAAGCAAAACAAAACACAACACACAAAGAGGCATGCTGTGTGTTCTCCACAAGTGTGCCTCCAGACCCACCATCCCTCCTCCACCCAGGAAGGGCCCCTGCTTTCCTCTGGTTTCCACGTGTGTTTGGCCAATGGAAGCTCCAGGGAGACACTAGTGAGGAAAGGAATGGAGGGTCGGGGATCTATTGCCCTGGGCTCCTCCTCCCCATTGGCTGGGTTGACTGTGCAGAGTTCTTCTGCCCCAGGCCACAGCTCCTTTCCCGGAGCCACCCCTGGCCAGGCTAGCAGAGGCCAGCACTTCTGTCTGGGGCTGGTCCTGAGTGCCCCTCCCTCCCTTAACCCTACCAACCCCCTTAGAGATTAAGGTCCTTCACAAAACTCTCTCTTCCTTTGCCCCTCCTGGCCAGCCATCTGTTTCCTATGGGAACCTTGGCTGATGCAAGGGGCCAGTTTCCTAATTTTTATCAAGGTGCTCTCTCTGTCTGTCACACCTGCTGCAGAAAGAAGGTCCCTGTATCCCTTGGTGCCCCAATCTCCTTCCTAAGTTTTGTAAGATCTGGGTCTTGTCTGCCCAGCCCCCTTCTTACCAGCCCAGGTGTCCAGGCTCTGGGACTCTAGGACCGACAGACACACCAGCATCTTCACTGATCCCGAGAGAGATACAGGCTGAACAGAACGATTCTGAGGTCAGCTGCTCAGTAGGCTTTCCTTTAGGAATTAGTATTAATAATAACAGCCACCGGGTACTAAGTACTTACTATACCTCCAGGTCCTACATTAGAACTTTCATTCATTCAGCGAATATTTAGTCATTGATGTCGTACCATTGGAAGCAGATACAGCAATGAACACAGACACAAGGACACTGCCCTCTTGAAGCCTTAGGAGACGGGCATCTGTTGTCCTAGTTAACCCCTGAGTAAGGATGCTGGGGTCCAGAAACTTGCCAAAGACACTCAGCTGCTAAGTGACTGAGCCAGGATTCTAACCCAGACCTCTCCACAGGAACCATCATCTACGAAAAGTCCAGGACGATCATGGGGCAGCTTGGGGAGTGCAAAACCCAACTCTCAGAGAGACAGAGGACCTGAGAGAAGGGTGCCCTGGGCGTGGGGGAAGAGAAACAGGGCTCCCATCTGTATTCCAGATGCCTGCCGTGACTAAAACATAGGGTCAGGGGCCCGGGGTGACACAGCCAGGGAAGGAGGCTCCGCGAAGCGGTGTTCCTAGCGATTAGTTGTCTGCAATTTCCTTCTTGACGTAACATTGGTGAGTCATGGTCTCAGAACTTGTCTAGTTTCACAATCCACGAACAGGATTGCAGACGCTGTCGTGACTCCTGCCAGCACATTCATTTTCGTCCCCCTTGGGACTTCAGGGATTTATTTTGGAAGGTTGGTGGGAGCAAGGCAGGGAAAGGTAAGCACAAGTCCTCGGGTGCCCCTCAAGGAGCAGTCGTGCCGAGGGTCTGGAACGGCTAAACAGCTGATCAGAGCTCTGTCTCCCCAAACACAAGCAGACATGCATTTAGTTGAGCACCTACTGTGTGGGCAGACAGTGAATTAGGCCAAGTTGGGCCATGGTTAAAGCCGTAGACCCCGGGATGACTGGATTCAAGCTCCTGCTCTACCACCTTCTGGCTGTGTGACTTCAGGCAAGTCCCTTCACCTCTCTGAGTCTCGGTTTCCTTATTGGTAGAATAGTGGAAATGATAGCCCCTCCTTGACCAGGAGGATTAAACAGAGCAAGACACCTACATGCTGAGAAGAGGACACGGCGGGTTCCAAGGGTGTGCGAACTGTGAAGCATCGGTGCCATCCGCGAACGCAGGTGGGGAAACAAACACGCAAACATGTGAACATCGCCTTTGTCTATTTACAGTCATAACCAAACTGTGCTGAGGCGGACACTCAGGTAACCCGTTTTTCTCCCTTCCTGCTGCTCTCTGGCATCCACACCGCACACTTGGCAATCACCCAGGATCACTTAGTGTGAATCCTCTCGGTTCTCACCTCTCTGGGGTCTCCGTTCAAATATTGCCTCTTTAGGATCCCGTCCAACTGCCCGATCTGGTTAGAAACACATGCGCTCTGTCTCTACCTCCTCGCCCCTTCTATTTCCACCAGAGAACTCACTGTGACATTTTCCCATTGATGGATTTGCTCTCTTTTTTATGATCTGCCCCTCCCATACAAATGTTAAGTTTCCAGAAGAGAGGGAGTCTGGCATCCTGGTCCCTCCTGGATTCCCAAAGCCAAGTACGATGCCTGGCACATAGTAGGTGCTTAAAAAAACGTTAGTTCAGAGAACAACGAACCGATTCCCTCTTCCCTGGAGTTGTCTTCTGGGAGGAAGGTCATAGTGGTTCTCAAGCAGGACGGTTGCCTGGGAGGCCTCAAGCATGCCTGTGGGGGTCACTGGGCTGGCCCCGCTGTGCATCTGAGCTGTGGCCTGGAGAGGCAGCATTTGGGTGTAACAGGAGGCCCGGCTCCCAGTTCTAGCCCTGATTCACGGGGAGACCGGGAAGGGGCTGCTGTTCCTCACTTCGCCTCACTCTCCCATCTAGAAAACCAAAAGGGCAGAAGAGGTTGGAGGGTTTGCTTTTTGGTTTCTTTTAAACTGAGGTATAATTCGCACACCATAAAGGCTCAAAGGTTTTTTTAACGTTCTTTTGTCGTAAAATCTTTTCTTCGGAAATTAAAGTTTATAAGTAGATCTAATATGTAAACAAGATAAAAGTGGGCTGTTCCAAGGGGTGGGGGGGTGGCTTGAGAACCTGGCCTGCTTAGTGTGTCCCTTGCTTCCACCAAGCTGCCCCCTCCCCACTCTCAGTGGTCCCTGAGGCACTTCCACAGGATCCCAAGACCTGGAGGAATCTGGTTTGAAAACCACTGGACAAGAGTCACACTCTAGGGTCCCTCCAAGGTGCAGGAGCCCTGGGGAGTGGCGAGGGGCCCCTGCTCTCCCAATTTGCAGATGGGAGCTGTTCCTTGAGCTGCAGTCCAGCTGCCTCCCGAGGGTCATGAGAAAGAAGGCAAGGGCAGGCTCAGGGCGCAGGAAGCGGAGCCGGCCAGCTGGGAGGCAGTGACAGGCACTGGTACCGTGGCCTCCTGGATGGGCTGGTGACATCACAACCCCAGGAAGCAGCTGCCCGAGAGGCCCTCGCTGTCCCTCAGGCCCCCTCTGGGAAAATCAGCCACCAGCTGTTGCGGGCTTTTCTCACTCGATCGATGCTCTGGACTGTCCCCTCCCGAGCCATCATCTTCGGCAGCAACGGCCGCTTCCTCTCATTAAGGACCTACTGTGCACCAGAACGGCACTGCCCTTACAGCACGTGCGTTCCCAGTCGTCACACCCATGTTATGAAGTAGGGCCTGGTACCATCCCCATTTTACGGATGCTGAGCCTGAGGCTCAGAGGGACAAGAGAGACCGCACCAGACGAACACCAGAGTCCGGATCTGAAACTGGTCCCGTCTGACTCGGCCCAGGCTCTCTCCGTGAATGATCACATTGTCAGATTCAAGGCAGGACAATGCAGGGTGGAGAGTTCTCACACAGGGTGAGGTGAGATTGTACATTTCTAACCCGGTTTTCTTTTCTTAACGAGTGTTCCTGGCCTTTGACCCAGGCCGTCTTAGGATGCCTGGAAAGGTCTTACCACATTGCTTGGCCCTTTCTACAGATGTTAGCTATCTAAGAAAGAGTACACTTAATCATGATGAGAAAATAAAATGGAAAAAACAAAGATGTTAGCTGTAAAGATGACTCCATTTTGCACAGAAGGAAACCGAAGCTTGGAGGAGCAGGGGAACATCCGTGGAGACCCTAGAATAAGGAGGTGCCCAAGCCAGGCCGGTGAGACCCCAGAGTCACGGCTGCTTCCCTTCACCCCTGAATCTCTCAGCCGGGATTGTCCCCCTGCTCACATGCCGCATGAGTCTCCTACAGCTTGCCTTCTGAACTACCACAAAGCTGGTGGCTTAACACCAGAGGCATGGAGTTGCTCACAGTTCTGGAGGCCGGCAGTCCTAAAGTAAGGTGTCAGCACGGTTGGTTTCCTCTGGAGCCCTGCAAAAGAATCCTCGCTTCCAGCCAGCAGCGGCCGCCCCCAGTCCTCTGCGCTTCTTGTCTCCGTCACCCCAATCTTTGCTGGGTCTTCACTAGGCCGTCTCTCTGTGTCTCTGTGTCTCAAATCACTCTTTTCTTGTACAAGGACTCCAGGACTTGGATTTAACGCCTACCCTGCGTATAGGCTGATCTCCTTTTGAGATCCTTAATTACATCTATAAATACCCTATTTCCAACGAGGGTTGCATTCGCAGGTACCAGGGGTAGAACTTGGACATACCTTTTTAGGGGGATAGAATTCAACACACTCTGTCACTGTTTGGTTCAGCAAACCTTCATCGAGCACAAACCATGTGCCAGGCCTGGGCTCAGCAGACGTATCTCTGGTCTAGGGGGAGAGACAAACAGACACAGGTAACAGTGGGATGGTTTTCAAACTAAGAATAGAAATAAAAGCTGTGAACCACAAAAGACAGCAAGTAATAATGTCTGGGACAGGATGAAGAAGAGAGCATAGGATGTGTCCTATCAATCCATAGAAATTTATTAAAGACCATGTACAAGATTCTTAGGGTGGGAAATGTATATATATCTGAAGAAAAGCAACACAGAACTGAATGAGCCTGAACTAGAGTTTTGGAGGCAGAAAGACCACAGTTCCAGGCTCTAACCTGTCTGTGCCTCAGTTTCCTCATTTGTAAAATGGGCATACCAGTAGCATTTGCCTCACAGTTATCACTGTATTTAAGTGAAACCACTGAAGCATTCAGCTGATGAATATTTCCTGAACATTTTCTTTTTCTTTTTTTTTTTTTTTAAGATTTTATTTATTTATTTGACAGAGAGAGAGATCACAAGTAGGCAGAGAGGCAGGCAGAGAGTCAGGAGGAAGCAGGCTCCCCGCTGAGCAGAGAGCCCAATGCGGGGCTCGATCCCAGGACCCTGTGATCATGATCTGAGCTGAAGGCAGAGGCTTAACCCACTGAGCCACCCAGGCGCCCCTCCTGAACATTTTCTATGTGCCAGGCTGCCAGTATATAGTAAGGGGCCAACAAGACGCCTGGCACCAAAATCACTTAATGTCGGTTCTTACCCTCTTTTTCCTAATTCACAAGTTAGGTAAAAGTTCAGGACAGAAATACAAGAGAGGTCACAAGGCAGGACAGGCTAAAAGCCAAGAAAAGAGCACGAGATCTGTGTATTTAGGAATAGTGGGGACACGGCCAGGAGGTCTGCAAAGGCTTCCTGGGGGAAAATGGGCTTGGAATCAGACCCTGGAGGACAGTTAAGAGGGGGAGGAGGGAAGACTGTGTGAAGCCATGATGGCATGGATGTAAGGTTGGGCTGGGAGAGGAGTTGGTGAGAAAAGGAGATTTGAACTAGACCCTTTCTGCAGCATTCTGGGCTTTTGGGTGGGGTGTAACCCCGGAGCACCAGTGAAAGAAATGTTCTAAATCTAAAAGCGGCAATCAAGGATAAGAATGTCCTTAACCATATCACAAGTGTTTGCATTTCTTTAAATTTTGCTCCAACGTTAGTATTGCCTTTTCTGCAGGGCATTTCCTGTAGGGATTAGTTCCATTCTTTTCTACTATATTTAACCCGAGTGCCTTTCTTACTCAACAAGGCTCCTTGAAAGCAGAGGCTTCCTCGTAGCCCGGTGCAATCCCGGTGTCTACCTCAGTGGGCACTCAATCAGCATTTCATTCAGTGAATAAATACTTCTATACTTCTATTTTACCTAAGAGCATGGAGCTTTGGATGGCGTGCTAAAAGTAATGTTTCCTAGCCTGGGGCAAGTCTAATATCGATATGCACAATCCCCAAGCCAGGCAGGATTGTTTAGTTGGCGACAGCTGCTGGAACGACCAGCCCGGGATCTAGCAGGACAGAGTCACACAGAGGCCTTGCTAAACTAAATGTAGGAACTCACATCAGTTAAGGCGGTGTTGCTTTAAGCTCAGCCAACCAAAGGTGGATGCAAAAAACTTTCTTTAAACAAGCCAGCAGCTTGAGACTCGAAACAGAACAGAAAGGGAATTCACAGGACTTAACTTTGTCTTCTGGCTGGAGCCCTTGAGATCTGGCAATGCTGGCGAGGCCAACTATGTGTTGAGATAAGAAACGGTAGCTTCTTTAAGGTTTATTTTGTTTTTGGAGCCGCCCGATCCAGTGGGCGGATCGTGCCTTGAAATAGAAGCATCTCAAAAAGCCTGTGAATCATTTCTTAGTGTCGGCCTGCAAGGTTTCATATCCTGTTCTTGGCGTTACCTTGGGTGCTGTGAGCGTGTGTATGTATTGTTTTCGGGGTTGTTTGCTCAGGATTTGGTTTTGAAACTTTTACTTTCTTTTAATAGCTTTTCTTTCTTTCTTTTTTTTTTTTAAGCTGGAAGAGTTTTTCAGATGGTTTTTGCGAGAAAGTTCAAACTCTGGGATGACTAAGTCTCTGGAATAATTCGGACTCTGGGAGGGGGAATTTGCTGGCATTTGGCACGAATCATTCAGTCGCTGATTTCTGCAGTGAGATCTTTTGGAAAGCTTTTAGGTCAAGCCCCTCCGGGTACACGTGGGGAAACTGAGGCTCAGGGAGGGAGAGGGCTTCAGCCAAGGCCACACAGCACGTCAATGGAACAGAGGGGACTAGAACGTAGGTCTGACTCCTGGAACCAGCTTCGGGTTTGCAAGAAGCTCACATGCACACGGTTCACGTGGAGGGGGCCACATATTCGAGATCACTAAAGGAACAGAAAGAGAAAGAGAGTTGTGAAGAGTTACAACTCAAAGGGCATTCAAAGGGCATAGGTTTAGAAGGCTCAGAGAAGGGAACGGATGTGTGAGGGCATTCTACATGCACAACCCTGCTTAATCTTCCCCAGGTCCTTTTAGAGCAGTGGTACTGAACCAGAATTTATTTTGACCCCAGAGGACACTGGGCAAGGGAGGAAGACCTTGTGTGTTCGCCACAGCCAGGAAGGGGGTTTGCTACCGCATCTCTCAGGTAGATGCCAGGGATGTCGCTCAGATCCTGCAAGGCTCAAGACGGGCCCCGGCAGCCAAGGTCAACAGCGCCAGGGCCAGGAAGCACTACTCTGGGGAGGACCCTAGAATCTGTTAATTCAGGGTAACAGCTGAGAAAGCTGAGGCTCAGGAAGTACAGCCACTCATGGAGTCTTGGGCAAATTCCTCGACCTCTCTGTGCCTCATTTGCCCACATCTATAGGAGGGAGCTGGCAGCGCTCGTTACGATGATTAGCCAAGTTAATATTTGTAAATCACTTAGGACAGTGCCTGGCACATATTAAGTATTATATGACTTGTTGCTAAAAAAGATAATAATAATGAAAATAAGTACCCTGGTCCAACACACACAGAAAATACGTGGAAGAATTATAACAAAATCTAGGGATCATTAAAGGGCACAGGGGCTAGAAGATGAGAGACCTTTTGTGGGTTCCAGGCTTAGAGAGCAGATGACGCACGTGGCTGTCCAGGTGACATCTTACATCCTCGTGGCCATGAGGGTTTCCTTCCCACAACGGCTACCTTAAATGCAACTTCATCTTTTTATGTTAAAATGACATGCACTGTTAAACATGAATACCTTGGGCAAGTCTGACACAGCGAGCCGCTATGAGCCATCAGTAATCGCTCATGAGAAATTGATCGATGAGTTCCTTCCCGGCGAGGCGGCCTGCCGCTCCCCACAGGAATCCTGACCCATTGGTCGTGCCCACACCCACCAGCACCAACCCCACACCCTGCCCCAGCTTGCACCCGACGTGAGCACCTGCTCCCCATCTTCCCGCCTTCTGCTCCAACAGCCCTTTCACCCTGCCCGGAGCCCAGTCCCTGCTTTGCCACTTTGTTTTTTGTGGTTTTTTTTGTTTGTTTGTTTTGTTTTGTTTTTTTAAAGATTTTATTTATTAATTTGACAGAGAGAGAGATCACAAGTAGGTAGAGAGGCAGGCAGAGAGAGAAGAGGAAGCAGGCTCCCTACTGAGCAGAAAGCCCGATGCGGAGCTCGATCCCAGGACGCTGAGATCATGACCTGAGCCAAAGGCAGAGGCTTTAACCCACTGAGCCACCCAGGCGCCCCTGTTTTGTTTTGTTTTTTAAAGATGTTATTTATTGGGGCGCCTGGGTGGGTCCGCCGTTGAGCATCTGCCTTCGGCCTGGGTCGTGATCCCGGGGTCCTGGGATTGAGCCTCGAAGCATCAGGCTCCTGCTGGGCGGCAGGCCTGCTTCTCCCTCTCCTACTGCCCCTGCCTATGTTCCCTCTCTTGCTGTGTCTCTCTCTGTCAAAAAAATAAATCTTTAAAAAAATATATATATTTATTTATTTATTTATTTATTTGACAGAGAGATAGAGACCACAAGGCAGGGGAAGGGGCAGAGGGAGAGGGAGAAGCAGAGTCCCCACTGAGCAAGGAGCCAGATGCAGGACTCCATCCCAGGACCCCAGGATCATACCTGAGCTGAAGGCAGACACTTAACCAATGGAGCCACGCAGGCACCCGCCCCTGCTTTTCCACTCTGACCCTCTAATGCTGTCTTCAGTCAAGGATCAGTCTCTTGGCTGCTGGTTGCTGAGCCCCACCAGGTCTCTGGCCTTGTGTGGCCCCCAAACTCTACCTGCTCAGCCCAACTCTCTCAGCGAGCACTGGACTCTGGGATGGAAACCAGGGACTGACGTCTCCCCTTAGCCTGGGATCCACCTTATAAGCCCATCGCTTACAACAGATGCCACCGATCAAGACTTTTAAGCTACGTGACTTACGCGCTTACAACAGTTCTCACCAGCTGTGCCCCACTCTCTCAAGCCCAGATCTCACTGAGCTAAAATCAAGGTGTTGGCAGGTTCAGTGTTTCCTTCTGAAGGCTCTAGGAAAGGATCCATTTCCTTGCCTTTTCCACTTTCTAGAAGCTGCTGACATTCCTTGGGTCACGGTCCTTTCCTCCATTTTCTTTCTTTTTCTTTCTTTTTTTTTTTTTAAGATTTTATTTATTTATTTGACAGATAGAGAGATCACAAGTAGGCAGAGAGGCAGGCAGAGAGAGAAGGGGAAGCAGGCTCCCTGATGAGCAGAGAGCCTGACTCGGGACTCGATCCCAGGACCCTGAGATCATGACCTGAGCCAAAGGCAGAGGCTTAACCCACTGAGCCACCCAGGCGTCCCTTTCCTCCATTTTCAAAGCCAGTAACATGGTACCTCTCTGACCCCGTTTCCATAGTCATCTCTCTATCTGACTCTCCTCTTCTGCCTCCCTCTTCCATTTGTAAGGACGCCTGGGATTATACTGCACCCAACAAAATAATCCGGGATACCCTTCCTATTTTAAGATCAGCTGATTAGTGACCTTCTGCATCCTCCATTTCCACCTGCCAGGAAACAAGGCCTATGCTCAGGTTCTGGGACTGAGGATGCAGACATCTTTGGAGAGGCCATTAACCTGCTGGCCACATTAACCAGCAGGGGTGGTGGGAACCACGACAATCCAGACCGCACATACTCCTTCTAAAGAAGGCAACTGCTACTCAGCCCCGGCTGATTTCATCACGCGTGAACCCAGGTTCGGTATGGCTGGGTCTACCCATCTGGGGCTTGAACTCTATGACCCTGAGACAGATCTGAGCTGAGATCAGGAGGCGGATGCTTAGCCAACTGAACCACACAGACACTCTGGATCTACCAGTGTTTCAAATAAAGCTGGAACGTTAGAGTTTCAGGTGAAATTTTCCAATCTTGTAATCACCTGGTAAGACTGAAAAAAAAAATTTTTTTCCCACAAGCTAGATTTGGCCTGAGGCCACCCAGGTGTGACCTCGGGATCCACCTTCATCCTATCAGCTGCGGTGAGACGATGAGATGTCCTCTGGCATTTACAGGCTCTGCAAGCTCCGGGGTATGAGGAATAAGCTGGGCCTGGAGGTGGGAGGGAAGGTGGTCAGGAGTGTAGGGGGATGCTGGTGGGGATTCCTCGGGGGAAGTTTGGAGGGAGAAGGGACCAACCATTTCCCTGAGGGACCAACCATCACCTGCAGGAAGCAATGGTGCATGAAAGGGTACAGGAAATCAGGCAGAGACTGACCTGAAGAAATCAACCAGAGTAAGGTAGGCTTTATGCCTCATGACTTCAGAACAAATTAAGCATACACTTTCTAATTTCAAGAGGTATCAGTTCTTCCCTTCCCCTTGAAAAAATGAGCAAGACTCGCAGGATGGGGGATGGCAGGAATGGGGTTGAGAAGGAGGCTTTTCACCTGCATGCTTTCTGAATTTTGAGTCAGAACCCACTGAGCCACCCAGGCGCCCCTAAATAAAATCTTAAAAAACAAAACAAAACGGGGCACCTGGGTGGCTCAGTGGGTTAAAGCCTCTGCCTTCGGCTCAGGTCATGATCCCAGGGTCCTGGGATCGAGCCCCACATTGGGCTCTCTGCTCAGCGGGAAGCCTGCTTCCTCCTCTCTCTCTCTCTCTGCCTGCCTCTCTGCCTCCTTGTGATCTCTGTCTGTCAAATAAATAAATAAATATTAAAAAAAACAACAACACATTTTTTAAAAAAGATTTTATTTTTAAGTAGTCTCTACACCCAATGTGGGGCTCGAAATCACAACCCTGACACTGCGGTCTTGAGTTCTATTCTGTTCCATTCTAAATGGCAAAAAGCAGGGCACCTGGCTGACTCCATTGGTAGAGCATGCAACTCTTGATCTTGGGGTTGTGAGTTCAGGCCCCACGTTGGGTGTCGAGTTTAGTTAAAGAAATAAATAAATGGCAGAAAGCAAAGGCTCTGCCGTCAAGTTGGCTTGTCCTTCCCACACTGGGTGACCTTGAGCAACGTACCTGACTTCTTTGAACCCCAGTTTCTGCATCTGTAAAATGGGAGTAATAATAATACTAACATCATGGGTTGTGATGAAGATTAATGAGTTAATGCAGGGAAAGCACCTAAAACAGAACAGAATCAGCATCCATAAATGCTGACTTGAATTATTAACTATTTTTACTATTCTCTTTTAACCTTGTTTTTTTCTTTTTCTTCCTTCCTTCCTTCCTTCCTTCCTTTCTTTTTTAAATATATAATGAAAGTATTATTTGCTCCAGGGGTATAGGTCTGTAACCTTGTTTCTTTTGAGTGGGGAAATTACTTAGAACCGCAGCAACTTAAGACATGTAATGCAGGCAGTCTAAAATAAAGTGAATTTTTAAAATAAATAAATAAAATAAAATAAAGTGAATTTAATCCCTGGTTCCCCAAATCTTTACAACCACCCAAGGGAATATCACTGTCTCTGTTCCAGAGGTAAGAGAACCAGAGATTTGGAGCACGTATGCAAGTCACTCAAGGACACTGAATGGGGAGACTGAGAGGTAGAGGTTCAAACCAATTTTCAAGATTTCAGATCCTGTGACTTTCCACTCAAGTCTGCTCTATGATGTGATTATAAAATGACAGGGTTTGTTCCTTGGGTTTGGGGACGGCCCCTCCCCCATCTTTGGCCCCAGATCCACTAGATTCCAAGGTGGGGGTCAGGTCAGGTCTCTGGCTCCTATTCTGGCCTCAGCTTTGGAACCAAATCCTTTTCTCCCCTGGGAGGGAGGCAGAGTTGGGGTGGGGGAGTCAGAGGGAGAGTCAGAGCAGGGGACCTACACATGACTCTGGCCCAGCTGCTGCAGATTTCTCACGAAGCAGGCTCTGTCTGTGTCCCAAATCCGCAGCCTCCCCCTGACCCTTGTCTTCTAAGACAGCAGTTGCTGCATCTTGAAAACATGTCTGGTATCAAACCGGTGCGGTAAGTACACCCAGAAAGATGGAGTGCGCAGCGCAAGCAACCTTCATCCGGTGGGAGAGCCCCGAGGTCAGGAGCCTGCCTGGCTCTGCGGGCTTCAAAACCCGACTCCTCCGCTTCCTGGCAGAGCAGCCTCGTGTCACCTTTCCGAGAGGTCCACATCTGTGCAAGGAGACAAGGGCAGCATCTATGGCAAACGTAGGTGGAAGTACCACCCCCACCCCGCCCCCGCCAAGACTGATTGATTGATGCAAGGGAGAGAGAAAGAGAGAGAGAGACCAAGCATGCATGAGTCCTGGGAGGAGCAGAGAGAGGGGGATAAACAGAATCCTCGAGCAGCAGGGAGCCCAATGAGGGGCTCCATCTCACCACTGGGAGAAAGGAGCTTTAGGGGTGACTGGGTGGCTCAGTCAGTTAAGCACCTGAATTCTGGTTTCAGCTGGGGTTGTGATCTTGGGTGGTGAGATGGAGCTCAGCCTTGGGCTGGGCACTGAACTGGGAGTCTGCTTGAGATTCTCTCTCTCCCTCTCCCTCTGGCCCACCCCCTGCTTGTACGTGTGTGTGCTCTCTCTCCCTAAAATAAATTTTTAAAAAATGAAAGTGCTCTATTGAGATATAATTTACATACCATCAAACTCACCCATTTTAAGTATACAATTCAATGATTTTTAGCATATTTACAGAGTTGCAAAACATCACCACATCAATTTTGGAATATTTTTATCAACCCTTTCCCCCTCCAAAACCCTGTTCCATTAGAAGTCACACCCCTTCTTCCTCCCAGCCTTTCACAACCACTAGTCTACTTTCTCTCTCTGTAAAGTTATCTTTTCTGGAAATCTCACATAAATAAAATCATACAACATATTCTCCTTTTGGTCTTGCTCCTTTCACTTAGAGAGAGGGGAGTGGGGAGGGGAAGAGAGAGAGAGAAACAATGTCAAGCCCACCCCCCACTGAGCCCAAAGCCTGACTCAGGGCTCAAGCTCACAATCCTGAGGTCAAGACCTGATCTGAAATCGAGTCCGACCCTTAACCAACTGAACTACCCAGGCACCCATCACTTAGCATAATATTTTTAAATTCTATCTGTGTGTTGCACATACCACTAACCCATTCCCTTTATTATTGCTGAATAATATTCCACTGTATGGAGGTGTGTCTGTTTATCCATTCATCAGCTAATGGATATTTGGGTTGATTCCACTTTGTGGCTCTAGTGAACAATGTGGCTATGAGTATCCATTCATATACCAACATACTAGACATATGTTTTTACTTCTCTTGGGTGGATGCCTACAAGAATTGCTGGGTCCTATGGTCAATTTATGTTTTAACTTTTTAAGAAAGTGCCAACTGTTTTCCAAAATTTTCTATTCCTATCAGCAATGTATGAGGGTTTGTTGAGAGAACTAAGTGATGTAATTAACATAATGTGTTAGCATAGTGCCTGGTCATAGTGAATCTTCAAGAAATGGTAGCTGGTGCTAACCAAGATCTTAATAGAATCAACACTACCCACGGTATGGCTGTCTTCTTCCCTGCAAAGAAGGTGGATCTCTAAAGTATTAACACCCACATTCTTTATGCTCTTAGCCTGGCACTCAAGACACCCTGCACACCCCCACCTCCAACTATTTATCCAGTCTTGGCTAGCAGCGACCCACTTTCTAGAGGCTGCCTACGCAAGCTGATTAGCACTTTTGCTCACATTCTCTGCCCTCTTCCCTCCTGTCTACCTCCTGCCTGCTCTTCACGTATTAGAATCCCGGCTGGGGATGCCTGGGAGGCTCAGTGGGTTAAGCCGCTGCCTTTGGCTCAGGTCATGATCCCATGACTCCTTGCTCAGCAGGAAGCCTGCTTCTCTCTCCACCTCTTCCTGCCTCTCTGCCTGCTTGTGTGCTCTCTCTCTCTCTCTTTCTGGCAAATAAATAAATAAAAAAAATATTTTAAAAAAAATAATAAAATAAAATAAAATCTATGCTGGCCTTCAACACTCAACTCCAATGTTCTTTCCTCTTTAAGATCTACCTTGGCTTTCTAAGTAATTCGTCAGTCCTGTCCAATTGTTTCCCACTAACCATGAGTGGCTACTAAGCACTAGAAATGTGGCTGGTCTGAACTGAGATGTGCTGCATGAGGAAAAGCACACCAGGGGCACCCGGGTGGCTCAGTGGGTTAAAGCCTCTGCCTTCAGCTCATGTCATGATCCCCAGGTCCTGGGATCAAGACCTGCATTGGGCTCTCTGTGCAGCAAGGAGCCTGCTTCCGCCTCTCTCTCTCTGCCTGCCTCTCTGCCTACTTGTGATCTCTGTCCGTCAAACAAATAAATAAAATCTTTAAAAAATAAAAAAATAAAAAGGTGGCTGCTAGGAAACTTTAAGTTACAAATGCGGTCCTACTGGGCTGCCTCATGGTTCTATCTGGCAGTGTTGGTATAGGGCATCGATATTCTAACAGTTCCTGTTTATTGAGCACCTCTTTCTTTCTTTCTTTCAAGATTATTTATTTATTTATTTGACAGACAGAGATCACAAGTAGGCAGAGAGGCTGGCAGAAAGAGGAGAAAGCAGGTTCTCTGCTGAGCAGAGAGCCCGATGTGGGGCTCAGTCCCAGGACCCTGGGATCATGACCTGAGCCGAAGGCAGAGGCTTTAACCCACTGAGCCACCCAGGCGCCCTTGAGCACCTATTTCTTACAGTTTTCTGCTATCTGATGTAATGCTCACCACAATCCTGTGGGGTTGATGTTATGAATATCTCCTTTTTTACAGATAAGGAAGCAGAGGGAGGGTGTGACCTCCCCAAGGTCACACAGCTGGACGCCAGCAGATTCAGTATTCAAACCCAAGTTGTCTGACTCTGAAGCAGAGTCTCCCATGGGATTCTACTGCACAGACTACTAAAGCACCAGGGCTTTGGGGGTCTCCGTGGGGTGTCTTTGGCTGGAATTAGAACAGCTCTGCATGGTAATGAATCATGCTAATCAGAAACTCTGAATGCTTGTCTTTCATAAACACAAAATGAGAAAGCAGATTAATTAATATAAGCAATGCATTTGGAATAAATTGGATCTTGGGATCTGTGGGTAGAATAAAAGGCTGAGGACCACTGATCTAAACAAAGATCTCGTTTTGCAGGTGGGTGAACTGATGCCCAAAGAGGACAGAGGATTTGCCCAGGGTTGTCAGCTAGTAGCAGAGCCAAGTGCAAAGGCTATGTTTCCAAGATTGGAGGCTGAGCCTCCCTGCACATACCTCCGGGTCTCTGCCAGGATGGTCTCTGCCCCAAGCCACTTGGACGCCCTTTGTCTTGACTCAGCCTCCTTCCTCCCCCAAGCCCTGTCCCAAGGACTAGATGGGAGGGGGCCAGGAGACCCAACCCATTTCCCATCAGGGTCCCAAGGCCACCATCTGGTCCTGGGCCAGGAATTCCTTTGACAGACTGAACTAAACTGGGCCAAAAATAATGCTGAACCCTTGGATGCCTCCAAGAGCCCCTGTTCCTAGTGGACCCTGGTCTAGCAGGCCAGGCCACCCCAAGTCTTCTCCCTGCCTGTTCTCTGGGCTCCCGCAGTCTTCCCCTTGCCAGCTCCCATCTGCACTCATACATGTGTCGGTGTAGGGAGAGGAATGTTTCAACAAACTACCCACATCCCAGGTTCTCTCTTGCCAGCCCTCTCCAAACAGGCAGGAGACTGTGCTAAACCCAGCAGCGTCCCTATGAGCCAACCCAGGAGAGCCCCAGCCGGAGACACAGACAAGGAGCCACCAAGAAACTGAGACAAGGCCACAAAGAGGCACACAGAGTGTGTCCGAGAGACAAAGAGAAGAGATAAAGGACGGGTGTTTAGATCTAGATAAAGAAAGACACGGAGTAAGAGACGAAGAGAATAGAAATGAGAAGAAAAGAGGTGGACGAGCAAAGGGGATTCGCGAAAAGGAAAATTAGAAGAACGGAAAACAGGAAGAAGACCGAAAAGTTCGAAATAGAGAAAAGGCACTGAGGGACAGACAGAATGGGCAGGAGCGAGAGGGCTCAGCGAGTGGGGGCGCGGGGCACACGAGGGTCCGCGGTGAGGGGTGCGCAGGGGTCCCGGCGGGGGGCGGGTCCTTCTCCCGGAGCCTCGCCCTGCTGCGCGGATCCCAGCAGCCACATTCCTCCGGGTTTCCCACACGCTCGCCATCAAAGAGTCCCCAAAGCCCAGCTTTTCCCGCGCCCTTCCCCCTCCAGGGCTGGAGAAGCTA
Organism: Enhydra lutris kenyoni; assembly: GCF_002288905.1. Classification (NCBI taxonomy): domain Eukaryota; kingdom Metazoa; phylum Chordata; class Mammalia; order Carnivora; family Mustelidae; genus Enhydra; species Enhydra lutris. The sequence continues at coordinate 2,587,151 of NW_019154122.1, forward strand.
TTTTTCACCCCCTCCTGGTCTTTAATCTGTTGTGGGGAAAGAAAGCGGCTTTTGTTGGGCGAGGGGCTGCGCGGGGGGTGGGGAGGGGGCGCCGGCGATTGTGTGTCCCGCAGCTGCGCGCCTGGGGCCGCCGGGGGGGGGGCGCGGGGCGCGGGGCTCGGGGCGCGGGGTGCGGGTGGGGCTGGCGGGGAGGGTCCGGCAGGGTTGGGGAGGGAGCCGCGGGGCCTGGGGGAGCAGGCGGGGAGGGTTTGGGTGGGGGCCGCAGAGGGGCGGGCAGGGAGGACCCGGAGGGTCTGGCAGGGCCGAGGTGGGGCGCCCTGGCGCAGGCGAGGAGGGCCAAGGTCGGAGAGGGCCAGGATGGGGGCAGCCAGGGCGCGGGGGTGAAGGCGGAGGGGGTCACAGTGAATGAGGGAGTGGAGGAAAAGGCCACCCGGGCGTGCAAGCTCATTGTCTTCTTGGCCCTGTTTGCACCTGGCCCCAGGACTGGGGGGAGAGGGACGCACACTGCAAAGGGGACTTTAGGGAGAAGTTTGCACACCCCCCCAGAAGCTCGTGTGTATGCCGTATGCTGGGCAGGGAACCACCCCACAAATGTAAATGGGTCGCAGCACTGGAGAGACACCTACACTCTCACCAGGGGCCCAGACACACAACCCTCAAGAGGGATCCTAAAACCCAGGGAAGGGTGAAGGACCCACACTCAGGAAGGAACACACACTTTCTGGAGGAGAACCCACTTACTCAGAGACATACACACATAACAGTGCTGGACACCATGAGGGGCTGCTGAGCAAAATGGACTTCAGATGTGGATTTCCTTCTCCCATCCTCAATTCCTCCTTAAGACAGTCCCCCGTTCTCCAGCATTTTCCTGCAGTTGGTAGCTTGGCTAACTGCACAAGCTTTGGACTCAGGCCACTCTGCTCTGCTTCCCAACAGCTGAGTGACCTTGGGCAAGTCACCTCGCCCCTCGGACTTCAACTGATACGAGGATTGAGACAGAGAAAATACATGTAAGATGCCTGGCTCCCTCTTGACGCTCAGCGAAGGTTGTCCTTTGCAAGCCTGCCGATGCCTGGGCCTCCACAGTAATGATTCCACTCAGGAGCACCTGTAGCGGGCAGGAGGCCCTCTGGTTGGGAGTGGAGGAGCCTTTCCCTCTCTGGCAGGGACACCTGTCTCTTAGGTCAGATCCCCCTCTCTTGACCTCAGTACCTACCCTCAAAGCCTTTGAACAGCAACTGGGACGTAGGCCAACACAAGACAGTATCTGGGAAGGGTGAACATTGCATTTCAAGACCTTTGTGGGGAGTACCTTTTTTCTTTCTTTGGACTCCATCTTTCTACAGCCTTTTCTGACCCCCTTTAGTGGGAGCCCAAATCCAGCTGCTGGTGTCTGCAGCAAAGACACTAGGCCTGAGAGTCACAGAATCAGAGAGACAGACAGTATAACCTGCACTTGGGTTTTAAATCCCCCCACCCCCAAGGCGTCTCCTAAAAGTGATGACTGAGGTGGAATGTCATTCAGTATATCTTCACTAAGTGCCCACTCTGTGCCAGGCACTGGGAGGGATACTGTAACCAGAGAAAGACCGCCTGGTCGCAAGGCAGGTGAGCTCTATGGCCCATCGGGCGGCTGGGAGTGTTCAATGAAAGCCCAAGTGAAAGTGCTTTGGAAATACTAAAACCTCTGCGATATATGTGTTTCCTTTTGTTGTTTTTATTTTTATTTTTATTTTTTATTTTTTATTTATTTTATTTTATTTTTTTTAAGATTTTATTTATTTGACACACACAGAGAGAAATCACAAGCAGGCAGAGAGAGAGAGAGAGGAGGAAACAGGCTCCCTGCTCAGCAGAGAGCCCGATGTGGGGCTCGATCCCAGGACCCTGAGACCATGACCTGAGCCGAAGGCAGAGGCTTTAACCCACTGAGCCACCCAGGCGCCCCTTTATTTTTATTTTTTTAAGATTTTATTTATTTACTTGACAGAGAGCACAAGCAGGGGAAATGGTGAGCAGAGGGAAAAGGAGAAGCAGGTTCCTGGCTGAACAGGCAGTGAGGCTCGATCCCAGGACCCCAGGATCATGACCTGAGCTAAAGACAGACACTTAACTGACTGAGCCATCCAGGCACCCCCTTCCGTTGTTTTTTTTTTTTTTTTTTGTTTGTTTTTTTAAAGTCACAGTTAAACTCCCACATGACCCACTGATGCTCTCCAAATTCTAGAAGTTCTAAACTGTCCCTGCTTGACAGAGTGTTGCTGGTCATGCTCACTAGCCTGTAAGTGTTAGGGGGAGAGAACCAGTCCTTTGTGTCTGCACACTGTGTGCGGTTTCACACACGAGGATGAACACACACACTGTGTGTGTGTGTTCATCCTCGTGTGTGTCAGGATTTGAGCCATAGACCCAATTCAAATCCTGATTGGTGGGGTTTTATACCAAGCAGCTGTGTGACAAATCTCTTTGAATTTCAGGATCTTTGCCATAATAATACCTACCCCCAAAGCCTCTAGAGCAGATTATATAAGATATTTTATAAGGTCCCCAACAAAGGATAGGTTCTCAGAAAATAAACTCCCTACTTGCTTCCCTGTGGGTGTCCACTCCTTCGTTCCAGATGCCCAGCCAGCTCCTGGACATCCATGGTCATTGCCTACCTGTTGAAGCAAGGGGTTGGTTAACTTCAGGGTGGTATGACTGGACCAAAAAGGTGGAATTGGGGTTGGAAGAATGAGAGAGGGAGGAAACTTAATTCCAAACGGATTCTTAAAAACAGGAGATGTCATCCTGCACTTTAAGAATAAACATCCCTTAAAACATGGACAAGAAAGGGATTTTGGGGGAATTAAAAAAGCTTCAAATTTCCAATGCTCCCTGAGTCTCTTTGCTTAGAAAAGAAAGGTTTTTCCCTTAATGTTCCCAGCACCTTAGTGTCTGTCTTCCTATCAAATACATCCCCCACCTCCCCCCCACTTTGCTTTTCTCTATCCAGTACAGTAAAATGCTCTCAGGTCCAATCTACCTTCGCAAGAAGTTTTTGAAGGGACAGAATGAAAGGCATAGGCAAAGAAGGATACAAGTTTTGAGACAGGCAGACACGGGTGCAAATCTTGGATCTAACACTCACTGGTTATGTGACTTTGGGCAAGCATAATAACCTCTCTGAGCCTCAGTTTCCTTTTCATAAAATGCATCAGTGAGATAATGTATGAGAAGGTGAACGGTTAAGATTCAATGAAGGATGATGATGGTGATGATAGCACCAAGTGCTTCTTTTTTTTTTTTTTTAAAGATTTTATTTATTTGACAGAGAGAGATCACAAGTAGATGGAGAGGCAGGCAGAGAGAGAGAGAGGGAAGCAGGATCTCTGCCGAGCCGAGAACCCGATGCGGGACTCGATCCCAGGACCCTGAGATCATGACCTGAGCCGAAGGCAGCAGCTTAACCCACTGAGCCACCCAGGCACCCGCACCAAGTGCTTCTTAACTATAGAATAGCCTATCTTGGAGGTCTCTGAAATCCCCACCCCTATAAGGACTCAAGTCTTAGACCCCCATGCTTCCTACAGTCCCTTCTCCATATTACCCACATTCCTGAGAACAGTCTCAGCATAAACCATTAAACGCAACTGGTACCACCTAGTCCACCCACCAGGGGTCCATCACATCATAGCACAGAAAAATAACTAATTGGTTCCCACAGTACTTTCCATCCCTCCTCCCCTTGATCCTTTCAGCTGTGAGATAAGTGGATATTATTTTCCTCCCCATTCTACAGAGGAGACAACTGAGGCAGAGTGAGGGGAAGTACTTCATACAGGAATTTGAGGCTGGTCTTAATTCTGAATTCCCTGTGCTTTCCTTGTGTCACATGAGTCTCAAGCAGCACTTTGAGGTCTAGGCTCACCGCCAGGAGAAGGGGAGTAGGAGGTGGGGGGAGTGGGAGGTGGGGGAGGGGGGGGACATGTTCTGTGTGCCCAGCTGGAAAATCCTCAGCACACAGTTAAGGCACTTTGGGAGCAAACAGGTACCTATTAGGAAATACGGCACCTGGGGATGTTCTGAGACCACAGCAGACCACCCTAACGCTAATGAGAGTTAGTGGACAGAGTGGACAGGGAGCCAAGGGAGGGGGAGGCCCCAAGTCCACAGCTGACATCCCAGTAACCTTGGGCAAGTGTTTGAGGTTCCCTTGATTCCAACTTCACAACATAACGGGGGGAAAATGGATAGGTAGACAAGTAGATAGAAACTCAGTTTAGGCAAAAAGACATCTGCAGTTCTCATCATCATTACTCTGGCTTTGAAAGCGACAGCTCAGAGACCCCCCACCACTTTTTAAAATTTTAAAGACAAAACAGTATAACTTAATAGTTCTGCCAACTCTTCAAAAAATCAGAGTACACAACACTGACTTTTTTTTCTTTTCTTCTTCTTCTTCTTTTTTTTTTTCTTTCAGTTTTGGCAAAGGAAGATTCAGTTCCTGGAAATGCTTACAAAATGATTCCTGACACTGGGAGGAGATAGTTTTAAAAGGAAGAAGGAGATGACAAAGAAAAAAAACTATATACATATATAGATGAAGGAAGAAGGTGGAGAGAAAGAATAAACAAAAGGAAGAAAAGAAAGAACTAAAAGAGGGAGGGAAAAAAGAATTTAAAGGGCCCCAATTCAGGGAACGTTATCAAGTTCCCAGCATCTGCAATTCACAAGCCGCTCGCCTGCCGGGGAGGCGCAGGCCCCGCCCCTTTCTCGGGTGTCGGGCGCTCATTGGTGGGGGCGGCAGTCGCCGACCGGTGACTGCCCGAGGAAAGGTTGCCTGGGACACGCATCCCTGTGTGAACGCATGACGTCCCACCCTGGCGCCAGGCTGTCTGGGGCTGAGTCTTAGATCAACACAGCTGTGGGACCGGGACCCACAGCTGGGCAAAGGAGCGGATTCCTCAACAAAAAATAGGATTGTGAGAAAAGTTCTGAAACAAAAACAGCGCAGACAAAAGCCTTAATGACATCCTTTCATAAAAATAAAAAATGCAAGAGGGGGGAAAAAGCTGGTAAAAGGAGCAGAACTGGGAACAGAAAGTTCAGAGGCATTTGGAATAAGAGGCTGAGGCCCCACCACCACTAAACTAGTCGCAGAAGGCCTGAGCTAGCCCTCCAGTCCGCTGTTGGAAAAAGAAGTCTCTCGGGTTCAATCTTTATTCAGTGTTCCCAACCGTACCCTGCTTCTTTCAGAATTAGAATCTTAGATTGGAGAAGACCCCCAGAGGTCCTTTGCTCCCTCCTCCCCCACCATTTTGCAGAAAATTCAGCCCAGGAAGGAAGAACACACGTCCAAGGCCACATTGCAAGTTACTGGCGTGGCAAGAGAGAATTCTGCTTGCTAATCCCACTGCACTTTCTGCTGCCTGTGTCACACAGCCCAGAGGCAGTTTAGCCTGAAATCATCTTGGGAAATAATAAATGTGAAGGTGCTTTGCAAACAGGTACACAAGCCTGAGGCATCAGTGGTAGTAACGGAGGAGGGAAAAGGAGAGAAGAGAACCTGTATGGACCTGTGGACCCAGCACCTACCACACACCTGGCCCTATGCTGTGTCCGCAGGCACCGAGGAGACTAACCGATCTGGTGGAGAGAGCATGTCAAGTGCCTTGCGGAGCAGAGGCATGCGATAATTATTTGTTGAATAAATGAGGTAGGTCTAATTAGCTTCATTTTATAAACTGGGGAATTGAGGCACAGAGAGTTGACTTAGTTCAACATCATTAGTAAAAGAGAAGAACAGGGATGTGAACATAAATCTGCCCGGCCCCAAAGGCCATGATTTTTCAGAACCACCCCTCAGCACCCCCTACCGCCCGCAACCCCCCCCCCACCCTCGCCCCTGCCAGCCCCAGCTAGACCATTTTGCACAAACCACGGAAGTCTATGTGATAGAAAAGGAAAGGGTTTTCTATTTGGTCACTCAGGACCACTTGCAGAGCCACCATTTTCCCCTTCCCACGACCAAATAGCTGGCATTCTCTTCTTTTGACGTCTATAGCATTTATAGACTGACTTGGGCACTCACAGGTTATCATCTTCCTCCTTCTTATGCTAAAGAGTAGAAGAAACTTGAAAACATTAACTTTTTAGGGAAAAGTCTTTAGAAGACCCCTTTCTCGCGACACAGAGCCCTGTGGTTTGATGGGAAACAATGGGACTTCAGGGTTGGCTCTGCCATTAGCTGTGGCGTGACACTGGACATGTTTTATAGCCCCTCTCTGGGCCCTTTACCATCCCACTCCTGCCTATCCAAATTTCATAAAGCCTTAGATTTCCATTATTGGAAAGGATTTTAAATAATCACTTAGCACCATCTCACCATATTATTCACAAGGCAAACCAAGGCCAGGGTACGTGGACTTGTTCGAGATCCTATGGCTGGGATGTTGATCCCCAGCCCAATGTCCTTTCTACCATGACAATTTTGAGATTCTCCTAGTTCTGAGCTCCCATTGTCCTGTTAATCAGTGCCACATACTATAGAACTCTTAATTGTTTCCTGTGTTAATTTTGTCTCCCCAAATTGTGAGATTCTTGAGAACAGGAGCCACTGTTTTATGTAAGGTGACTCCATAAATATTTACCAACTGATTGACTTAGGAAGCAACCATTGGGGGAATCCCACCTGGGTTTCCAAGATGAAAACCAACATTTGAGGCTGCAAATTCCCAAAAGTTCTGGGAAGTGACAAGAAGACAAGGAAAGAATACTGAGTGTGATGTCCTGTTGCAATACAAGGCTTAGCTTCCCTGTCCTCTGATCCTTTTCCTGGGCTCTTAGAGCTGGAGCTATTTCAGCAAGGCTAAGAATAATCAAGTCCAGGTGGCCTACCCTTCCATAGCAGAAAGGGACAGACAATTGAGTGATGAAATTACCAAACTATTGTTTTCTGCAGAGAGGTGTGTGGAAAGTGGGGGGGGGGGGTGGAGGGGGGAAGGGCAGAGCAAGAGTTAAGAGATTGGCTGACCCAATGGGGGCCCCTAAAAAGATTTATATAGAAATCATCCTGTCTGTCCCCCATATTTAAAACTCTATCCAAAATTCTAATCAAACTCACTTCCAAAACACAATTGGCATATCTTTGGCTGCTTATGAAGTCCATGGGGCCAGAGGGTGGGAGCTCCTTTCTTTCCCCATGCAAAAATCACGGATTCAGTCTGCTTTTTTTTTTTCTTTTCCCCTGTTGTTCAAATAAATAGTGTTCTTTGCTCAAACCCCCTTCCCCTCCTCCTTCTGCAATCTCAGCCCTAGCCCAAATCTGTTTTCTTCATTGTAACCTCAGCTTCACCGCAATTAATTTTTTTCCCCTCTGGTCACAAGATAATTCCTGACGCCAGTGAGTCTGGAGGTCAGACGAACAGCAAATTGGGGAACAAGGCGGCACTAATTCCTTACAAGTTTCCCTTGAAAAATCCTTTGCTTTAAAAAAAAAAAAAAAAAATCTTCTTTGCTGTTCAGGGATTTATGACCTCAGAGGAGCTGTGGGTTCGAGTTAGTGTGGGGCTGTGGGTGGACTGGCAGGGGGCAGGGGAGCTCAAAGATCTGGGGCGCTGCCAGGAAAAGGCAAATTCTTAAACTTAATGGTTTTAAGTGATTTTTAAAATCCTTGCTGGCAAAAGAGGCCCTGCCTCTCCCCAGTATCAGCGCTTCCTCATTCTTTGAATCCGCGGCTCCGCGGTATTCGGCGTCAGACCAGCCGGAGGAAGCCTGTTTGCAATTTAACCGGGTTGTGAACGCCCAGGGTTGGCGGAGGCGGGGCCCGGGCGCACGTTTTGCATAAAGGGGCGTGCCTTCGAGGCGGGCTCTATAAGTGGGGCCGCTGCTGGCGTGCGCGCGTTGCCAGCTGCTATTGGGGATTTTTGGCTGTCTTCGTCCTTTCGGCACCTCCAGTCTCATTCCTCAGTATGAAGGCTCTGAGCCCGGTGCGCGGCTGCTACGAGGCGGTGTGCTGCCTGTCTGAACGCAGCCTGGCCATCGCGCGCGGTCGCGGCAAAGGTCCGGCAGCCGAGGAGCCGCTGAGCCTGTTGGACGACATGAACCACTGCTATTCGCGCTTGCGGGAACTGGTCCCCGGAGTCCCGCGAGGCACTCAGCTTAGCCAGGTGGAAATCCTGCAGCGCGTCATCGACTATATCCTCGACCTGCAGGTGGTTCTGGCCGAGCCCGCCCCTGGACCCCCAGACGGCCCGCATCTTCCCATCCAGGTGTGTGGGAGCGTGCGCGGGAGCTGGGGCGGGGCTGAGTTCCAGAGCCAGGATGCTGCCTGGACCCCTAAAACTCCCAAATGCCGTGCATAACTTTTCCCTCTTTCCTTTCTCTCAGACAGCTGAGCTCGCTCCGGAACTTGTGATTTCCAATGACAAGAGGAGCTTCTGCCACTGACCTGGCAGTCCTGGCACCTCCAGGTAAGCATCCTCACCTTCGCCCTGGGGGGTGGAGGTAGGGCGGTGCTTAAACGACAAATCTTGGAATTGGTTGGCCTTTTAAGGAATTACTGCCTCTTCAATTTGGGGAAAACGAGGCGATAGAGGGGCAAGGGACTTACCGTGGTTACATTAAATGAATGATAGAACCAATTCCCCGCCCTATGTGCGTTTCAACCTTGAACGCATTTTGCCCCTGCCCTCCATCAGAGGCCAAAGACACGAGAAAAAGTAGGCGCAGGTGAATAAAAGAGCCGTTCTGTTTGTAGTTTGGAATCGTAAAAGGAGCTGTATTTTCCTCTGCCCCTTCCTCTGCCCTCTCCCAGCTAGTGTCAATTCCAGGAGGGCGGGGTGGTTGCAGGCTCCGCCTGTGGTCCTTTGGCGCCAACTGGGTGGGGGCAGCGTGGGGCTCGGAGTTATCAGCTGGAGGTAGAGACCAAGTTTCCTCCCTGGCGCCGGGCAGTCTGCGGACGGCCCCCGCCTCGGCGCGCTCGGCGGAAACTGATGGCTCCCTGGTCTTCTTTCCTCCCCCGCCCAGAACGCAGGTGCTGGCGCCCGTTCCGCCTGGGACCCCGGGACCCTCTACGGCCGGAAGCCCGAGGGCATGGATGGGCCCCAACCTCGCCCTGCCCACTTGACTTCCCCGAACCCCTGCCTCGAACCTGGACCTGGCGCCCGGGAGCGAAGGACTGTGAACTTGGGTGGCCTAAAGAGCCAGAGCTAGCTCTGGGCACCAGCTGGGCAATGTCTCCCGGCCCCCACCCCACCCCTAAGTTTTAAAGTCTTTCTTTCACAGTGTGGAGGTTGGTGGGGGGGGTGGCTGCTCTCCAAAGTCTGCCAAGGCCGCAGTAGAGCTGGTCTTCTGGTCTCCTTGGAGAAAGGCTCTGTTGCCCTGATTATGAACTCTATAATAGAGTATATAGCTTTTGTACCTTTTTTGCAGGAAGGTGACTTTCTGTGACCATGCAATGTATATTAAACTTTTTATAAAAGTTAACATTTTGCATAATAAACGGTTTTTAAACACTTGAGTATATAATTAGTTTTCCTTAAGTGCTAACACTCTCATAAGGCTGAATTTAGGAGAAATCAATGTCCTTCTTGGACCGTGGGAAAAGTAAACTTGCTTATGTAAGGGAGATGTGGGGAAATGCCAGCTAAGACTAGAGTTGGGGGGACAGTGGAAAAGGTTTATGATGGGATCCACGTGCAGAGAAGATCCTGGCCCTGGCCCCTCATTTTACAGATGAGGAAAGATGTGAGGGGAGCTCATCTGCAAGTTGGGAGCTCAGGATAGAAATTAGGTCTCCTGAGTCCCAGTTTCTTAGGTACCTTGAGCTGTTTTGCTCCATTACCCTATGGCTTTGGTGCCATTAATTATTCATGAGGTCTTTCTAGCAGGGGATGGGGAAGAGTGGAGCTTCACTCAGAGCCCAGACCGGGGTGGTGGTTGATAGACCCATTTTAGAGATGAATAAGCAGATCAGGGCCCGGTTTCATTTCCCTCCTCATGCTCTCTGATTTGGCTTCCTCTTGGGCTTCCAAATTTGGAAAAAATAGGAGAGGGGCTTTTCTCATCCCTCAAACCCCTCAGCCACTCTGATCAGAATGATTTAGGTGCTGATTGGGGAACATTAATACCAATCCCTCTCCTCCCACCAGGTAGTTGAAGACTGAGCCTAGACTGGGAGTTTGAAGCAGGCTCACAGCCCCCATTCCTTCTGGTATTTCCTTCCCATAACACCTCCACTGGGAGTCTATTCTGTGAGCATCTTTGACTCTATTTCAGAAATGGAGAGTCTGAGGCTCCATGGATAATGGGTCTGAGCCGGGTTCTCACAGCCCCTTGAGATGGGATTTTAACATAACTACAGTGACTACAATTGTAGTGGACAGGAGCAGAGCCTGAGACTGGCTATCCCATGAAGCCAGGTCTGAGAGTGGGGCAGAGGGCAAGACCACCAATCACCACCATCCCCCTTTGCTCCCCACCTGGCAGCTCCCCAGGTGGGCTCCACCAGGCTCCTGGCCTCATGAGATTCCTGTTTATGATATGATCTCATCTGTGTGTTGGCCCCTGGCATGAGTTACTTCAATATTTCATAACAAACAAGTCACGTCATCACCCTTCATGCCTTAACCCGGGTGAGCTTTCAGGGGTGAACAGGGGCACGTGGTGGGAAGGCAACCTCTGTCTTTGCCAACTGGCTGACCAGCGGTTCCTAACCTGTTTCCTGGTCTCTGATGATCTGGTGGGAGGTTTGAGCACACCAGAAAATACACACACCCTCTTGCAGAGTCATAGCAGACCTCCAATCCCCTGCGAGGTCCTCAGTCCCTATGTGAGGAACTCTTACCTCAACCAAGTAGACCCAGGTTGGGTCTAGGGACCCAGGTTTTGTTAGGGGTGCTGTGCTTGTTCTGGTGACAGCCGTACAGGGGTGCAGATCCTTGCTCTAACACATCCTAGCTATCCAAGCGCAAGCGAGAGATTGCCCCTCTTGGCCCTCAGTTTCCACATCTAGGTAAGATTGCTGATCCTGAGCCATCCACCCTGAAGTACGTGGCCCTACCTTCGACCATTGATCGCAGTCATTGAACTCATCTTCTGCCCTTTCTGCCACAGCATGCTGCTTCCTGCTCACTCAGAAGCTAGGGGACTGGGGATGGCTAGAAAGACGCAAATCGCTCCGCAGCGGCCGTGTGACCTTGAGCAAGCCGCTTTACCTCTCCAAGCCTCTCTTCTCCTTTGCCCAGCAGCTGGCAGTTCTTGCTCCCCAGACAGAAGATAATGGTGGGAAAGTTCTTTGAAATGCATCACACACCTACAAGGTATTATTAAGCTAATTCCAAGGAAATTGCCTGTCAGGTCTGCTGAGACTGAGCTGTTCAGGTGGCTGGGACAAAAGCTGAAACCAGCATGCCAATTCATTAGTCATTAGAGAGTGAAAGCGATTTGACTGCGGGTAGGAAAACTCTCAGATTGAGGATAGTGTCTTCTGTCATAATCACCTATCAAGTGCCTGCCAGGTGCCAGGCTCTATGTTATCTTAATTTTTTTCTAATCACCACAACCCAGCAAAGCGGGTATCATTATCCCCATTTTACAGAAGAAGCAGATTCAGAGAGGCTGAATAACTTGGAGGTCACACACCACAGGGACGTAGCACAGCAAGGAATTTAAAAATCCATATTCTCATGTCTCCTCCAGGCCAGCTCTTCTCCCTCGCCATTTCCTGCACCTGGTACTTTTTTAGTCCCCAGTGGGTGCTTGCAGAATGAAAGACCCAGGGCCACCCAGGGTCACTCTCCCTCATTTGTGAAAGAGGGTGATGGTACCTCCTTTGCAGGTTTGTGACTCAGATTAAAGGTAACGTACATAAAGCATCTACCAAGTTCCCTGAAACACAAGCTTCACTATTAGCTGAGTATCTTGGGTTCATTATCGCATCAGCTCTGAAACAGGGACATTTGGAAGAGAGTTTTGTTTTGTAAATAAAACAAACAAGCAAGACAGCCAGGCTCAGAACGGGCAAAGTAACTTGCCCGTGGCCACACAGCTCTAAGTAACAAAGCAGGGATTCAAAGTCATGCCCGTGACACCGGAGATGGTGTCTTGAGAACGCCAGTTATAGCTCTCCCCAGCTGTGGATGCGCCCGGCAACCTTCAATTATGTGTCCTCTCGGCCTCATCACCTCGCACCGCCACCACTCTTCTCCGTTCCCCAGGCTACACTCTAAGAGCCGGTACCGTTCTCTCCCGCAGAACTGCTTCTCCGGGTCCCCTCTGCCCGCTCCCCTCCCTCGCAATTCTAGAGCCGCTGCCCACCCGCTGTGGCTTAGGGCCCGGGCCGGGGCGGAGCCTCAGCCCACGTGGCCCGAGCCCGGCAGGGCGGAGGCGAGCCGGCCCCGCCCCCGGCCCGCCCCGCCCCCGGCCCGGCGACCAGCGCTCCCCCCGCGGGCCCTGGGGGCCGCTCGCAGGTGTTCGCTGGCGCCCGGATGTCTGAGCTCTGGCTCCGCTCTGGCTCCGGCTCCCTCCGCAGCCTGCGGGCGGGGCTCCCAGCCCATCCGGAGCCTCGCGGCGCCCCCGCCACTCTGCCAGCAGCGCGGCCTCCCAGTTCCCAGCCTCCCAGCCTGGGGGGGGGGGGCACCCCCACCCAGCGGAGTCGCTGACCGGACTGCTCTCCCGCTGCCCCCAGCTGCGCTCGGCCCGATGCTGCCTCAGCGTGCCCCCACCCCGCTTCCTGCCTAGGCAGCTTTGCCCTGGCCGGGTGGCCGCCCTGGATCGCACCCCCGTTCCTTCCTTCCTTCATTCTTTCAGGCAACTCGCATTCCTCGAGCGCCTGCGACGTGCCCCGCACAAGGCCAATCCGACCTTCCAAGTGTGGCCCCAGACCCGCTGGGGTCCTCCGGGAAGCCTCTGCCCTCTGCTCCAGTCTCCCCCCACCCCCGCCCGCCCTACTGTCCTCTCTCATGTCCTATTTCACTCACAATTTATTTATTTATTTATTTATTTGTTTGTTTGTTTATTTATTTTTTTTTTAAAGATTTTTATTTATTTATTTGACAGAGAGAGATCACAAGTAGGCAGAGAGGCAGGCAGAGAGAGAGGAAGGGAAGCAGGCTCCCTGCTGAGCAGAGAGCCCAATGCGGGGCTGGATCCCAGGACCCTGGGATCCTGACCTGAGTGGAAGACAGAGGCTTAACCCACTGAGCCACCCAGGCGCCCCTCACTCACAATTTAGCATTTCATTCTTCTCTGGTTATTTCTCCTCTTAAGGGTAAGTCAGTGGCAAGGTCAAGGGGCCTTCTCCTGACCAAAATCAGGAATCACTCTGAAAGTAGGGTGAGGAGTCAGAGTGTGTCCAGAGTTGGGGTTCAGCCAGACTGTGACAGGGTTTGGGACTAAGTGTGGATGGGAGCTGGCAGCTGGCAGTCTGTGGCCTGGGTTAACAGACATAGTGTGAGGGTCAGTCTGACTAGTAGCATCAATGATCAAGGTTAGTGAGTCAGTCTTTGGGTAGGATCTGGACAGTCCGGATCAGGGTAGTAGGTTATTTAGGACAAGGATTTGGAGGTTGTCTTTGACGACCCAGATTAAGGAAGTGGGTGCTGTGGCCCTCTGAACTCAGATTCGTGTTACTCCATGGCTGGGGGCTGGCTGACCATGGCCTCCCCTCTTCTCCACCCAAGCTATAAACTGACTTTCCATCTGGGGACACTCCCTCTCCTCCTCACCACCACCACCCTTCTCCAACTTTGTCTCAGACATAGGAGGCCGAACTCTCAGTGGGCCACACCGCCGTCAAAGGGAGCCCAGGTGGGCAGTAACACTGACCATGGTAGGGAGGCCTTGGGCTTCCTGCGAGCTCTACCCTGGAGCCACCCACATCTGACAGATAAGCTGATGTACTTCTCTGTACGTTTTGCCATTTGTTCATAAATCTAAAGCTTGTTATGGACAGAAGGGCCCAGAAAGGGGAAGGAACCTGCTCAGGCATATACAGAAAGTTCATAGTCAAGACAGGACTCGAACCCAAGCCTCTACCTTCCTGTCTAGGGCTCTTTTTGTGATACCTGTTTTCCCTGAGCAGGGATTGTTATGCCCACTTTCCACTTTAGAGATGGGGCAAATGAGACCCTGAGAGGCTTATGGCCTCACACAGCTCCTATAGAGGGACTGCCAGGGGCTGGTAGCACATCCGTCCCTCCCACCCCCACCCTCCCCCCCGACCATGTGCCCTGAGGATCTGGAAATGTGAAGTCAGGATGGTGATTCCCGAGAGCATTGCCTCCTTGTCAGTGCCACCCAGCCTTCTCCCTCCTGCCCTCATCAAGAGCAAATGAAACAAGGGTGGGCCAAGCGCGAGTTGGAAGCTGGGGAGGGGGGAGAACACTTTTTGAGAACTGCTGGGGAAAAGCTTAGCTGGGTTCTTATGGAAACATATGGAACTCATTACCTTAAGTCGAGGTGGTCACTGGCCAGCTGGCAGTTGGTTGGTTTGGGGCTAAACGTGTGTGTTGTATGGCAATAAGTGTACCCAAGGCACGGCAATCTCCTCAGAAAACCCCGCCTGCTCACTGATCCAGGTTCTTTCTGACCTTGGTTTTGTTCCCAGCTTATGCCATTTTCTAGCATTAAAAAAGGGGGGGGTGTGCCTGGGTGGGTCAGTCGCTTAGGTGTGTGACTTTGGCTCAGGCATGATCCCAGGGTTCCGGGATCAAGCCCCACATCAGGCTTCCTGCTCAGAGGGGAGCCTGATTCTCTCTGTCTCTGTCCCTCCTCCCACTCATGTGCACTCTCTCACTCTCTCTCTCTCTCTCAAATAAGTAAATAAAATCTTAAAAAAAAATAAATAAAAGGTTTAAAAATAAAGGTTTCAAGATGCACCAGGGTACTAGGTCATGCAAGGAGGAGATGAGGACTCAGAGACCATCAAGACAGATGCCCCGCCCCCCACACACCCTGGCTCATACCCATCCCTCCCCCATCAGGGCCCCTGACAGGTTTTGCAGCAGGTCCAGATGTACTAAGGGTTGATCCCAGCTTCCACTGCAGTTTCATCCGGGTGGGTCCCAAGGAGCCTACATGTTGGTCCCACATCTTATCAATCGCGCTGTCTGCGTGTATTGACTCCATATACAAAGGCAGCAACAAGAAGGTGTTCAGAAGAGCCTACTCACCAGTGCCCAGCATTTTAGTCTACATGGTAATAGGAGGCTTGGGAATTGCTTCCATTTCACTCCTACGAGGCTCCCAGGTATTAGGGAACCTGCCAAAGGTCACCCTGAAGTACACAGCAGAGTCCAGGTCTCTGATTCCAATTCCCCATCCGGTGCTGTGGATGTCTGCGGCTCTTTCAAAACTCTGTGCAAACAAATGGGTCATAGAGAATCAGCCCAGTCAGCGACCCCAGCCCCCTGCACTTTGTCTCTGTGAGTCTGGGAATCAACGGACACGGGCTGAAATCCAAATTTTGTATGTCTCAGCTGTGCCGTTACAGGTAATTTATTCATCCTTTCAGAGCCTGCAGTGGTTGCTTTGATGACTAACTTAGCTGACCTATGCGAAACGCCTGGCACTGGGAATGCTGGAAATGGTTGTCACATTCCTAACATAAATCCTTTCTCATCTTTCCAGGGTGGCGGTGTCGGTTGGCATAATCCAGTCATGGCATCTCAGCACTGCCTGCCCAGCACACGCACCCTTCGGAGACGTTTCACACGCGGTGCCCCCCAGGAGCATCTGCTCAGCAGGACAGCCAGGTGCCTTGATGAGGAGAGCAGGGACCAAAAAGAAGGACTCCAGCCCGGTGCCTTCACTTGCCCGCTGTGCCACGTTGGACAAGCTCCGTCACTTCTCTGAGCCTCCGTTTCCTCCCTGTAATACTGCCAGGATCCCGCGCCCTGTCCGCAGAGCTGTGGGGAGGATTTGGTGAGGAACTGAGTGTGAAGCACTTGGAAACCCACCCGCGTGAGGCAGATCCTCGGTAAGTCACAGCTAGCTTCACTATTCCCTTTTCACAGATGGAGAAACTGAGTCCCAGAGAAAGGAAGTGACTCATCCAATGTCATGTGGAAAGGACTCCTCACAGAGCTAGAGCTTAAAAGCCAGATCTTTACAGTCCCAGTTAGTGCCCAGCTCCTCCTTTCTCATGATCGGGATTTGTAACTATTTCATGACAAGTGTGTTTTCAGTGGGTGGAAAGACGCAACTTTGAACTCTGTGAGCCTGGCCAGTTTCAGCCTGATCCAGAAGCAGCTCACTCATAAAAGGACCCCTCTCTAGAAGAGAACAGGAGTCTCTTCTAGGTGGGTGTAGGAAGAACAAGACCCAGAGGCCAGAGGACCTGGAGGACAGAGGTGACATAATCACCGGTGTGAGCAGCAGCTTTGTGGTCAAAGAGATCCCCATGCAAATCCCATCTCTGCCACTACTTAGCTGTGTGACCAGCCAACAGACACTAACTCTCTGAGCCTTGGTTTTTCATCTGTAAAGCTCCCAACAGTACCTCTTTCAAAGGGATGTAGTAGGAATTCAATCAGACAACAGAGTTAGAGTACCTGGCCCAGGTAAGCTGTTGGCCGTTGGCAGCCCTCATTATTTTATCAAGGCAATCAAGCAGAAGCCACCTGCTTCTTCATCATCCTCAGCTGCCCGTCTGTTTGTAAATGTTTAATTGCACTAACCATGGGTAATACAGATGTTCTAATATCTGGCTATTGAAATGCTTATGTTTGCCTCCTCTGCTTCCCGGCTGTGTGAACTTGAACAAGTTAACTTCTTACATCCTCAGTCTCTGCATCTTTCTGCACCTATACTGGGGGTGGGGGGGGGGGGGGGGGGGTAGTATCAGTCCCTGCAACAGACGGCTTTGAGGATTAAACTAGTTCACGTGTACAGAGCTCTCAGACTAGTACTTGGTACCTAAAAAGACCCCCCTCATACTCGTTGTCTTTCGTCACCTTGAAATACCACATGACATTTACGTTCTTAGCCATTTTATAGCCATCTGCACCTTCATGTAAAATTCACCATGTCTCATGGGGCCCCTGATGGCTCAGTCAGTTAAGTGGTTGCCTTAGGCTCAGGTCATGATCCCAGGGTCCTGGGATTGAGCCCCGCATCATATTGGGCTCCCTGCTCAGCAGGGCGCGTGCTTCTCCCTCTCCCTCTGCCTGCCGCTCTGCCTACTCGTGTTCTCTCTCTCTCTGTCAAATAAATAAATGAAATCTTCTTAAAAAATTCATGTCTCAATTTTGGAAGTAAAATTGACATTTTGGGAAAATGTACAGATTTGGATCACGTGGCTTTGTGAGACCCAACACCCAGCCAACCTCACACAGTCACACGTGTACACTCATGTGCATGCAGACATGTGCACGCAGACACACACACTTGGAGAAAGCCAGGCTATGCTGTTCTGCTCCCCAAATGGGCTACAACGAACCCTCTTACCTTGGAGAATGGCCCGCAGCCTCCCTCCCACTCATCATGCTCTGCAGAGTGAGACAAGAGAGAGGGATCACCTCTCAGTGGGAGCTTATTCCTTGGCAAAACTGACTTGGGAACAGGTCCAAGCTCCAGCTCTTCACCTACATCTTAGAGTGGGGCCCCATCCTGGCTCTATCCAGGTTGCTGTGCAACCCTGGGCACGGAGCTTCACCTCTGAGGCTTGGCTTCTCCTCCGGGAAAGGGGGCTGACCACGTCTACCTTTCCCGGTTGTTGTGGGATGGATTAAAGAGATGCCTAGAAAGCGCCTGGCACACCGCGGTAGCTCCATAAATGAGTGCTGTTAAGAGCTTGGCTGTTTTTTTAATCCGGTAAGGGCTATCTTTTATATATATATATATATATTTATATATATATATATAATTTATATATATATATAAATATATATATATATAATTTATATATATATAAAATATTTTTTTTTTAGTAAGATGGGGCCATGTTTTGTCGGCCTCACACAATATTTTTTATTGCTTCTAAACACATCTGTTAATCCAACGAAGGTGTGTTCCTGCGAACATTATTTTATTTCTTAATTTATTCATATTTTACAATGTCTGGGCAAATCATTGAAACCCACTTGAGGCTCAGTTTCCTAATCTCTAAAATGGGAAAAATGCCTTCCTCACGAGGTTGTCTCAAGAATTCAGTGAAATGGCGTATGTGAAGGTGGTTTGCAAAATCAAGCAAGTAGAAGAGATGACTTTTTGCTCTCGTCCTTCCCTCTACAAGGGTGAATTCCTCAGAGGCGAGAGTGAGTTTTGTTTATCTTCACTTCCCCAGCTTTGAATGTGTAGCAATGTGTTTAATAACAGTAGTGATGGGGGCGCCTGGATGGTTCAGTGGGTTAAGCCACTGCCTTCGTCGTCTTGGGTCATGATCCCAGCATCCTGGGATCGAGTCCCACATCGGGGTCCTTGCTCAGCAGGGACCCTGCTTCTCCCTCTGCCTCTGCCTGCTACTCTGTCTGCCTGTGTTCACTCACTCTCTTTCTCTGACAGATAAATAAATAATCTTTAAAAAAAAAATAACAGCAGTGACGGTGACAAGAACTTTCCTTTCTTGAACGCCTACTGTGTGCAGGGCTCTGGACTATGTGCCTCGTAAGGGAAGGAAGAAGAATAGACATTTAGAAATTTTTGCTTCCTTCTGCTGATATTTACTTATTTATTAAGAGAGGGGAAGGGGAGAAGCAGAGAGAGAGAGAAAGAGACTCTTAAGTAGGCTCTATGCCCAATGCCTAGCCCAACATGGAGCTCGATATCATGACCCCGAGATCATGACCTGAGCCACAATCAGGAGTTGGATACATAACAGACTGAGCCACCCAGGCGCTGATTACTTCAAGGCGAAGGAAATGTTTTTCTTTCCCATGGGCAAGTTCTGTCTTCCATACTGCAGATAAATGAATCTCAGTCTTGGGTCTCGTACATAATTTGGCCAATCCAGCTGAATAACAAGAATAGTAATCGTTAGTTCCCTTACCCATAAAACGGGCTTATAAGCAACTTGCCTTATATGAAGGTGTCCCACAAATGACAACTTTCCCTCCCCTCTTCTTTCTTCCCTACCTGCATGTACCTTCCCTTAGAGAAGATGGTGACGGGGCCAGATAGATAAACTTGGCAGCAGGGAGCTGAGTTCCTTCTCTCCTCTGGGCTTTTCTTTCTTTTTGGCACAGGGTGGCAGATCTTTTGGGAATAATTTTCTGATTCAGAGACCCTCCAAATCTTGCCTCCTTTAGAAAATCTCCCTTAGGAGCACCTGGGTGTCTCGATGGGTTAAGTGTCCGCCTTCAGCTCAGGTCATGATATCATGGTCCTGAGATCGAACCCGGCATTGAGCTCCCTGCTCAGCTGGGAGCCTGCTTCTCCCTCTCCCACTGCCTGCCACCACCACACCCCCGCTTGTGCTCTCTTTCTCTCTCTGTCAAATAAATAAATAGAATCTTAAAAGAGGGGTGCCTGGGTGGCTCAGTGGGTTAAGCCTCTGCCTTCAGCTCAGGTCATGGTCTCAGGGTCCTGGGATCGAGCCCTGCATTGGGCTCTCTGCTCAGCGGGGAGCCTGCTTCCCCTCTCTCTCTGCCTGCCTCTCTGCCTACTTGTGATCTCTGTCCGTCAAATAAATAAATAAAAAATCTTAAAAAAAAAAAAAACTCCCTTATCTTGCCATAGCGCCCATCATTCGACTCCCCCCAAATACCACATGCCCCCTGCAAGCATGTGTTGCAGGTTCCAAGTAGATTTAAGTCCTAGAAGGCAGAATTGTGTGTTAGGAGGTTGATTTCTATTTCCTTAAGCATTTTATTCATCATCTCACTTCATCCTTTAAAGCCTTCCAAAGTCCCCAGGTCACAGATGAGGCAGCTAAATCCAAGACAGAAGAAGGGCCTTGGTGAAGACCACAGAGCCAGTCCTATGACCCAAGACGTGCCAGGAGTCAGTGTGAGCTCAGGTTCTGGGTACCTTTTTTTTCTTTTTCTTTAAAGATTTCATTTATTTATTTTTATTTTAAAAAATAAACTCTACACCCAACATAGGGTTTAAACTCACGACCTTGAGATCAAGAGTCACACTCTGAGCTCCAAGGTGGCTCAGTTGGTTAAGCCTCCGACCCTTGGTTTCAGCTTAAGGTCACAGTCTTAGAGTTGTGAGATTGAGCCCTGTAACTGTCGAGCTCCTGGCTCAGCGTGGAGTCTGCTTGGGATTCTCTCTCTCCCTCTCCCTTTGCTCCTTCCCTCTCTCTCTCTCTCAAATAAGTAAATAAATCTTTTTTAAAAGATTTTATTTATTTATTTGACAGACAGAGATCACAAGTAGGCAGAGAAGCAGGCAGAGAGAGAGGGGAAGCAGGCTCCCCGCTGAGCAGAGAGCCCAATGCAGGGCTCGATCCCAGGACCCTGAGACCATGACCTGAGCTGAAGGCAGAGGCTTTAACCCACTGAGCCACCCAGGCGCCCCATAAGTAAATAAATCTTAAAAAAAAAAAAAAAAAAAGTCACATGCTGTATGAACTTATCCAACCAGGTGCCCTCTCTGAGTACCTGGTTGATACCAAGTTCTGTGATTGGTGCTTTCTCCCAGTAATTTTATTAAGCAGGTATTGGGGTGCCTGGGTGGCTCAGTCATTAGGCATCTGCCTTCGGCTCAGGTCATGATCCTAGGTCCTGGGATCCAGCTCCACACTGGGCTCCCTGCTCAGTGGGGAGCCTGCTTCTCCTTCTCCCACTCCCCCTGCTTGTGTTCCCTCTCTCGCTGTCTCTCCCTCTCTGTTAAATAAATAAATACAATCTTAAAAAAAAATAAAGCAGGTATTGTCCCCACTTTCCAGATGAGTAAACTGGGACTTGGACAGGTAAAATAAGACACCCAAGTCAGTAAGGGACAGAATCATGCTTCGATAAGGGCTGACTCCCAAATGTGGGATTTTTATTGACTACTTCGAGAGGGCCCTGCAGTTTTGCTGTTTGGGGGCTTCTTCAAGTCTCTGCAGTGGTCGTGTTGTCCACCAAAGCAAGGAGTCATTTCCAAGGCTGAGCCCCGTGCCCCGCTGTCAGCCCCAGGAGCGGGGCCAGGGGATTCCTAGAGCAGAGCAGGCAGAGCTCCTGCTGCATCAAGTGTCCCCCATCCCTAAAGGCCATTGTCTCCCCAGGAGACAATACAGATAAAGGACGCAGCCTTGTTGTCTGCCGGTATCCATCTGTAACCATGGAAACCCCCAAGGAGACAATTCCAAACTCCCCCAGCCACCCTCCGCCCTGCAGCTGTGGCTCCAGGAACCCAGCCACCAGCAAAGGGGCACTGCTGGTAGTTGCCACCTCCCCACCACTACACCACCAAATGGGACACAGCTGGGCTCTCCTCCCCAGACATCCTCCCAGCCTCTCAGTCCCAGAACTGGAATTAGCAAAGGGGCCTTGGATGCATTTCAGGTCTAAACTTTATTTCTTTTGCAAGAAGGTCAGTTCCGTGAGATTCTGGCGCAGGCTGGGCTATGTCATTGATCCCAGGGTGGGGCATAGGGGAAAAAGGGCTCCGCAGAATCCTTAACCCTTGAAGGGTGGACCAGGCCCCTGGGAAGGGCTTTGGTCCTTGGCGCATGACTCCCCCCTGGTGGCCAGTTCCTGCAACTGTCAGTTGAGGTCCGAGAGAAGCTCCAGACCTCTTATTCTTGGGTTATCTACCGGGTTCCAGACGCCCATACATATTAGATCCAATCCTGCAGAGATCTTGTGAGGTGGGTATTCTTATCCTACTTACACATACTGAAGCCAAGGCTTGCAGTAGGAAGGATGGACAGCAGAGTGGTCAAAGAGGATGAACCCAGAATGCCCTGGCTCAAAACCTCCCTGACCTTCCAAGCTCTGTGTCCTTGGACTAACTACCCAAACTCTCTGGGCCTCAGTTTCTTCATCTGTACAGTTGGAGTGATAACAAGACCTACTTCAAGCCTTCAGAATGGTGAGTGGCACATAGTAAATAAATATAGTTCTGGACCCTGAAGCTGTGTGCCTTCAAGGCATATCATTGAACTACTCCCCTGCCTCAGTCCTTTCATCTGTAAAATGGGGCTGGTTGTGGCTTCCTCCCAGGGCTGTTGTGATCACTGAAGTGGATATGGAGTGTGAGTGTGCTTGCTTTGCTACTATTAGCATTGTTGTTTTGATCCGCCTGTTGGGGGAGGAATGATGCAGGGGGGGGCAGGGGGGGCTTGGGGACAGGTGGGATTAGAAAGCAAGAAGGGATTAGAAAGCAAGAAAGTCTCTCTCCACAAGCCAGGAGAAGGTGGTGCCTGAATATACCAGCCCTTGTGACCTCTTTGGCCCCACAGGGCCCCCTCTTTCCCCCATGCAGCGACACAAAGAGATTCTGACAGTGGCCAGAGGCTTTTCTGGGAAGAGATCAGAAGTGATCTTTCAGGGTGCCTGGGTGGCTCAGTCGTTGGCCGTCTGCCTTCCACTTGGGTCATGATCCCAGGGTCCTGGGATAGAGCCCTGCATCAGGCTCTTTGCTCGGCGGGAGGCCTGCTTCTCCCTTTCCCACTCCCCCTGCTTGTGTTCCTTCTCTCGCTGCATCTCTCTCTGTCAAATACATAAATAAATAAAATCTTTTAAAAAAAAAACGAGTCTAAACAACATTCACTGAGTTCAGTTCAGTAAGCAGTTCTCCTGTTTCTACTCTGTGATGGACACTGGCCTGGACATTGGGGTGTAAAGATAAAGAAGACAAGGAACAGCTTAAATCTGGGGAAGATGACAGAACCGAAAAACAATTGTAATGACAGTGTGGCATTAGGATAGCCTGAGATTCCTAACAGGACATGGGGAGCAGGCATCAGAGTCTGTTTCCAAGGGAGGGGTGGGTGAAGCCCTCACCACCCATGCCCATACCAGCATCACCGGGACTCCAAAGACTGAATGTCTTGTTCATTTCAAAAGTATTCTGAGTCTTATTTCTCAATGCTAATAATTGATCTGGATCCTTGACTTTGCTGGTTCAGTTCTGTCCATCGGACGGGTTCCAGGACAGCCATTTTTAATCGAGTGTTGTTTGAGATCACAGCATTCTCAATGACTTGTGTATCTGAGAAACCCGTGTCTGACAACAGACTTTTTCTTCCTGGTGGAAGAGAAAAGAGGACAGGATAGGCCAACAGGGAGAGCAGGAAGGTCGGAGGGGAAGTCAGAAGATGTGTATTTGATCAGAGCCTAAGGTGTCCAAGCGAAGTGGGCTGAAAAGCAGGGGCTAGGGGCAGAGAGGTGGCCCAGGCCATGGTGGGTGCCAGATCTTAAGCTAGAGAGTGATAAGATCAGGTGTGTGGTTTTTTGTGTGTTTTTTTAAAAGATTTTATTTATTTATTTTAGAGAGAACACACACACACACACACACACACACACACACACACACACACACACGGGTAGGGGTGGGGCAGAGGGTGAGAATCCCTAAGCAGGCTCCCTGCCCAGCAAGCCTGTGAGATCCTGACTCATGAAATCATCACCCAAGCCAAAACCAGGAGTCGGTTGCCCAGCCAACTGAGCCACCAAAGTGCCCCAGTTTTTTGTTTTGTTTTGTTTTTTGCTTTTTAAAGATTTATTTATTTATTTATTTGAGAGAGAAAGAGTGAGCAGGGGCTGGGCCAGAGGGAGGGAGAGAATCTCCAACAGGCTCCCTGCTGAGCTTCCTTCACCTGGCTCTGGGGCTGGATCTCAGGACCCTGTTCAATGGCAAGCCCCAGAGACCATGCATGATCCAAGCAGAAATCAAGTCAGACCGGAAAGGGACTGAGCCATCCAGGTGCTCCTATCAGGTGTGCCTTTGAAGAGTTCCTACAGGGGAGCCTGGGTGGCTCAGTGTGTTAAATGTTTGCCTTTGGCTCAGGTCATGATCCCCAGGGTCCTGGGATAGAGCCCTGGGTCAGGTTCCCTGCTCAGCGGGGAACCTGCTTCTCCCTCTCCCCTGCCCCCTGTCTCTCGCGCTCTCTCTCTCGCTTTCTCTCAAATAAATAAATAAAATCTTAAAAAAAAAAAAAAAAAGTTCCTACAGGAAGAGGAAAGAATTAATTGAGAACCCCAGGAATTATGGGTGTTGTCCGCCTAAGCTGCTCTGGGCATCTCTATTGGACTTGAATCCGACTTCCCTCCCCACAACGTGTGGCCACCTTCACGGGACCCAATATCTGTGAAAAACATCTCCAGGTCTGGACACATCTGGAAAGAATCTGGCCAATTTGGTAGCTCCCCCCCCCCCCCCCCCCCCGCCCGCGGCCTTCCCAGCAGGGCGACGCCTTTCACATCCTTTTTCTCCTCCCCAAGCCCGTAGTGGGCTGACTTGACCAAAAATAGACCGCCTTGCAGGCTTGGGGCAGTTGCCTGAGCTCACCTCTAGGTGGCACCCTTAACCATTAAACCCCGCGAGCTTCCACCCAAAGGCCAGAGAGCTGAGCGAGAACAGGAACTAAAAAATACCAACCAGTACAATCACCTTCTTAGGTGCACAACATTATTTCTGTTCTACAATCGAGAAAACTAAGGCTCCAAGAGAGGTGAAGTCATGGGTCCAAAGCCACACAGACAGGAGAGGTAGTGGAACTCAGTTTCTCTTGAGCCTCAGTTTACTCATCTGTGAAATGGAACTGACCCACCTCTACCCACCTCTGGAAACACCACTCTGTTTTCTGGCACTATAGATTTTCCTATTCTGGACATTTCACGTTGATGGAATCATGTGGTAGATGGCCTTCTGTGCCTGGTTTCTTTCACTTAGCACAATAGTTTTCAAGGTTCATCTGTGTTGTGGCTCTTGTGTGTAATTCATCCGCTTTTATGACTGAATAATTTTCCATTGTATGGCTACGTCACCTGAAATTTATCCACCCAACCACCGATGCCTATTTGGGTTATCTCTATCTTTGGTTGCTATGCATAATGCTGTTATGAACATTCATGCACACATTCTTGGATGAACATTTATTTTCAGTTCTCTTTGGTGTATATCTAGGAGTGATATTCCTGAGTCCTATGGTAACTCTGTGTATAACTGTTTTCCAAAGTGGCTGTACCAATTTACCTTCCAACTGGCAAGGAAGGAGAGTTCCAATTTCTCCACATCCTAGACACTCGTTTTTGTCAATCTTTTTGATCACTGTGGTCCTAGTGGGTGTGAATCTCATTGTGATTTGATTTTCTTTTCCCTAATGAGCAGAGACCACCCCCCCACCTTTCCTTCCTACAGTAGTTCCCTTTTGGCTTCTCTCTCTCAATTTTAGATTCATATGAACAGGTAACCCACTGGAGAGCCCCCAAACAGGAGGTCTGTACCTTCAGGAAGTTTCTATCAAGCGTTTTGTATTTTGATAAGTAGGACTTTGAACAGAGGGAATCTGAGGCTTTTTTTTTTTTTCAGAAGATACACCAGGGATGAGGTACATCACTTGGAATGGAGCTTGCTTTGGTTTGGGGACTTTTCTTTTCTTTTTGATTGATTGATTTATTTTAGAGAGAGAATGCATATAGGGGTCAGAGGGGCAGAGGGAGAGGGGGAGCCCCAAACAGACTCCATGCTTTTTAAAAATATGTATTTTATTTATTCATTTAGAAAGAGAGAGAGAGTGAGCACACAAGCAGGGGGAGCAGCAGGCAGAGGGAGAAGCAGGCTCCCCCCTGAGCAGGGAGCCGGGAGCCCTATGTGGGACTCCATCCCAGGACCCCGGGATCATGACCTGAGCCGAAGGCAGACTCTTTACCAACTGAGCCACCCAGGCGCCCATGCCATCCTCATTTCAAAAGTGAAGAAAGTGAGGCTCAGAGAAGTCTGGCAACCTGACCAGGAGCACAAGCTAGGAACGGATGGGGCAGGAATTCAAGTTCAGGGAGACAGACTACAGATATGCCCCACAGGAATTAGTCCGTTCCCAGGGAGTGAAACCAAAGCTAGCCCCGGCGGCCCGAAACTCAACCACAGAGAGCTGGCTCTTGGCCCCCTTGCTGGCTCCCTGCGTTCTCTCAGCCCCACCCTGCCACCCCCATTTCCCTTCCTGGCCCTGGGGCTCTGCTCCTTCCCCAAACCTGCTCGGCCACAATTCCTTCCAGGATCCCTCATCTGTAAAATGGGGATAATAACAGTGCCTGTCCCAGAAGGGTGTTGTGAGGGTCATTACCATCCCCATTTCAATAGTGTCTCAGAGACCTATGAAAGCAACTGAGTAGAAGCCTTGTCGGTAGTTGATGGTTGAGAGGTGGAGTAGCGGCCTGCCCAGGGTTGCTCAGCTAGGAAGTGTGAAGTGGGACTTGAATCGCAGCCTCCTTGCCACTAAATAGAGCTTTATTTGTTGAGTCAGAATACACTTAGCATGGGAAGAGGGCATGAAGCTCTCTAACTGAGAGAGGGGAGGCAAGCAGGGAAGGCTTCCTGGAGGAGGTGACGTTTAAGCTGGACCTTGAAGAACCGTGAAATATGTAGACTGGAATGAAGGGGGTCTGCATACTGGAGATAAGGCCGGAAATGTGACCACAGCTATTTCTTGAGGTTCTTCAGGAACCAGGCTGTGTGCTGACAGCTGTACCTGATCTCATGAGATTTCCCCACCATCCTATGAGGTGGGTGTTAATAGGGTGAGAAAAGTGAGGCTCAGAGAGTTTATAAAACTTGCCTGGGGTCACACAGTTGGTAAAGTGACTGGGACTGGATTTAAACCCAGTGCTGTCTGCTACAAAGTCTGGGCTCTTGATCATTGTGCATTAGTGTTACGTCATCCTCGAGATCTGAGTATAAGGACCAGGTATGAAGCTGGGGACCAACTCTGGAGGGTTTTGAACGCCAGCCTCAGACCCGCATAGGAATCACGCAGCACCAGGCAGGAACTGGCAGACTTGGAATTTAGCTTCTTGCAGCTGAGGTCACTTCTTGGAGCCTAGGCATCTCTAAGCTGGAGAGACTGGGAATGTAAATGGATTATTGGCAATGAAGGTTTTGAATGAGGGAGGGAGGCTCTTGTGTGTGACAAAAGGATTGTTTAGGAGAAACATGGAGATGTTCAAATATTTACTGAATGTGGGGCTCTGGGAATGTCACTGAGAACAAGACATAGCTCTGCACTCTGGACCCGCAGTCCCCATCCAGGCCTGCAAGGGGCAGGCACAGCTTGGGAGGGTGGGGGAGAAAGCTTTTATTGGAACAAACAAGGGCTCAGAAGCTGGCCTATTCAGATTGGACCGCCAGTTCTCAAGTCAGTGAATCTCTCTGTGATCCTAGACAAGTTACTTAGCCTTTCCGTCTCTCCAGTCTTTACCACGAAGACCATCGTGCCTCCTCCTGGGATTGTTGGATTCAATGAAATAAAACAACTAGCAGGGTGGTTGGCCTACTGGAGGCCCTCAGCAGATGTTAGTATCCTCCTATCATGAGGTATAAATATTAGGCTCCACCCATCGCCCCCCTGCCAGGAAAGAAAACAGGTTCCTGGCTTTCATTTTAGCGGGGCAGAAAAAGGATATAAAAGCGTATATGCAAAATAACCAAAAGCCTTTGGCCTGGGTAATGTGCTGCTGGGTCCGGGCTCAGGACAGGACTCCGTGCCCGAATTCCCTCCTTCCCGCACTCCCCTCTCCCCGCCACAGGGAATCCAGGCCCTTTCCTCAGCAAGCTCTGGCTGCTTCTGCACGGTACCGAACCACGACCCCAGGCTGTTTCTCCCGCGGCTAGGGACGGCGGGCGCCCGGCAACAGGAGGTGTGGCGGCCCCTTTAAGCAGCGAAGCTCGTGTTGCAATCGCAGCCTCGGGAACCGGTCCTTTCCGGGGGGTGGAGCCTGTGCCAGTAGCGGCGGCCAACCAAAGCGCTGCATTTTCCGCGGGAGATCCGAATTTCGCGGCACGCAGTTTGGCGCTAAAAAAAAAAAAAAAAGAGGAGAAGGAGGAAAAAAAAAGAGGCAGAGAAAGACTTGGGGACCAGAGAGCCAGGCGAGAGGGAGTCGGTGCAATCGGCCCCTCTTCCCCGTCTGAGCGCATCACCTCTCCTCCGAGCCCCCGGCGACCCCAGAGACCCCTACCAGGAGCCAGCCAGACCCCAAGCGCCGAGGTCTTTGGGGGCGCGGGGCCGTCCCGGGTCGCCGTCGCCCTCGGGGTGGGACAGCCACTGGCCGTGCCGCCGCCGCCGCCGCCGCGGGGCGATCTCCAAGCGGGGATCTCCAAGCGCTGCTCAGCTCGGCCGCTGGCCAGGAGGGGAGGGTCCGGCCTTGCCCCGCAGGCGTCCATTGGCGGCTTTCCCCAGCCTCCGCTCCATGCCTCGGGCGGTGTGAGCCTCCGCGGGCTACGGAGCCCGCAGGTGCCTGCGGGCGCGCCAGGCCCGGTTGGGGAGGGGGCGTTGCGCTCGCCATGCTGCGAGGGCCCCAGGCCCTGGCTCCAGCCGCCGGGCCGCCCTCGAAGGGACTGCACGCGATGAGCCCTACCGAGCTGTGGCCGCCCGGCCTCAGCAGCCCCCAGCTCTGCCCGGCCACCACCACCTACTACACCTCGCTGTACCCGCAGACTGTGCCTCCCACTGCGGCGCCCGGCACCTGCCTCGACGCCACCCCCCACGGACCGGAGGGCCAAGCTGTGCGATGCGTGCCCGCTGGCCGGCTGCCGGTAATGCTGGGGACCTCCCCACCGCCGCCCACCGCTTCTCCCTCTGTTTTTGCGGGTGTGGGAAAGGAGGGAGGGGCGCCTGGGACCCAGTTTGAACGAAGCAGGTCGAGTTGGGGAGGGAAAAGAGGGCTTTCAGCTTCCAGAACAACCCATTGCCCTCATATCTGAGTTGAAGGAGCCCTTCATTTTCGGACTTGGGATGAAATAACCATGCACTGGAGTGGAATGAGCACTGGACTGGGAGTGCGGAGACTCAACCCACTACCCCCAGTGCACCGTGTGACCTTGAGGAAGTCCACGGAGCTGACATTGCCACCATTCCTTCATTCTTTCATTCATTGTTTGGTCCAGAAACTGGTACTGGGCATCTGCTATGGCACAGGTATAAGGCTTGGTCTAGGCGTAGAATGGGGGACTTTAAGATGGGGGGCAGGGATGGGGTGTCTCTCAGGTCCAGTCTAGCTTGGACAGACTCTAAATTTCCTGTACAGCCGACTCTTTCCCAATTATCTGCCCTATGGCTCTCCCAGACCCAGTCTTCCCTCCCAGACAGCCAGTAGCAGGTGCAGACTGGGGGTAGCCCCCTGGGTTTCCTATTCAGATGGACTTTTCCTTCCTCAAGCCCCCAGGCCATTGCCAGGGAGGGCCTTAAATGTGGTGGCACCAGGTACAGGGTGTGTTTTGTGGGAGTGGAATTCCTGGAGCCCTTGAGAATGGAAACAACCATAGGGTAGAGGTGGGTGGGGTGGGAAAAGCCCTGGGGAACTGGGTGGTGGATGGGTAGCTTGGTTTCTGGTCCTGACTGCCACTAATTCAGTGTGGCTCTGGACAAGTCTTGGCCCCAGTCTGGGCTTACATTTCCTTCTCTTGAAAATGCGTCTGTCCATGGCATAGTTGGGCTAACTCATCTCAGGTCATTTCCAGCTCCTGGTCCTGGGTTTTGGAAAGCGGCTCCAGGAAGGGGAGATGGAGGTGCTGTAGTTTGCTTCGTTGTGAGTGGTGTGGATAATTTCAGGTACAGAGAGATAAGACCAGCCCTCCCTGCCGTAGAGGCATCAGGTCAGACCTTTGTTGGTAGACAGGCACAGACCCCCCAGCCTTCCCCGGATGCAGCAGGCACAAGTCCCTGCTAGGGGAATCATGCTTTGCCCATGCTCAAGGCTTTAAACTTTCCAGAGCCCCTTCCTGCACGAGGGAGCCAGGGGTGCTATCCTGTTTCACAGGTCAAACAGCCAAAGATAATTGAGACTGGGTATCTATCTTTATATTCAGCATTTTACAACCTAACACAGTTTTGTACCCTGGGAAGGAGGAGGCCTTAGTAGCTCCAGGGAGAAGCTGAGGCACAGAGTGAGGATATGATCTGTACAAGGTCATGCAGGGAGGTGCATGACCAAGGCTGGTGATCATTGGTCTCTTCTCTGCAGCCTTGACTTTCTGCAGTACTGCCTGACCGAGGAGCTGGGTGCCCCGGGCGGGGGGAAGGGGCTCAGTGGAGGGTGCAGTTTTCTCTGGCCAGCTGCTATCAGGCGCCCAGGCGGGGTTTCAGTGGCTGCGTTTCAGTAACAGCTGTGGTTTTGAACTGCTTCCCTCCCAGAGGAGCCTGAGTGCATCTGTCTGTAGCTCCCTCCCAGAGGGGCTCAGTGATCACAGCAAGAATGGTTCTCTTTTACTGAACGCCTCTCGTGTGCCAGTCACTGCTTGGCACTCCTCACACTCATTATCTTGGCCAAGATGCTTGGGATGAGGCATCTTACAGATGAGGAAACTGAGCAGAGACGTGAAGTCACTTGTCCAAGTCACAAGCCAAGCAGTGGGAGAGTCTCCTTGCATTAGACTGCCCTAAAGGCCTATCAGGCCCAGAGCCCCCTCTCCCATCAGATGCCCTCTGGCCCCCAGCCCCATGGGCAGGCCTGGCCCCCCGCTTACTCATTTTACCAGGGCGGGACCTGGAGCAGCTCCAAACCCAACCCTGGGTGTGGCTGCTTGGGTTGTGGCCAGGCTGCAAAGGGCAGGGTGAGTAGGATCTCTTGGGGAGCTGCTGTTTAAAGGGACCTCGGGGATGGCAACCAAGTTCAGTGGCAGAATAGAAGCCTGAGCCCTGGTCTCACTCGCTGTCTGGGGCTCTTTCCAGCACCCTCTGGGGAAGGCTTGGGATGTTCCTCTATGGAGTCCCTAGTCCAGCCAGGCACACTACACGATTCTCTCTTATTCCTATGGGAATCTGTGAAGAGGGTGGGATTCTGCACGGTTCTTCTTTTTGTCTGGCTTTTCCCAAAGTCCCCCTGAGAAGCTTGAAAGCAAAGGAGCATGTTAAGGACCAATCCTCTGAGGCGGGTCAGATGTGGAAATGCAGGCTGCTGAGTGGTAGGGCTGGGATCTGGAACACTTGCTCCTACCCCCACTGCCTAAATTAGGACTTGGGGCTTGGAAAAAGCCTGGCTTCATTCCCTGAGTGACCTTGGGCAAGTCACTTCCCTTCCTTTGAGCCCCACCTTCGTCACCTTGCTGCCCAGAGTGGGGTTGCGTCTGGGTATCTCTGGCCCCCTCATTTCTGGGCCTGCCTTTTTTCCCGAGGGGTTGGTGGGGAGCTTGAATCCTAACCAGGCCTTTAAGAAACAGCCAAAGGGGCTGCCTCCTAAGAGGTCCAGATTAGAGCAAATGTGCCTTTGTTCTTGGCACATTCCCGTCTCTTCAGCTTCCCTCTGCACTTCCCCCTTGCTGGCGGCCCTGGGACCTTTAGTGATGGCGGCTTCCGTGTGTGAGCCAGGCGCTTTGCTGCACCGTCACTGGGTCCCCGGCCAGGGTGGAGCAGAGTATGCCCATTTTACAGGTGGGGCTCCAGAGGTCAACTGACTTGCTGAGCTTACCCGGCTAAGAAGGGGGGAAGCCTGGAGGGGAACCCAGAGGGATCTGGCTCCAAGCCCTTTGCTCTGGCTCTTCTTGGCCCTCATCTTCCTGGGCTTGTCCTCTGCCACCTCTGTTCTGTAGGCTCAGGCACATCCATGGGCCTTGCCCCAAGGTGTCAGGGAGATGTCCTTAGGTGAGGCACATTTTGCTGCTTTGGGATGCTTGAAGTACAGGGTAAGGGGAGGGACTGTAAGGGAAGGGAGGGAACTGCTATGTGTATATAAAGTAATGGGGGGCTGGTGGGCACAACCAGGCCTCGGCTCAAGTTCTAGCAAAATCTGGGGGAATGTGTGCAAAAGAGCTGAGACAGCCTGGCACGTGGCTTTGGAGTCAGACAATCCTGGGTTCAAACTCTGGCTCTGCCCTTTGTCTGTGTGACCTTGGGTTCATGCCTTACCCCCTCTGAGTCTCCGTTTCTCTTCTGCCAAGAGAGATTGCCAGGACTGATGGTACAGGACTGATGGGCACATGATACTCCATTCAAGGTCCTTTCTTCTCCCTGCTCTGCAGTAGTGAGGCTCTTGCTCGTGTTCTGTGAACTCAGCAGGGCCTGGCTCCTGTTGGGTGGGCAAGGTGGATGGCGTTGGGGAGACTGGGCTGCCCCACTTCTGTCCCGGGTAGAACTCAGCTTGACCTCTTCCTCTCCCTGCTCTTGGCATTCCTTCTTGAGAGATGGGGGAAGGGTCCTCGGATGGACAACCTCGATCAGGATTGACAAAGACGTTGGAGTTCACCAGGTCCCAGTTACTTCAGCTGTTAAATGGGGCTTGGTGGTGCTGGGGAGATTCGGTGAGGTGATGAATGTTGGGGCTCGGCCCAGGGCATGTGGAAGTTCTCAGTGAACGGCTGGGCCTTTCTCTAGAGACAAGATAAGTCACATTCCCTAGAATCTAGGATCTCACCAGCTGAGAGGTTAGAAAAAGAATATGCCAGAGGGTCTTCAAGAGGAATGAGCAGGGACGTGTTTGGATCATGTCCAGGTCTGGATAGGGGTGGACGAGAGGAGCATCATATCCAGGCTCCTCAAACCAAGGAGCAGGTCTCCTGGAATCAGTCCAGGAGGACTGCCTGGAGGAGGCAGGAGCAGGGAGGGGAGCTGATAGCCGGAAGCGCTGTCACCACTTCCCACACCTGTCAGCCCAGCTGTGCTCAGCAGCAGTTAGAAGTGTCAGACCTGCCAAGCATGACCTCACTGTTAAAGGTTAAAATAGGCCTCTCTGTCCCAGCCAGCTTCAGGGTGTCTGGGTGATTAGGGGAGAGGGAGAGGAAGGAAATGGGCTCAGGGGCCCCCTGAAGGGTGTGTCAAAGAAGAGGCCAAGCCTGGATTTCAGGAAGGGAGTCCGCATTTTCTGAACACCTACTGTGTGCTGAGCCGTAGGGTGAGCACTTGGCAGGGGTTATCTCCTTGGTTTCTCACAGTGGCCCCTCAAAACAGGTGTTTTCTGCTTCATTTTACAGAGGAGGAAAGTGAGGCTCCTAGCTGTTGCGTACTTCCCCAAGTCTCGCACACACACACACACACATGCAGTGAGCCCACAAAGGAGCTGGGAGAGTCAAGTCCAGGCCTCTGACCTATGCCCCAATGCCCCAGTACCCTAGCCCTGCCCCTGCCCAGCCCTAACAGGAGAGAGGCCCCTTCCGGTGCAGTGCAGCTTCTGGGCCTAACTGGGGCCTGGTGGCAGCGGGGTGAGGAGCAGATGTCTGTGGTTCCATTTCCCCAGCAGGTGTTTCCCAAGCTTGGCGGGAACAGGCAGGGGGAGCAGGGGGACCTCAGCTGTTTGTCCTTGAGATGCAGGGGAGGGATTCATTGTCTGCCCCTCTCAGCAAAGAAAGATTGGCAAATGGAGTCTATTCAGGAGGCCCCCGGGGCCCTTGAGTTGGAGCCCAAACATGGGGGTGGGGAATGTTTGCTCGGCTTCCCGATGTGGGCACCTCCCTGGGGTGTGGCACGGAGCCAGGAAGTCCCCTGGGCCTGGGCGGTTGCCCAGCCCCACCCTGATAAGGGCCAGCTGTGGGGCTGTAATGGGCACCAGGGCAGGCTGGGCCAGCTGCTCGTGCACTTGGTGGGGCGGGAGGCGTTCCCCAGCCCGATGTGGTTTAGGTCCTACCCACCTCTTCCTCCCTACTTCAGCCTCTGGGCGTGGGGGGTTGGGGATGGCGGATGTAGAAGTGACCTTGGGGCCCATTATGACGCAACCCTGAGCCCTTGGCCAGACTGGCTTCGGAAGTCTTCGTGTACCTGCACCTCAGGCTGAGGCTCAGGACTCCTTTTCCCCCCAAAAGCTCGCTTGGCCAGTCACTGCTGTTTCCTTACCAAGTGCCGAGATGTTTCCCCCGGACTGGCGATAAACTGAGGCACAGAAAGCAGCTGCCGGTGGCCTCCATGCTTTGGCCCCAACTCGGGGAAAGACTGAAAGAGGAATGATACTCAAACTCTGCCTCTCTCTCCTCTCTCCAAGGCCAAAAGGAAGCTGGACCTGGAGGGGATCGGGAGACCAGCGGTCCCTGAGTTCCGGACTCCCAAGGGGAAGTGCCTTAGAGTGGACGGTCTCCCCAGCCCCAGAAGTAAGCCGCACAGATGGGGCATCTAAGGCAGGCTCAGGAGGGGGGTGGGAGGGGAGGGCAGGCAGGGGCAGAGGGCAGCAGCCCTACCCACATCAGCAGGAGTGATATTTGTGGCACACTTCCCGGTTTACAAAGCAGCTTCCTCTGCCATCTCTCACGGGACACTGCCAGTCGTCAGCACTGTCCCCCTTTCCCTGATGAGGCTGTCAGAGACTCAGAGCCTGAGTGATTTGCCCAAGGTCACACTGGTGGTGGTGGGGAGGGGTGTCAGGGCCCAAACCCAAGCGGGCACAGCCTCTCCCACACCACGCACCACTCTCGTGACCTCAATGTGGTGACGGGTGTTTCACTTGGGAGCTTACTCATTTTTTTTAAAAAAAGTTTGTATTTAGTTCAGTCTGACCTTTTCTAAAAGAGAGACTCCAGCTCCGAGGGGAGCAGGGCTAGTCGGGGTCTTTATCCCACAGGCAGAGAGCTGAGTGAGTGATTCCAAGGGAAGCCTGGATTAGTCTAAACCGTGAAGATCCTGGGGCTGCCTGAGCGGGGTGGGCGGTGTCTTTTGAGAGCTAAGCTGCAGGAAATTTCTACTTCTGCCTCTTGATATGTTCAGTCAACATCCTGGTTCCAGCCGGAGTTTTAGAAACTTAGGTTAGGGAGGAACAATGATTTGGGGGGTCGGAGACCTCATGAAGAAGGTATGTCACTGGGTGGGAAGCATGAGGGTCGGGGATCTGGGCAGGACTCTGGTCCCTCCTGCCGTGAGCCTTAGCTGTCTCTTCTGTAAAACAAAGCCCAGCTGGGTCAGGGAGGGCAGGAAAGCTGGCCCTCCTGTGTGGGTAGAGGCTGCCTGCAACATTTTATAGAGAGACACTAGGAGCACTGATCATTCAGTAGTGTCTGCCAGGGACCCCAAACATGACCAAAACCTCCTGTGTGCCGAATGCCTGCCATCTGTATGTGACGGGGTTCAAAAGTCCCCTTCCGGAGGAATCTGACGCTCTCCAAAGCTCAGTTTCCAGAACTCTTCCGCGGCTAGCTTGCTGTAGGACTTTGCAAGTCACTTGATTGCCAAAGTCCTCTTGTGGTTTAAGATACTGCCGCTGGGATGTGGTCTTGTGACATCAACCCCATTAAGAAAGTCTCTTTTTTTCACGAACCTGCCCCACTTGGTATTATAGGACTGATTCCTTTCCGATAATCATTACTGTGGAAATGATTACTATACGTGGAAAGAAAAAGCAAGTCGAAAAATGTGCCCGAGTCCCAGCCCATCATTCTCTTTCTCTCATTACCCTAATTCCAGATTGCTGGCAAAGCCGGCAAGAGAGGGGAATGGTTAAGAAGACAGACTCTGCAGCCAGGCTGCCTGGATTTAAATCCCAGCTTTGGCACTTTCTAGCTGAGTGAGCTAGAGTCACTTTCCCTGTCTGTTCCTCAGTAGTCTCATCCATGAAATGGGGATGGTTGTACAGCAGCCTCTTAGGGGGTCGCAAGGATTGAATTTGTTGTATATGGAAAGTGCTTAGAACCGTGATCCTACACACAGTGCTTGTCGTCGTTGGTGGTGGG
Source organism: Enhydra lutris kenyoni (assembly GCF_002288905.1). Classification (NCBI taxonomy): domain Eukaryota; kingdom Metazoa; phylum Chordata; class Mammalia; order Carnivora; family Mustelidae; genus Enhydra; species Enhydra lutris. The sequence goes on from NW_019154122.1 coordinate 2,622,806, forward strand.
GTTGTTGATAAGGCTCCCTTAAGCTATGGTGGGAAGGTGCTCTGAACCAGGAGTTAGAAGAGGCTTGGTCTCCAGTCCTGTCCCTGCCCCTGACTGTGAGACCTTGAACAAGTCACGTTCCCTCTCCAGGTCTCAGGTTCCCTGCCTGGACAGGAGAGGTGAACAACCATGAGGTTTACAGAACCTCGTGGTGCTCTGTGAACTGGAGAGTGGTTGTTCCTGTGTTCATGGGAAGGGCGGTACCTGTTAGGTCCCCATCCGTGGACGAGGCTGCCCAGGTGGCTCTCCCTGAGTGGTGACTGGGCCTCTTTCCCCCTCAGCCCCCAAGTCCCCTGGAGAGAAGACTCGTTATGATACGTCGCTGGGGCTGCTCACCAAGAAGTTCATTTACCTCCTGAGCGAATCCAAGGATGGGGTCCTGGACCTGAACTGGGCTGCCGAGGTGCTGGACGTGCAGAAACGGCGCATCTATGACATCACCAACGTGCTGGAGGGCATCCAGCTCATCCGTAAGAAGGCCAAGAACAACATCCAGTGGGTGTGAGTGCCTGGGCTGGGGCCGATGGTGCCCGTGGGTGCACGTGCCATGGGTGAAGGTGGGGGAGGGGCACGATATCCAGCGGGTGCAGGGGGTGCTGGTGCCAAGAGCAACATCCCATAGGCTTACATGCTGGGAGCTGAGCCAACGTATTGAAGAGGGATTTCTAGAACATGTAAAGACTAAGAGGACCCAGATCGCCTTGAGTTGGGGACCCCAAGATTCCCCTCTTCTAGATTAAAAAAGTCCCCTGGACCTGGGCTGTTGCAACTGACCCTCTTTCCAGCTCAGATCTGAGTCCTCCGGGCTCCTTTCCTCCTACGAAGACCAGAGCAGACCTGCAGGGAACCCAGGCAAGGCATTTGGGGGAAGCTGGGGTGTAAGGTGGACCGTGTTGAGAGCTCTTCAAAAGCAGGGTCAGGCTTGACTTGTCTCTTTTCCCTAGCCCAGCCCCCGAACTTCAGGTTCCATTTCCAGCGGCTCCCTGCCTGCTAGGCAGGACCACTGATTTGCACAGCCCAGGGAGCCCCACTGTAGACAACACCGATGGCCCCGTTCTGGGGTTTTGCACGGTCTGGGCGGGTCTGCGTGGCAGCCCTAGGGTTGGGGCCCCTGGATGTGGACTGAGACTGACACGGGGGAACGGCTCTCTTCCCAGAGGCAGGGGAATGTTTGAAGACCCCACCCGGCCCGGGAAGCAGCAGCAGCTGGGGCAGGAGCTGAAGGAGCTGATGAGCGCGGAGCAGGCCTTGGACCAGCTCATCCAGAGCTGCTCTCTGAGCTTCAAGCACCTGACGGAGGACAAGGCCAACAAGAGATATCCTGTCTGGCTGGGAGGGGGGGTAGCGGTCAGGGAGCGGGGCCCTGCTGCATGCTCTATCCATCCTGAGTTCCTGCAGAATCTCCCTCAGGGTCTGTCATGTCTGTTTCTTTTCTTTTCTTTCTCCCACCCCCCTTTTTTTAGAGGTTTTATTTATTTATTTATTTGACAGAGATCACAAGTAGGCAGAGAGGCAGGCAGAGAGAGAGAGGGAAGCAGGCTCCCCGCTGAGCAGAGAGCCCGATGTGGGGCTCGATCCCAGCACCCTGAGATCGTGACCTGAGTCAAAGGCAGAGGCTTAACCCACTGAGCCACCCAAGCGCCCCTCATAGACAGTTTTTAATGTTGCTACAAATCCTTCCTATTTGCTTGATCCACATGGAATTGTTGCTATTGGACCATTTTTTACAAAAGTACCAACCTCATGTGATTTAACCTAGTGTTTAGAATGATTTGAGACTGTCTTGCTCAGACTATGTTCTGGTTTGTTGAGAAGGCCTAGAATCAACTTTTAGATTTTTTTTTTTTTTTTTTATTTGAGAGAGAGAGAGAGACCGAGCACAAGTAGGTGAAGCAGCAGGCAGAGGGAGAGGGAGAAGCAGGTTCCCCACTGAGCAGAGAGCCTAACATGGGGCTCGATCCGAACCGAAGGCAGCTGCTTAACCAACTGAACCATCTAGGTGCCCCTAGAATCAACATTTAGATTGATTTGAGATTTCTGCTTTTATTTTTTTAAAAGATTTTATTTATCCACCTGACAGACAGAGATCACAAGTAGGCAGAGAAGCAGGCAGAGAGAGAGGAGGAAGCAGGCTCCCTGCTGAGCAGAGAGCCCGATGCGGGGCTCGATCCCAGGACCCTGGGATCATGACCTGAGCTGAAGGCAGAGGCTTTAACCCACTGAGCCACCCAGGTGCCCCGAGATTTCTGCTTTTATAAAACAGGATTGTGATGAATATCTTTGTATAGAGAATATTTTCCTTTATTTTTTACTTATTTCATTAGATTCCTAGGATTAAAATTATAAACATGGACTTTGCTTAGGGTTTTCTTTTTCTTTTTTTTTTTTTAAGATTTTATTTATTTATTTGACAGACAGAGATCACAAGTAGGCAGAGAGGCAGGCAAAGAGAGAGATAGGAGGAAGCAGGCTCCCTGCTGAGCAGAGAGGCCGGTGCAGGGCTCCATCCCAGGACACAGAGATCATGACCTGAGCCGAAGGCAGAGGCTTAACCCACTGAGCCACCCAGGCACCCCTGCTTAGGCTTTTCATCCATTTTTCCCAAATGGCTCCACCATCTCATTGGTTTTAGGATCTCACCTTGTATTTTCAGAAGGATGCTAGGCATTGGAGAAATGTACAAAAGTAAGACAGGTCTTACTACCTGCTCAAAGATAAGGATCTAGTCTGAGAGATAAAGTCTTTTTTTTTTTAATATTTTATTTACTTATCTGAGAGAGAAAGAGCACAAGAAGGGAAAAGGGATAAGCAGACTCCCTGCTGAGCGGGGAGCCTGGTGTGGGGCTCGATCCCAAGACCTCAAGATCATGACGCGAGCCACAGTCAGATGCTCAACTGACGGAGCCACCCAGGCTCCCAAGATAGTCTAGAAAACGGACAAGAGGCAACATTTTAAAAAATTAATTAAAAAAGTGATTTGTACTCCCATTTGTTTTCTAAAGGGATCCACGGTAGCTTACAATGCTAAAAGGACGGGTAGTCGTTTTTGGTTATTTGTAAGCTGTGGAAGGAGTGAGAAAGACATGTTCAGAGGCTTTGTCTGGCAGGCTAGAGGTTTGAATTTTGACCGGTTACTTCTCTTGACTCTCATGCCCCTACACTGGCCTACGTGACTTACCAGGACATCCGTGCTGTTGGCAACTTTAAGGAGCAGACGGTGATCGCTGTCAAGGCCCCTCCGCAGACAAGACTCGAGGTGCCCGACAGGAGCGAGGTGAGAGGGGGAGCATTTGGCGAAAAGAAGGTTAAGGAGGGTCCCAGGCTGTGCTGTAGGCTCTGTGCCTGGCCCTGCCTAGCCCCAAGCTTCTCTGAACCATTTTGGTGCCCGTAGCAAGATTGGTGGTCTCTGAGCTGGGGCAGCGATGGCAGGAGCTGGAAAGGACAAAAGACGTCAGCTACTGATCTAAAAAAATCTCTGCTCTTGGCACCTTTCTGCACCCACCAGCCCCTGCACTCCTGGGCCTACATGCCATGGTACTGGTGGCTCACCATGATCCCTTCTCGCCTAGGTTAAAGACCCAAATTCTTACTGCTTCCCTAGGAGGCCCTCTGGGCTCTGATCTCACCAGTGTCTTCTCTCATTATGTCCCATTGTGCCTCTGCTTTAGCCCCTATGACTTCTCTGCTGTGTTGCCACCACACTAAGCTCGTCCCCATTATAACACATTCTGCTGCTGCTCCCTCCAGCTGAAATGCTCCTCCCTTGGACTGCCTGGTTTACTGCTATTCGTCCTACAGGTCTCAACTCAAACCTCACTTCCTCAAGGAAGCCTTCCCAGATTACCACCACCCCACCCCTCCCAGATTTCATAAGTACCTGTGCTTTTCTATTGCACTTACCCTCCATTTGCTGGAAGATACGGGTGACTATGTAATGATACTGTGCTTCGCCTATTAGAGGTTAGCTCTACAAAGACATGCTGCACGCCTGTGATACCCCTGGCCCAGAGCTGGACATGTCCTAAGTGCTTGAGAAGTAATTCGTTTAATGGAAGGATGTTAAGATAAATAGGACCTCACCCCTGCCTTGAAGGAGCTCAGGACCTAGTGGGAAAAAGACCCAAGGAAGCAGTCATGTTGCCATTTATAGATTTAAGGTGCTTCGAGGGCCCAGAGAAAGGACAGATAAAGGAAGAGCCCATAGATGGTTACAGGTATTGGGTCCTAAAGAAAGACCAGGACTTTTGTCAGGGGGAACAGGAGTAGAGAGAGGGCCCTGCAGGTGCACTGGGGAGGAGACCTGGGTGCGTGTTGGAATGGCAGGTGTGTATGATGGTGGGAGGGAAGAAGCAGGGGAGGGAAGGCCAAGTATGAGGACTCCTGGTTATAAGCAACAGAAAGCCAAGTCCAAATGGCTTAAGTCAGGGGTGGGGGGTGGAGGGGACTGCAGGGAACCAAGCGAGAGGTCCAGAGGGAAGATTTGGAAACTGCAGGCAAGGCTAGATGCTTCACCCTGTGCTCTCCATCTTTCTCTGCCATTCTCTGCGCTGTTTCCATTCCTAGGTGGGCTTCCCTCTTCTGGAGGCAAAGGTAGCTTTCATGATCCCAGCCCCACAACCCCAGGGGGAAGGGAGCTTCCATTTCCAAGTCCAGCATGAGTCCTGGGTCTGATGCTCGAGACCTGAGCTGAGTCGTGTGCTTCCCTGAACTAGTCACCGTCACTGTGACCTTCCCGGCCTGCTCCCCAAGCTCACCCACTGGAGCTGGGAAAGGTGTTGTTCCCCCAAACTACATGACTTGAGAGTGGCAGAGGAGTGGTTTCCCAAGGGAAAATCGAGATGTTTTCCCTCACAGAAGGGAGCCTGGGGGCCAGACAGGCAGAAGGCAGATGTCCCCCTCGGGTCAGATGGGGCAAGCGTGGGGGCCCAGGTCAGGAGTGTGGCTTGCTCACATGGGTGGTGGGAGGCCTGGGTGTCCATCCATTCGGCTGAACCCATGAGTCAGTGCCCAGCCGCCCAGAGTCATGACCTGGCTTCTCTTCTTCCTCTAGGAGAACCTGCAGATATACCTGAAGAGCACCCAGGGGCCCATCGAAGTCTACCTGTGCCCAGAGGAGGTGCAGGAGCCCGACAGTCCTGCCAAGGAGCCCCTCCCGCCAACCTCCACCCTTGGCCCCAGCCCTGACTCCGCCCAGCCTGGCAGCAGCACGGACCCTGGGATGACAGAACCCGTGGCATCCCCAGGTAGGACCCTCTGTCCAGAGGAGCAGCAGTTGGGAGAGCACCCAGCTTTTGAGTTTCCTCCTCCACGGCAACATTTGTTGGGCAAGGGGAAGCTCGCACTTTACACTTTATAAAGCCTGTGTGTGTGTGTGTGTGTGTGTGTGTGTGTGTGTGTGTGTGTTCTTGTCTCAGTCGGGAGGCTGATGCTGCTCTGGGCTGATGCTGTTCTGGGTCCTGGGTTTGAATCCCTGCACTTCTAACTACCAGCTGTGTGACCTTGGACAAATCACTTAACCTCTCTTTGCCTTAGACTCATCTCTAAGTTGGGCACAGTAACAGTATCTACTTCGTAGGTTGTGAGGATTGAATGAGTTCATATAGGGAAAGCCCTTGGGGTGGTGCCTGGCAGTAACTGCTGGCTATTCTTGTCATTGTTAACCTGCCAGTACTGCTAGAACACACTTCCATGAGGACTCCAACCAGCAAAGCCTTTGGCACTCAGGAAGCCCGCAGTAAATGGGAGCTACAGATTTTTGGAGGAAGGCTCAACTACGATTTTTTAAGTCACAGCTATGTACTGGGTACATCTATGTTATCACATTACTTTTCATAGCAGTTCTTGAGGTAGGCATTATTGTTCCCAGTTTAGAGATGAGTAAACTGAGGCAGAGAGGTAATGTGACTCGCCCAAGGTCTCCTTGGGCAACAGAACTGTGTCTTGACCCTCTGTTTCTACACACCTAGCCCAGTCCTCTCTCCGTGAGGCTCGGAACAGATCAAGGAAGGGGTTCCTGACCAGAGCAGTTCCCCCTTGCTGGGAGGTGGACCGTACAGCTAAAGCTGGCTCTACCTGGCAACAAGCAGCATGAGGCAGTCATCAAGGAGCAGAGAGGCGGGAGATGTCTTGGGGAAGGAGTCCAGAAGGAGTGGAAATGGGAGCCTGGGAAGGCCCTTCCCCCAGGATGGTTTTTCCTTTTACTGGGATCACACAGCAGGTCAGCCTGACACATCCTTTGAGGCTATGGAGGCCAGTGTTCAACTTTCTGTTTTTTTTAGCTCCAGAATTCTCTTAAGTAGAACTCTGGTGTTTAAAAAAAACAGAGCTCGAACTGGTCTGACGGAAGAGGCTTGGTGGGGCGTCCACAGAACACGAGCTGGATTCCATTTCTTTAACTCAAGCGTCCACAAACTATTGCCTGCAGGCCAAATCTGGCCTGTTTTTAAGTGGCCTATGAGCTAAGAATGGTTTTCATGTATTTAAAGAGTTGGGGGCAAGAAGATAGTGACTGTGTAACAGAGACTGTAAGTATCCTGCAAATCCTAAAATACCATCTGGCCCTTTACAGAAGTTTGCTGAGCCCTGATCTAACTCAGCCCTTCATTTTACACATGAATAAGCAGAAGTTCAGAGAGGGTAAGCGACTTCTCTGAGATCACACAGCAAATTGGAGGCAGAGCTTGGACAAAAGCCCAGACCCTCAGCTCTTCTCTGGTGATCTCTTCTCTGTCACACTTCTCCTTGCACCAGTCATCTGTCCCTCTGGGTACCTCCCAGGGCCTATCTCCCATGCCAGACCTATGCCACACCCTGTTTTCTCTCCTGCTTTGCTCTGCCTTCTCACTCTACTGTCAACATGTGCACAGCTCTCCCAGTTAGAGCCACTTTGACTTCAGATGTCCTCTGAGACCTGGGGCAGAGTGGAGGTGGGGGGAGGCCTCCAGCATAAGTAAGGGTGAGGTTTTTACCTCAGTTTTACTGATCAGTTGTGCTCCTGGAAGGAGTAGAGGCTGACAGAGTGCTTGGCGGTGGGGCGGCCTAGGAGCCAGCTCTGTGCCATGGGTGCCCCTCTCCACCCTTGTCGTGTGGCCTCTTAGTGACATCCTTGGCAAAGGGAACAGAAGGACAGTTCCTGGAAGGGGTACACACACACACACATACACACACACTCTCTCTCTCTCTCTCTCTCACACACACACACACATACTCTTACACACTTTCTCACACACGCTCTCACACTCTCTCTCTCTCACACACATATACACACTCACATTGTCTCTCACACACTCTCTCACACATTCTTTCTCTCTCTCACATGCAGACACATACACACACTCCATGTTCTTGCCTGAAGCAGAGCCATTTTGAGATCTGAGCGCCAGGGGCCACATGCAGTCTGGGGACCCAGGTTCTGGCATCACCAGAGGGAATCACTTCCGCTTTGGGGCCTCAGTTTCTCTCATCTGTCATGGAGGGGCTTTGGGTATGGGTTGTCTCTACCATCTCTCCAGGCTCTCACATTCTGAGGTAAACGTGAATGTTGCTACCGTGCAGGAGTCAACGCTGGGAGCCTGGGGCTTGAGTTTGCACGTCACCTGCTATGACTTGGTGACTAGGCGGGACACTTCAGCCCCTCAAAACCTCTGTTCGCACTTCTGTAAAACTGGGACACGTAAAACTCCCTTACGATTTCTGGGTGGGTTACAGGCAGTGAGACAGCGTGAATGTGATTTTTTAAAAAGCTTCTGCGAACCGGGCGCCTGCTCTGTGTGGTCTGGAGATAGAGCGTGAGTCTGAGCCATCAGAGTGGGCACAGATACGAGAGAGCAGCTCCCTCCTGGGTGATAAGCAGAGAGCAAGGTCTGGCCCACAGGGACTTCCACATGCGGGTTATCTCCTTGCTGTTCAGCACGTCAGGGAGGTAGCGCCTTCTTTCCCCTCCCGAGAAAACTGAGGTTCCTGGTCCTATAGCTGGCGAGGCGTGGGCCTGGGGTCCGAGCCTGGACCGCCCCCCCCCCACCACTCCCAAGCCCAGCCTTTCACTAGAACTGCAGGCCTCAGCAACCCACTAAAGAAACATGCCGTTTTTTTCATTCACATACATTTAATTGGCTCCTTTGAGCCTCAGTTTCTTCATCTGTAGATAGGGGTCCCAGGATTACCTCCTGTGGGGCCCCTTGAGGAGGTGAAACACCCCTGTCCTTGAGAGCAGGGCCGGCTATGGTAAGCCCTTGGTAAACCAGAGCTCTTCTTATTTTTATTTATTTATTTATTCATTTATTTATTTGAGAGAGAGAGTGAGAGAGAGCATGAGAGGGGAGAAGGTCAGAGGGGGAAGCAGACTCCCTGCAGAGCAGGGAGCCCGATGTGGGACTCGATCCCGGGACTCTGGGATCATGACCTGAGCCGAAGGCAGATGCTTAACTGACTGAGCCCCCCAGGCGCCCCCAGAGCTCTTCTTATTGATGAGGGTTTTCTCCCTGCACCTATCCCTGAGTCTTCTCAGTAACCCTGCGAGGCAGGGAATGCGTGTCCCCCTTTTAGAGGTGAGGAAGCAGAGGCTCGTCCACATTAAGTCACTTGCCCACAGATACTCAGGAGTAAGAGGCTGATCAGGCAGGCGGACACACCAGCACGGCTCTGTTTCCAAGGAATGCTTGGTTGGGGTTTAAGGCATGACTCAAACGGTGAGATTCTGGGCGTTAGGATATATTTGGGGGGATTCCCAGCACCCTATTCCTTGTCCCTGTGTAGGAAGTCGCCCTGTGACATCTAAGGAGAAATGCTTTTGGTTGCTCGCAGCAGCTGAGCCAGTGTAGCTGGAGAGGCTGCGTGGGAGTGGAAGGAGGCGGGACAGAGGGAACAGAAAGGCCGGCAGGTGCTACATCCTTCGGGGCGTTCTCAGTGCTGGTCAAACTTGGATTGTCTTCCAAGCCATTTTTAAGCCAGAGCACAAGCGTTAAGGCAAGGTGACTGGGAAGAAGTGTCTCAGTGGGAGACGACAGGCTAGACCAGGGTCACAGCACTCGAACTGAATGGACTGGGTGCTGGAGAAATGGCAGGGTTTTTGTTTTTTTTTTTTTTTTAAGATTTTATTTATTTACTAGACAGAGAGAGTGAGAGAGAGCACAAGAAGGGGAGGAACAGAGGCAGAGGGAGAAGCAGGTTCCGTGCTGAGCAGAGAGCCTGATGCGGGGCTCGATCCCAGGACCCTAGGATCATGACCCAACGCAAAGACAGAGGCTTAACCCCACTGAGCCACCCAGGCGCCCCGTTTTTTTTTTCTTTTTTAAAAGATTTTTTATTATTTAGTAATCTTTACACCCAAAATGGGACTCACACTCACAACCCTGAGATCAAGAGTTGTGTGCTCTTCCAATGGAGCCAGCCAGGTGCCCCAAGCGGGTAGGAGTTGGAGACCAAGAGATCCCACCTCTTTCGAGAGGTGGGAGAACAGGGGCAGTGGCTGGAGCTGTGCCGGGAGAGGGAGCGTGTCCCCTGCCATTGGGTGTGAGGCAGGTTTGGAGAGAAGAGGATGCCCAGTCATCCAGGGAAGGGGTGGGGGAGGGCCGTTCCTGGGCTCTGAGGTTTGACCAGAGGCTTTTGGGCACCAGGTCTAAGTGTGACCTCTGTCTGCTTGTCTCCAACACCAGCGCTGACTCCCCAGCAAGTCCCGCAGCCGCCTGCGCCCCCGCCCCTGCCGCTTGTCCCCCTGGAGGCCACCGACAGCCTGCTGGAGCTGCCACACCCACTTCTGCAGCAGACTGAGGACCAGTTCCTGTCCCCGAGCCTGCCGTGCAGCTCTCCCCTGATCAGCTTCTCCCCGCCCTTGGACCAGGACGACTACCTGTGGGGCCTGGACGGGGGTGAGGGTATCAGTGACCTCTTCGACTCCTACGACCTTGGGGACCTGCTGATTAACTGAGTGGCCTTGCCTGTCCCAGCAACCTGCCCTTGGCTCTACCTCCGCACAGACGGACAGGCCCTCTGCCCGCGCAGGGACGTGGGACACAAGGTGCTGCCCTAGGGATGCGGGGGACCTCTTCTCTTTCTCACCCCCCACCCCAGCCAGCTCAAGCTATCTCGGAGAGGGGGTTTGGGTGAGGAGTGTATTAGGGGTTGGGTCCTTTCTTTCCTCATGGAAGCTGGGCCCAGGAAGGCCCATCTGGCTTCTGACCTCTGACCTCTCACATGAAGGGCCACAGGTGAGGCAACCAGGTCCAGGGAAAGGCCCTCCCCTCGCCTTTTGCAGAGGGTGAATTAGGACCCTGAACTTATCAAGAAGCACTTAATGCCTTTGTATTTATTTCAGGTTGAATTTTGTTTGTTTGTCTTCCTTGAGTTTTTAGCAGGGAGATTGTTCTAGTTTCTAGTAAGACTTCTCAGACAGGCCCAGTGCTGTCCACGGTCCGAGGGCAGCCCAGGGCTTCCTGGGCCCCAGGCCAGTCCCCGATTTCCCCGTAGCTGTAGGCCGGGTCTCTGGGGGCTGTCCAGTCTGCTAGAACGCTACTTGCACTTCGGCCTCGTAATTCTAGTAAGTGGTGGCCACAGGCCCTTTGGTTCCTCCTGCCCATGCTCTCCCGCTGAGGCACCAGCCTTGGGTTCCTGGCCTCCTCTGAACCAGGGATGGTTGCAGGGAGCCCTCCCGGGGAGGCGGCATCAAGGCACCAGGTGTGGAGACCCACTTCTGTGGAATTCCCTACCTCTCCATCCCCTTAGAACAGGAAAAACCACCTTCTAGGGAGTCAGCACTGAAAGGCCCCCCTCCCCAGGGAAACACGGACAGGAATGTGGAAGCAGCTAGAGGGCTGCTGAGGCCCTTTCCTCCATTTGTGCCTCTGCTTGGGACAGAGGCTGTCTTACCCTGAGTACCTGGGAGGGAGTGGCAGCCCCGTATAGAGAAAGGTGGGGTTAAAGCAAGAAACTGCCAGAAAGCAGCCCCTTTGGAAGCTGCTGTTATCATCCTCCCCTTCCCTGGAAGGATTTGTTTACTGAAGGGAGTAATTCTTTAAGGATCTCCTCTTCTCTGCAGCTCTCACACAGACCCCCCTGCACCCCAGGACAGAGGTGGCCAGGGCTTGGTGGCATTTTAGCTCGTTTTGTCACGGGAATGCCGAAGGGCTGGCAGGAGTCTTCATTGCAGACCAGACCTTCGCCCTGATGGGGAGACGGGTTTATGTTACCTCTTCAGGCTTAGGGTCCTGAGAAGGATTCTTGCCCTGGCCTGCCCCCCGCCCCCAGAGGCTTGACCGTCCCACAGTGTCTCTGCAGCCCACTTGGGTGTGAGGGATGAGGTCAGCTCTCTTCCCCACCCAACATGGGGCGGGGCTGCTCTGGGCTGAACCAAGGCTGTGCCCTCTGGAGAGAGGCAGCCAGGGATGGTGGTCTTAGAGGCCTACCACCTACCCTCAGGGAGCTAGGTTTCCTCAGGGGCTTGGCTGGGCAGCACTTTTTTTTTTTTTTTTTTTTAAGTTTGTAGCATTAAGTTGGTTTTAAATACGAAGTTGGCCTCATGGGATGGCTCCTGAGTTACCCAGAAGCTGGCATCTGAAGCTGGGGATGTGGGCTTCTTTGGGGGTGGGTCTGGTGTGAGTTAATGCTCGCATGGGGACAGCATGCCTTGTCATTTTCACAACTTCCCGGGCCCCTGACTGTGCCCTCTCAGGAACAGATGTCCCGCTCTGGAAACAGGGTTTATTTTGTAGGCTTTACAGACATGCTGTTGGTGTCCCCTCTCCAGCAAAGAGGCGTCATCAGAAGCCTGCTTGGAAGCCCACTATGTCCAGGGTCAAGGGACTACCTCAGCCCTTGGGCAGGGGACAGGAGTGTTGCTTGGAATCCTGTTGGGGGCCTGTGGGGCCTAGGTGGCTTAGCTGTTCTGAGGTGTCTGGGCTGCTGTTTAGCTATGTCCCATCAACTTCCATGCCTTTGGCTCTGTCTAGAATCTTCTCCTAGAATTAAATCAGAGAAAAGAGAGACGAGGCCTACAGGACTCACCAGGAACAGGTTTACTAGTAAAGTCTGGCCAGAATTCAAGCTCATTCTCCAAATGCTGGGCCGTAGTGCTGGACAGAGGGGCTGCCCCTTGGGACCATGGTCTGTATCCTGAGCAGCTGTCTCTGTCCTGTGCTATCCCCTCCACACCCTGCCTGGCCCCTGGGGCTGGACCGCCCAGGCCAAGCCTCAGGCTGTTGGGGAGTGACAAGCTCACACCTCTTCCTTGCCAGCGACACTTGAAACCTCTCAGGAGTTGCATCGAGAGCTTTAAAAATGTCTGTTTGATGGTATTTCCTTTACGGGCCATGTAAACTTTAGAACTAGGGTGGAAGAAAAACCACTTTTCTTTCTGAGGTACGTTATTTCTTCCAGGACACTTCCCAGCCCCACAGGCAGCCCCCAAGTCACCTGTGTCGCACGGGGGCACCAGAGGCTCGGGGGCTCCAGGGAACTCAGTAGCGTGAAGTCGTGGAGGTTCAGCCCCGCTCCTGTGTCCCTTCCCATGAAACGTGTTCACTAGAGCAGCGTGAGGTCCCTTCTCTGCGGCAACGCTGTGGTTGGACTGGTGTGGTTGTGGGAGGACGAGGGGGATGGTGAAGCTCAGAAAGCTGGTTCTGAGAGGGTTTTGACTTGACTTTCCCTCCCCGAGTGTTCTCAGCCTCAGTTTTGCAGTGTTTAGTTCCTAGGAAAAGCATCTGGGTGTTCCCGCGTCTGAGCGTCGTGTGGCTTGAAGTGAAAGCCTTCTGGGGTTGTTTTCAGGCAGCTGTCTGGTGCTCCTCTTGGTGTCCCAGAGCCCCCACCTCCCCCTGGGACCCTGTTCTTCCATGAGGACCCTCGGTGACCAGAAGCCCAGCCAGCCTGCGGGCTCCTGGGTGAGGGAAGAAGCCTTGTGTACGGCAGGTGTGTCTTGAGGGTGATGAGGCCCAGGCCACCTGGTCCCTGTGCAGGGACTCTAGACAGGTCACTTCCCTCAGGTCTGGTTTTACCCCAGGTCCTGCCTTGATGAGCACCGTGTAAACCTCCTTGTGTTGTGATAATCGGGCATTAAATGACAACTCTGGACACCTTGATTCTTGTGCTTTCTGAAGGTCATTACCAAGCGGGATCTGGTCCTCCCAGGTCGAAGGTGGGGACTATCCTGACCGCCTGGCTGATTTCTCCCCAGAAATAGCTTCCCTTTCCCACACTGGCTTATTACCAAGCCTGAAATTTCACCACTAAAACACTGAAAAGTTAGCAGGTTGAGAATGTGAGCCCCTCCCCTCCTCCGTCTCCATTACCTTCCTCTCAGCTGGATGGTTTGGAAAGCTTGTGACCCACTCTTCATCCCATCCTTCATATCAGTGGCTCTCAGAGTGGGTTCCTCAAGCCAGCATTACTCAGGTACTTGTGAGAAAAGCACATTCTCAGGCTCTACCCCAGACCTTCTGAAACTCAGGGCAGGACCCAGGATCTGTGGCTTAGTGAGCTCTTTGCTGCTGAAGCTTGAGTACTCACACCCTCCCAAACTCAGTTCTGATCGTGTCTCTCCTGTTTAATGGAGGGCCCCTCTCTGCCCTTGTGAACCCTTCAATTGGCATAAAATTACATTTACAACATGACTAGTGGCTTCCCTTACCTCTCCAGCCTCACTAACCACTCCATCCCACCACCTATAGCCACACTGGACTTCTTAGTTCCTGAAAATATGTTTTTCCTCTGCGGGGCCTTTACACATGCTGTTCACTTCACCCGGCATGCCCTTCCCTCCATTTCAACTGAGCAGGTGCCTGCTAATTCCTTAAGGCCCCGTTCAAGAGCCTTTTCTTATAGAGTTTTCTTAGATACTAACATGTAAGCATTAATACTTTGTACACAGATGTGGTTATTTACGGGCTATTGAATACCTACTATGTGTTAGGCACCGAGGAGACAGAATAAAAATAGCCCCCATCCTGGGGCGCCTGGGTGGCTCAGTGGGTTAAAGCCTCTGCCTTCGGCTCAGGTCATGATCCCAGGGTCCTGGGATCGAGCCCACTTCGGGCTCTCTGCTCAGCAGGGAGCCTGCTTCCTCCTCTCTCTCTGCCTGCCTCTTTGCCTACCTGTGATCTCTGTCAAATAAATAAATAAAATCTTTAAAAAAAATAGCCCCCATCCTTAGGATGTTCATAAGACAAACGTATAAAAATATAAATAGAGTGATACTTGCAGTAAGATACATTATGGGGGGGGGGCGGTCATTAGGAAGGCTTCCTGGAGGAGGTTAGGCCCAAACTAGGACATAAAGGATTAAGAGGAGTCACCCAGAGTTAGGTCATATGAGGGATGGGAGACGTCCCTTCCAAGCAGAGCAATGAGTATCTTCCGTCCTGTCATTCAGTAGACAGGAGAGGCTCATGGACCACTGCCTGCTGCCCGATGTCAGCCAATTTGGAGCCCTTCGCCTAGGAAAGCCCACTGAGCCAAAGAGGTTGACACAAAACCCTGAAGGCAGTGGGAGAGGGGGACTAGGTTGGAGGGTCCTGTTAAGATGGTTAGGGGACTGTGACTAAGAAGAAGGGGGTGGAATTTGACACCAAGAAGTCAGTTTACAGGGAAGACTTGAAGACAATCTCACCCAGGTAAGTTAACCCAGGTCTGAAGCTTGGGACATTAGTAAAGACAAGGGAACATAAAGCTTGGGACATTAGTAAAGACAAGGGAACATAAAAAAGGTGTCATGTACTGAGCCTTTTGGATGTCCGGGCCCAGAGCCCTGCTAAATCCGCCACACATCATGATCTCCCTGACTTTGTGAAGTCTGTTATTATTACCACCACTTTATAGAGGAAGAAACAGTGTCTTTTTAATTATTTCAGAAGATTTTTATTGGGGCACCTGGGTGGCTCAGTGGGTTAAGCCTCTGCCTTTGGCTCAGGTCAGATCTCAGGGTCCTGGGATCGAGCCCCACATGGGGCTCTCTGCTTAGTGGGGAGCCTGCTTCCTCCTCTCTCTGCCTGCTTCTCTGCCTACTTGTGATCTCTCTGTCAAATAAATAAATAAATAAAATCTTAGAAAGATATTAATTTATTTACTTATTTATTTGACAGTGAGAAAGGGAACACAAGCAGGGGGAGAGGAAGAGGGAGAAGCTGGATTCCCACTGGGCAGGGAGCCCAATGGAGGGCTTGATCCCAGGACCCTGAGATCATGACCTGAGCCAAAGGCAGAGGCTTAACGACTGGGCCATCCAGGAGGCCCTGAGGAAGAAACAGTTTAAATCAATTCTCAGGTAACCCTCATACTTAGCTAGTGGGACCATAAGAGGTTACCTCCACTTGGAAAGCATTTTGTCAGTTCCCCAAAAAGATAAATCTACTGGGGCCCTTGGGGGGCTCAGTTGGTTAAGTATCCGACTCTTGATTTCAGTTTGGGTCGTGATCTCAGGGTCATGGGATCGAGCCCTGAGTCCAGCTCCGCGCTCACCTGGGAGTCTGCTTGAGATTCTCTCCTCTTTCTGCCCCTCCCCCAGGGCTCTCTCTCTCTCTCTCTCTCTCTCTCTCTCTGTGTCTTTCAAATAAACAAGTAAATCTTAAAACAGATAAAACTACCATAGGACCCAGGAATTCCACCCGTAGGTGTCTACTCCAAAGAAATGAGAGCATGTCCATGCAAAGCCAAGACTTGCGCATGAGTGTTTATAGCAACATTATTCATAATAGCTCCCCTGGAAACCTCGAAATATCCATCCATTGGCTCTTCTGAGTCGAGTTGCAAAAATCCACAACTGGGGACGCCTAGGTGGCTCCGTCAGTTGAGCGTCTGCCTTCGGCTTGGATCATGATTCCAGGGTCCTGGGTTGGGGAAACGTAAGGGTCTCTGCTCAGCAGGGAGCCTGCTTCTATCTCTGTCCCTCCCCCTGCCTGTGCTCTCTCTCAAATAAATAACATCTTTTAAAAAATCTGAAAATCAGCGATTGTAATGTGCCGTATCAGTAGGATGAAGGATAAAAACCATCTCAATAGATGCGGAGAAAAACCAACATTTAACAAAATCCAACACCACTTAGTGATTTAAGAAAAAAAAAAAAAGCCCTCGTACAGCTGAAACTAATATAGTACCGTATGCCGGAATTAAAATGAAAAACTATAAAGAAAGGGAAGGAAGGAAGGAAGGAGAAGGAAGGAAGGCCAGAGGGAGGGAGGGAGGAAAGAGAAAGAAAAAGAAAGAAAGAACGAACAGATAAACGGAGGGAGGGAGGGAAGGAAGTGAGGAAGGAAGAAAGGAAGGGAGAGAGAGGGAGGGAGGGAGGGAGGAAAGAAAGAGACAGGGAGGGAAGGAGGAGGGAATAAAAAAAGAAAGGAAGGAAGGAGGAAGGAAGAAGGAAGGAAGGAAGGGAGGAGAGAGAGAGGGAGGGAGGGAGGAGGGAAGAAAGAGTAAAAGGAAGGAAGGAGGGAAGAGGGAGGGAGGGAAGGAAGGGAGGAAGTAGGGAAGAAAGAAAGAAAGAAGGAAGGAAGAAAAAGAAAAAGAAAGAAAGAAAGAAAGAAAGAAAGAGAAAGAAAGATCGATCGATCTCAACAATTAGGGATATAAGGAAACTTCCTCAACCTGATAAAGGGCATCTATGAAAAACCCACAACTAGCATCATGCTCAATTGTGAAATACTAAATGCTTTCACACCTAGATCAGAAACAAGATAAGGATGTCTATCTACTCCGTCTTTTTCTATTCAACATTGTACTGGAGGTTCTTACCAGGGCAATTAGGCAAGAAAGTGAAATAAAAGGCATGCAGATGGGAAATAAAAACTAGCTTTAGGGACAGCTGGGTGGCTCAGTCCTTGAGCATCTACTTTCGTCTCAGGTCATGATCCCAGGGTCCTGGGATCCAGCCTCTCATCGGGCCCCCTGCTCCACTGGAAGCCTGCTTCTCCCTCTCCTACCCTTCCCCAGGCTTGTGTTCCCTCTCTCGCTGTGTCTCTGTCAAAAAGATAAATTTAAAAAATCTTTAAAAAAGAAAGAAAGAAAAATAAGCTCTATTTGCAGGTAATATGATCTTGTGTTTATTTATTTATTTTTTTTAAAGATTTTATTTATTTATTTGACAGAGATCGCAAGTAGGCAGAGAAGCAGGCAGAGAGAGAGGAGGAAGCAGGCTCCCGCTGAGCAGAGAGCCCAATGCGGGGCTCCATGCGGGGCTCGATCCCAGGACCCTGGGATCATGACCTGAGCCGAAAGCAGAGGCTTTAACCCACTAAGCCAACCAGGCACCCCTGATCTTGTGTTTAGAAAACCCTAAGGGATCCATCAAAAAATATAAAACTAATAAATGAGGTCAGTAGGGTTGTAGGATACAAAATCGACATACAGCAATCAGTTGTGTTTTTATGCATTAGTGATGAACTATGCAAAAAAATGAAGTTAAACAATTTAATTTACAGTAGCACCAAATATAATAAAGTAGTTAAGAATAAGGTCAACTTTTAAAAGAAGAGGATAACTTCTACTCTGAAAACTACATAGCATTGTTGGGAGAAGTCAAAGAACACCCAAGTAAATGGAAAGACGACTCAATAATAAAAATGTAAATAACCCAATTAAAAATGGTCAAAGGATATGAATAAACATCTCTCCAAAGAAGATATACAAATGGCCGATAAGCACAAGAAAAGATACCAAGCAGCCTTAGCCTCCCATCAGGGAAATGCAAACCAAAACCATAAGATATGGGGTGCCTGCTGGCTCAGTTGGTAGAGTGCGTGATACTCGATCTCAGGGTTGTAAGTTCAAGCCCCACGTTGGCAGTAGATGTTACTTAAAAATAAAAATCTTTAGCTTTCTCTTTTTCGCCACCATCCTGCTGTGTGCCGCTCACTGTTAATTGACCATGTCTTCTCACAAGACTTTCAGGATCAGGCGATTCCTGGCCAAAAAACAAAAGCAGAATCGTAGGGGCGCCTGGGTGGCTCAGTGGGTTAAGCCGCTGCCTTCGGCTCAGGTCATGATCTCAGGGTCCTGGGATCGAGCCTTGCATCATGCTCTCTGCTCAGCGGGGAGCCTGCTTCCCCCTCTCTCTCTCTGCCTGCCTCTCTGCCTACTTGTGATCTCTCTCTCTGTGAAATAAATAAATAAAATCTTAAAAAAAAAAAAAAAAAAAGAATCGTCCCATTCCCCAGTGGTTTCGGATGAAAACTGGTAATAAAATCAGGTACAACTCCAAGAGGAGGCACTGGAGGAGAACCAAGTTGGGTCTCTAAGGCGTCCCATATCATGTGATGACACACCTAATGGGCACCACGTATTTAATTAAGCTACTTGAAGATCATGTGTTCTATTCCGTCACCCTGTAAACACCTTTCTGCCTGGCCAATAGATACCATTTATCAGCGAAAGATTTTTCTGTTACTATAGCTCTGCACCAGTCGGTTGGTTTGGTAATAAATGTGAGGCCTTTGAGCTGTAAAAAATAAATAAATAAATAAATATCTTAAAAAAAAAACCACGAGATCACTCCCCATACCTACTAGGATGGCAAAAATAAAAAAGACAGTAACAAATGTTGGCGAGGAAGTGGAGTTGGAGCTCTTGGACACTTTTAATGGGGATGTCAAAGAGTACGCCACTTTGTTTTTTGTTTTTATGATTTTATTTGACTGAGAGAGAGAGAGAGAGCACAAGCAGGAGGAGCGGCAGGCCGCGGAAGAGGGAGAACCAGGCTCCCCACTGAGCAGAGAGCCCGATGTGGGGCTCGATCCCAGGACTCTGGGATCATGACCTGAGCCGAAGGCAGACGCTCCACCGACTGAGCCCCCCAGGCGCTCCAGTTACAACCACTTTGAAAAAAGTTTGGCAGTTTCTCAGAAAATTTAACATAGAATGACCATGTGGCCCAAGTAATTTCACTCCTAGGTATAAACCCAAGAGAAATGCACACATATGCACGTCCACACAAAAACCGCACCAATCTGTGCAGCACCATTATTTATAATAGTCCGAGAGCAGAACAACCCAAATGTCTATTAACTGATGAATGGACAAATAAAATATGTCCACATAATGGAATATTATTTAGCAATAAAAGAGCATAACATACTGACACCTGCTACAACATGGATATACCTCAAAAGCATGATAAATGAAAGAAGCCAGACACAAATGGTCACATAGTATATGATTTCTTTTACACTGAATGCCCAGAATGGGGCACCTGAGTGGCTCAGTCATTAAGCGTCTGCCTTCAGCTCAGGTCATGATCCCCGGGTCCTGGGATTGAGTCCTTCATCAGGCTCCCTGCTCAGCAGGGAGTCTGCTTCTCTCTCTCCCTCTGCCCTTCCCATTGCTCATGCTGTCTTCCTCTCTCTCAAAAAAAAAAATAAATAAAATCTTTAAAAATATATACTAAACGCCCAAAATAGGTAAATCTATACAGACTGAAGCTAGACTAGTGGTTGCTCAAGACTTTAGAGGGAGGGCTGGGGCACCTGGGTGGCTCAGTGGGTTAAGCCTCTGTCTTTGGTTCAGGTCATGATCTCAGGGTCCTGGGATCGAGCCCCGAATCAGGCTCTCTGCTCAGCAGGGAGCGTGATCCCCCCAACCCCTGTCTACTTGTGATCCCTCTCTCTCTGTCAAGTAAATAAATAAAATCTTAAAAAAAAAAAGACTTTAGAGGGAGGGGAAGGGAAGAGGGGAGTGACTGCTAATGGATACAGAGTTTTAATGGGAGAGATTAAAGTACTCTGAAATTGATGTGATAATGGTTGTATAACTATGACTATCCTAAAAACCCCTGAACTATATACTTTCAGTAGGTGAATTATATGGTATATGAATTATAACTCAATAAAGCTATTACTTTATAAAAGGACAAAGAGATCCTATTGGGGGCATGAAAATGTTCTAAAGCTGATTTATGATAACAGTTGTTACTTAATAAAAGTTCTAGAAATCATTTCATTGTACATCTGAAACAGATGAATTTTATATTATGTAAAATATATGTCAACAACGTTGTTTGGAAAAAAAAAAAAAGAGTTCCTGGGTAATGCAACCAAAGAGAGGCAAGGCTGAAAATGTATGTGAAAGGGAGAATTTTCTAGAAAATAATAAATGTACCCAAACTGACTCAAAAAGAAATAGAAATCATTAACTAACTCGATGGGGCATTCAGGAGTTTCTGACTCCAAAATGATGTCAGAGCCAGATGGATTTATAGGCAAGTTTTATTAAATCTGATCTTGAACTTCTACATTTTTCAGACAATGAGACAAAGGAAAATTGTCCAGTTTATTTTATAAGGATAGGATAACCTGGATCCCCAAACCAGAAAAAGGACAATACAAGAGAAGAAAATAACAGAAGAATTCCCTTAAACATAGAGACATAGGGGCGCCTGGGTGGCTCAGTGGGTTAAGCCTCTGCCTTTGGCTTAGGTGATGCTCTCAGGGTCCTGGGATCCAGCCCCGCATTGGGCTCTCTGCTCAGCAGGGAGCCTGCTTCCCCCTCTCTCTCTGCCTGCCTCTCTGCTTACTTGTGATCTCTCTCTCTCTGTCAAATAAATAAATAAAATCTTAAAAAAAAACACATAGAGACACAAATCCTAAGTAAAAATTAGCCAATTAAATAGAGCCTAAATAGAGGGGGAAAAAAAAGTCATAGCCAAGTTGAACTGATCCCAGGACTTCAAGCATATTTCATATCAACACATTTGCTGCAAAACTCCAAACCTTTCTTGCGTGCAGGATGTGAGATAGAAATGCTACTTTGTGGAAGCTTTCCCCAGGAATCTGTTGTTCCTCATTTATTCATTCAGTAAATGTTTGGGTGCCTATTAAGTGCTCAGTATGGTCCTGCTACCAGTGTGTAACATAAACTCCTGCCTTCAAAAATGAAAAGAGACCGAGATACACAATCCCCCACGTTAACGAATTAAAGGAAAAACCCATGTGACCATCTCCATAGATATAAGAAAAACACTCGAAAAACTCAACACTCTTTTATTTATTTTTCTGAAGATTTTATTTATTTATTTGACAGAGAGAGAGGGATCACAAGTAGGCAGAGAGGCAGGCAGAGGGAGAGGGAGAAGCAGGCTCCCTGCTGAGCAGAGAGCCCAATGCAGGGCTTGACCCCAGGACCCTGAGATCATGACCTGACCCAAAGGCAGAGGCTTAGTCCACTGAGCCACCCAGCTGCCCCTCAACACTCATTTATAATTTTGAGAAACCTGATACATGAGAATACACGGGAATTACTATTTTATTTTATTTTATTAAGATTTTATTTATTTATTTGACACAGAGAGAAATCACAGGTAGGCAAAGAGGCAGGCAGAGAGAGAGAGAGAAGCAGACTCCCTGCTGAGCAGAGAGCCTGATGCGGGGCTCGATCCCAGGACCCTGAGATCATGACCTGAGCTGAAGGCAGAGGCTTTAACCCACTGAGCCACCCAGGCACCCCAGGAATTACTATTTTATAGCAAATACCATACTCAATGGTAAAAACTTAGAAACAAGACAAGGACACCTGCTATCACTGTTACAAATCAACACCATCCTGGAGATCCTGGATAAAGCAATAAGACAAGAGGGAGAAAAAAGCCATAATCTGACTACCTAAAGCCCAGTGCAATTAACTACTGTGCTCTCCTAGATAAGAGTCATTTATTCATCAGACATTTACTGAGCATCTATCCTGTGCCAGGGCGGGATCATAACTTAACCTTACTTATCAAGGGTATTGACCTGTGTTAAGAATTGGCTTCCTGGGGCTCCTGGCTTTAACTCACTGAGCAACCCAGGTGCCCCTTCCTGGGGCTTCTGGGTGGCTCAGTGGGTTAAAGCCTCTGCCTTCGGCTCAGGTCATGGTCTCAGAGTCCTGGGATCGAGTCCCGCATCAGGGTCTCTGCTCAGCAGGGAGCCTGCTTCTCCCTCTCTCTCTGCCTGCCTCTTTGCCTACCTGTGATTTCTCTCTTTGTCAAATAAATAAATAAAATCTAAAAAAAAAAAAAAAAAAAAAAAAAAAGAGTTGGCTTCCTCCTTCCACAGATGCACACGGCCTGGTAGGTCTATGTCTGCAGCAGAGCTCTTGGGGTACCTGAAGGGTTCTAGATTACAGCAAGGAGACCAGACCTCCACCGGGTTCAGAAGGAGAGTTTCTAACAGGGCTCAGCAGCGTGACAATGCTTTGTTACGTGTATTTATACATTTCGTTTGCCTCTTGATCCTTCCATCAATCCTGGAGAGCAGAATAGAGTGTCCCAATAAATCTCAATTCACTGGTGTCAGGCTCGTGCCAATCCTCAAGTGACCAGAGCCACGAGTGACCAGCAGAATGCCGGTGTACCTGCTGGCTGGGGCTGTGTTGACCCAATCAAGGGACACAACCCTCCTGTACGCGCGCGCGCGCGCGTGTTCCTTCAAAAGGATCACTGATTACCAGGCATATTATTTTCTCAGCATGGGGACTGCTGCCCTCTGGTGGCCACTCTGCTTAATGTCTAATTTAGGAAAAGAATTAGAATTTACAGAGACCATTAAGGACCAGGTTTTATCTTATTTACCGCCCCCCGCAAAACCTTACAGAACAGGTATGATCCCCAGCGAGGCTCAGAGAGGTGAAGCTACTTGCCTGAAGTCACACAGCCAGAAGTGGCGGATGGGCTGTGACTAGGGCGAGGCACGAGGCAAAGCCCAGACTGGCCCCTCGCCTGCTCCACCTTAACCCCAGCCCTGGCGAAGGCACAGGACTAGAATCAGGTCAGCCAAGTTCCTAGACTCCTGGTCTTAACCACCTGGTTTTCCAGCCTCTTGCGTGGCATGATGGGGGTTCCATTCTGACCTTGGATGTCTCCGTTGTATGTATGTAATGCTAGGTGCTCGAGAAGCAAAGACACAGCCTTTCGTCCATGAAGAATGTGACTTGTGTCCTGCAAATGTGGGTGTGAGAAGACTTGTTGCTCCAGAAGCAGCAAAGGAAGCATGATGTGTGTGTGTGTGTGTGTGTGTGTGTGTGTGTGTGTGTGTGTGCATGTGGTGTTCTAAGGGAACAGGTCCTGAGGGGAAGCCTGGAGGTAGTGTCCTGGCCACAGGCATCTTCTGGCCCAGGCAGGGCAACCTCCGAGACAAGCCAGTCAGCACCACATAGGCTCCTTAGAGGTGCTGGGGAAACATCTGTGCGATAAATGACCATAAACTTGTAACAGTCGATCTGCTCTCCATTGTGATGGTATACGGGATTGTTATTGTCCTGTGTGGTCGTGAGGCAAAGAAGGCAAGTGCTCACAGGTGTGAAGGGAAGTCGCATTCCTTTGACCAGACATACTCAGCTTGGCTGTTTTAGCTCTTCTCATTTCACCAGCATTTTTCATCAGGATCCAAGCCAGTAGTTTACCCCTAAAACCAAATTCACAAGTTTCTTTTGAGCAGCCACTAGGGAGTCAAGACCCAGGGAGAGGGCAACTGCAGAGGGAGAGCTCTAGGCCATTCATTCAGCCCAAGCAAGGTGCCCAGCACTGTCCTAAGCGGTTTTCTTTACATCAACACAGTGGGGGGTAGGGGTGGGGGTGGGGAGGAGTGGAGACGGAATCCTTTAGGAGATGAGAAAGCAGCTCAGAGAGGGCAAGGGGTGTCTCTGAAGTCACACATTGAGAGGCAGAGCTGAGATTTGAGTCCAAGTCTAGCCTGGTGCTCATACCTCGACTTCTGTGCCTCTGGTCCTCGAGAGTTCCCCAGACGAGCAGCATCAGGATCACCTGGGTGCTCGTTAGAAACGCAGGTCATCAGGTCCCACCGCAGGTCTACTGAACCTGAACCTGTGGGCAGTGGACCCATCGGCCTGTGTTTTAGCAAGCCCTCCAGGTGATTCCGTGGGATTCTCAAGTGTGAGAACCACAGACCATTGCTCTAGCGGTCCCTGAGCCTCAACTGCCCACAGCCAGATGGGGACCCACCAAAGTGGAACAACCCAAGAACTCCAGTCAAGACATTTTGTGAGGGGTGCCTGGGTGGCTCAGTGGGTTAAAGCCTCTGCCTTCAGCTCAGGTCGTGATCCCGGGGTCCTGGGATGGAGCCCCACATCAGGCTCTCTGCTCTGCAGGGAGCCTGCTTCCCCCCACCCCCTGCCTGCCTCTCTGCCTACTTGTGATCTCTGTCTGTCAAATAAATAAATAAAATCTTTAAAAAAAAAAAAGACATTTTGTGATAGTGCTGGGAGAGGGAGAGAGTTCTGGGAGTTCTGAAACAGTTTCTTGGAAGAGATGACATTGGACCTTGGCCACGTTGAACGGAAGGCCTTTACAGATAATAATAGTTGGAAGAAAAAGCCTTTCGTGTAGAGCAGAGGCAAACATGTCGGGAAGGGCCTGGTGACGAGTCGGACAGAGGCCTGTTCATGACAAGCCTTGTCTGCCAGGCTGAAGGGTCTGGCCTTTCTTTGGAGGCAGTGGTGGAGCCATGGTAGATTTTTGAGCACAGATGCTCACAGCATTTTCTGGCTTACCCACTGTAGCAGGCAAAATAACAGCCCCCGAAGATGTTCATGTTCTAATCCCCAGAGCCCATGAATACATTATGTTACATGGCAAGGGGAAATGAGGACTGTGGTTGGAATAAGGCTGGTAATCAGCTGACCTTGAGATGGGGAGATCATTCTAGATTATCCAGGCGGGCCCCATGTAACGTGGGGTCCTTGTAAGTGACAGAGGGAGGAGGGTCAGAGCCAGGGTCAGTGAGGGATTTCAAGATCAGTCAAGGGAGTGATTTCAAAAGCCACCCTGCTAGCCTTGGAGACGGAGGAAGGGGCCAGGAGCCAGGAATGCAGGCAGCCTCTAGAAGCTGGAAAGGCAGGCACCAGATGGGCGGAGCCTCCAGAAGGAAAACAGCCTTGCTGACACCTTGATTTCAGTCCAGGGAGACCCATCTGAGACCTTTCCTCTCCAGAGCTATGGGATAGACCTCCAGGAAAATGCAAGGAGTCTTCTTTTCCTCAACGGAAGACAAATCACAACATCAATTAGCGTTTTCTAAGTGCTTGCACTGTTGTATATTTGATGAACATGCTCCCTTTAATCCTTACAACACCCCCATGACATGGGCATTATTATCTCCTTGTTCTATGCGGGGAAACTGAGGCTCGCTGCAACTGATAAGGAGCATGGCCGACACTAAGACCCAGGCCTGTCTCCCAAGTTTGTCCCCACTTGGCTTGAGAAGAATTTAGCCCCCTGTGACAGCTTCCATGTGAGGTTGCCTGGGTGGGTTTCAGCCCAAGGTGCTGGGGGCCTTTGCTGGCTGGAGCAGGGGCACACTGTTGGAGGATCCTGGACATCCTCACCCTCCACGGAGGAGTTTGGTGAAGACAAACTTGAATTTCTCAGTGTACCACCCTGCCTTGGGTCTGCTTTCAACTAGGCTAGGGGAGACGGAAGCCCAGGCATTGGGCTCAGGTTCATGGCCAGATTGCCTGTGTTTGTCTCCTGGTCCCAGACAAGTCCTTCACTCCTACTCTGTAAAACAGGGATGATAATAGCACCTACCTTCGAGATTGTTCTATGGCTTATTGCATGTATGTGATGGACTTACACATTAACTACACAAAGCAAGTCTCATAACTGTTATCATTATTTGCATTATAATTTCCTGTCACGGGAGACCCACCCCACCGCAACCCCCTTCTCAGGAATAGTGGGGTGATCAGCTGTGCAGATGGATTCACACATACACCTTTTTAATATGAATATTTTTACATATTTGCTGAATATCTCTTCAGGAGTTTTCAACCTTTTGTGGGTTTGTGGGCCCTTTGGGACTCTGATGATAACTATAGACCTTTTCATATCTGATCCATCCATACCCTTCTGGGTGCACAGGGATGGGTCCCTGCAGCTATGCTTGGACGTTGTGGGTGTTGGTGGGCTTCCACAGCTCACAGGGAGCCTGGCCCACGCTAATGGGCACCCAGGGTTACTTGGTCCAGATTCCCGGCTGTGCAGGTTGTGCACTGCCCAACTCTAAGGGGTGTCATGATGTAGACTACAATTCACAATCCTGGCGTTGTACAACATGGAGCCTTGTGAGCTTCTGATCCAGACTGTGGTTACCCAACTCTTTCTCAAGGGAATTTAAGATCTGAGATTCTAAGATTAGTCTCTACTGGTGGTTTGAACTGAGGATATGCAAATGAAGACCCTTTGGCCCTGGAGAGTAGCAGCTCTTGGTTCTTGAGTACTTTCCAGTTTCTTGTGGGACCATTTGGATAGGAAAGATCTTGCACAGCTTGAAGCCACAGGACCATGAAGCTCACAGCCTAGCAGAGGGTGGGAGTGGGACTTTACACACACATACACACAAAGGGAGCGAGGGAAAAATAAGGAAACACGAAACATAATGGGGAGGCATGGGGGCCTACAGGAAGGGCACAGGAAGGGAAGGTTTCCTAAGGCAGTGACATCTGGGTCATGAGGATGATTAGGAGATGGCCAGGCAAAGAAGCTGGAAAAATAATGCAGGGAAAAGGAACAGCCAGTGAGTGAGCAGAGGTGGGGGTCTGGAGGCCTTAGGAACTAAGCAGAGGTCAATTTTCTTCTCCTGAGAGAGAGCATTGAGAAGGCGGATGGGGCTAGATGGGAAGGGGCTCATGGCCTTGCAGAAGAGTATGGGCTTGATGTTAAGGGTGGGAAGAAGCCCCTCGTTCCATCCACTTTCCCTTGGTGACTCTCATATTTCACTTCTAGTCTCTGGTCTCATCCCGCCCCACGGCATGAAACGTGAGTTCTCCACTCCCAGGAGCTCAGCCTTGAATCACCAGAAGGTACATCAATCACGGAGCAGTGGAAGAAGCAAGGATTTAGACATTAGATAAACCTGGATTCGAACTCTATCTCAGCCACTCACTAGTCATGTAACTTTGGGCGTCAGTAAGATGGGAATAATGACACCTATTTGATCCAGCAAATATTCACAAGATTCCTACTACGGACTGTGGGGTCAATAACTACCATTTATTGAGCTGAGACATACTATGTGCCAGGCACTATCGCCAAATCCTTTGTTGTTGCTGTCGTTTTTAAAGATTTTATATATTTATTTGAGAGAGAAATTGAGTGAGAGAGAGAGAGCAAGTGAGCACAAGCTGGGGGCGAGAGGCAGAGGGAGAGGGAGAAGCAGACTCCCTGCTGAGCAGGGAGTCCAATGCAGGGCTCGATCTCAGAACCCTGAGAACCCTCATGACCTGAACTGAAGGCAGACACTTAACCAACTCAGCCACCCAGGGACCCTGCCAAATCCTTTATATCCATCACATCATTTAACCCATTTCTATAACATTATGAAGGAAATGCCACTGTTCCCCCATTTTATAGATGAGATACTGAGGCCCACAGAGATTAAGGCATTTACTCATGGTAGAGAGCAAAGCCAGGATTGAAACCCAGGCATTCTGGCTCCAAAGCCTGGATATATAACCTGGCTTCCCACCAAGCCCTAATAAGGACAAAGAAGTCCACGCTCTCACAGAACTTATATTCTAACGGAGGGAGCAAACAATAAAACATAGACAAATAAGAAAAGCAGCATGTTAAAAGGCGTAAGGGCTAAATAGGAAAAAAAAATAGAACAGGGGAAAAAATAGAGTAATGTAGAGTTCAGGGAGAGACAGGTGACTGCACTTTTAAAAATGAGATGGTCAGGATAAGCATCATTAAGGTGGTTACAGTTGAGCTAAGACTGGAAAAAAGGTGAGGGAGTTGACCATGTGGATGTCTGTGGAAAGAGCATTCTAGGCAGTGGGAACAGCAAGTGCAAAGGTCCTGTGGTGAGAGTGTGCTTAGTACATCTAAGGAACAAGGAAGTCAGTGTGGCTGGAACAGAGGTGGAGAACAAAGGGAAGAGTAAGAGTAGACAAGGTCAGAGGGAGGCGGATTATGTGGGAACTTGCAGGCTATGTAGAAACTTGCCTTTTGGTCTGAGTGAAATGAAGAGCCGTTAGAGGCTTTTTTAAAAAAGATATGTTTATTTACTTATTTATTTTGAGAAAGAGAGAGCAGGGGAAAGGGAGAGAGAGAATTTTTTTTTAAAGATTTTATTTATTTATTTGATAGAGATCACAAGCAGGCAGAGAGGGAGGAGGAAGCAGGCTTCCTGCTAAGCAGAGAGCCCGATGCGGGGCTCGATCCCAGGACCCTGGGATCATGACCTGAGCTGAAGGAAGAGGCTTTAACCCACCGAGCCACCCAGGTGCCCCAGGAGAGAGAGAATCTTTTTTTTTTTAATTAATATTTTAAAGACTTTATTTAATTATTTGTCAGAGAGAGAGAGGGAGAGAGAGCAAGCACAGGCAGACAGAATGGCAGGCAGAGGCAGAGGGAGAAGCAGGCTCCCTGATGAGCAAGGAGCCCGATGTGGAACTCGATCCCAGGACGCTGGGATCATGACCTGAGCCGAAGGCAGCTGCTTAACCAACTGAGCCACCCAGGCGTCCCGGAGAGAGAGAATCTTAAGCAGACTTGCTGTTGAGCCCAGAACCCGATGCAGGGCTCAGTCTCATGACTCAGATCATGACCTGAGCCGAAATTAAGAGAGTTGGGCACTTAACTGACTGAGCCACCCAGGTGCTCCTCATTAGAGGCTTCCAAGGAGTGAAATTACATGATCTGACATGATATATTTTTTTAATTTTTTAGAAGATTTTATTTATTTATTTGACACAGAGAGAGGCAGTGACAAGCAGGGGCAGGGGGAGAGGGAGAAGCACGCTTCCCACTGAGCAGGGAGCCTGATGCGGGCCTCGATCCCAGGACCCTGGGATCATGACCTGAGCCGAAGGCAGATGCTTAATGACTGAGCCACCCAGGTGCCCTCTGACATGATATTTTATTTAAAGGATCATTTGCTTCTCTGTTAAGAGTAGACTATAGCGGAATAAGGATGGCAGCCAAGTGACCAATTCAAAGGCTCCTGAAATAATTCAGGCAGGAGATGATATGGCTGAAATCAAGCTGGTAGCAGTGCAGTGATGAGGAGTGGTGGGTTTAGGATCTATTTTGGATGTAGACACGAGATTTCTCACTGTGGGGAAGAAGCTTTGGGAGGGAAATCTGAAGTTTGGCTTTGGATACGCCAAGTTCAAGATGCCCCATTTGCCCTCCAGGAGCGTCAAGGAGGCAGATGGATATAAGGGGCTGAAGTTCAGGAGAGGTCCAGGCTGGAGTTGTAAGTCTGGGACTCATCAGGATCTAAATGGTATTTAAAGCAATGGGGCTAGATGAGATCATCAAAGGACTGAGCACACATAAGAGAGGAAATGACCAAGGACCGGGGTCCTCAGTGTTAAGAAACCAGAAAAAAACAGGAAGAGCGGACATGGGAGGTCAAGAAGAAGCCACCAGTGAGGAAGGCAGAAAATCAGGCAGTGTTGTGTCCTGGAGACCAAGAAAGGGAGGCCAACCAGGGTGAGGACTGAGCACTGACCACTGGGTTCAGCAACGTGGGGGCACCAGTGACCTGAATTCGAGCAGTTGCAGTGGCTAGTGGGAGTGAAAGGCTGATCACAGGGAATTTAAGAGAATATTAGAGTTCAGGCCTCTTTCTGGAATTCCTGGTATTGTCCCTGGTAGCTCCACAGCTCACGCTTCTAGGTCTCTCCAAGCTCGTTTTTCACCCTTCCCAGCACTCAATCCAGCAGCACCCTGGGTTCTCCTCTTGACAGATGCAATTTGCCTGGGGCCCCAAATCAAGTACAATATTCCAATGATGCCAGTGAGTGATGTCTGAGCAGCTGCTCCTGACTCTATACTACTCGGGGCAAGCAGAAAGGAAGAGAATCTATCTTCAGACGTTCTCTTTAGAAAGTGATGACACTGGAGCACCTGGGTGGCTCAGTTAGTTGAACGTCCAACTCTTGGCTTCAGCTCAGGTCATGATCTTGCAGTAGTGGGATTAAGCCCTGCATCAGGCTCTGCTCTCAGTAGGGAGCCTGCTTCAGATTCTCTCTCCTTCTCCATCTTGCTGTCGTGCTTGCGCGTGCTCTCTCTCAAATAAATAAATAAAATCTGAAAAAAGAAAGTGATGACAATGAAAGAGAGCATTTGCATTAGGTACCCCAAACATTGGGATCCTTGTATTTTTCTCTTCTATTCTGCTCCAACATAAACATAATCTTGGGCGCAACAGGATATTAAACACCTATTGATTACTCAAAGATTTCCCCAAGCCTGGAAACTCAGGGAAATTCTCAGTTTAACTGAGTTGTTCACATAATACTTCAATAAAAGCAAAGGGTTATTTTACTAAAAAGAAAAATATTGGAGGAGCAGAACTGAATACAGTGAAGACAGCAGTGAATTTCAATGACTCCAGTGGCAAAGGGAAGCAGAGAAATGGGGCAGTAGCTGGAGGGAGAAGAGAGATCAAGAGAATTGCTTCATTACAAAAGCTGTTAGGGCATGCGTCTGTGCTGATGGGAGCGGATTTTCTGTATCATCTTTATCCCTGCCTTGGCTCATTCTGTCCCCAGCGCCCTCAAATCCTTCAGGGATCAGCTCAGGTGTCCTTTCTTTTCTGAAGTCTCCCCAGCTTCCCTGAGCCCCACATTGAAAAGGTTCTCTTTTCCCCCTCCTCACCCCTCATTCCCATAGCTCCTCTTCAAGGCCATCTACAATTTGCATCTTATGATTATTTGAGTTCAAGTTCCTTGAGAACCTCCCCATATCGTGCCAATCTCTGTATCCACACCTTCCCCACTGCTCATTTTCCGCTCAGGAATCTGCCTGGAACTGCGTGGTGACTGTTTGACGAGTGAATAAGAAAATTTCTGGGAGTCAGATTTGTATAGTTTGGCCCAGGGACTTAGAAATGGCTATTTTATATGTAGTGTGTCTCAAACTCTTCCCTTGAAATAGCCCTAGTAAAGTTGAGTTGTTTCATAGGGTGATCTGGGGACATAACTTGAAGCAACTGGAAATTTCCTTGAAGGCACATATTTTCTCTGAAAATTCCCCCAAATTTCATAACTGATGCTGATAGGGTCCCAGGTTTATCTTATTTTCCCCAAAATACTGTAATTTACTTACCATTTGTTATTTAATTTCCCCTTTATTTATTTATTTATTTATTTTGACAGAGAGAGACACAGTCAGAGAGGGAACATAGCAGGGGGAGTGAGAGAGGGAGAAGCAGGCTTCCTGCAGGGCAGGGAGCCAGATGTGGGGCTTGATCCCAGGACCCTGGGATCATGACCTGAGCGGAAGACAGACCCTTTAACAACTGAGCCATCCAGGCGCCCCTTCTCCCAAAGATCTTGAAATAAAACTTAAGCTTCAGAAATGGGCCACAAGAGTAATAACATGTGTCTCTCAGTCTGAGCATTTGATAAAGGATTTGACCTTGAAGTAGTTGCTTTGCAAGCTAGTAAGGAATTTGTTAGCCTGTAAGATATGATGACAGTATTCTGCCTCTAGTGGGTGGTATGTTTTAATTATAGGAGAGAACACATGGAACATTTATATCTACTCAATTTGCAAGAGGCAACATTTTCAAGTTAGGTAGCATAGCTTGGTGATAAAACAAAACAAAAACAGGCTTCTGAGTCATGCAGACCTGGGCTGGAATCTGGGTTCTATTGCTTGTTCATTCTGATTTTATACTAATTAACCTCTCTAAGCTTTAGTTTTCCCACCTACCACACAGAGATGGCAAGAATAATGTTACCTGCCTCCCTGGGTTGTTGGGGGTACTGAGCAAATTATTGCTTGTATAGCCCTTGGCATTGTGACTGGTACATAGTAAGTGCTCAGTAAATAAACACGTGGGCCAGAGACCCAGATCGGCAAGCAAGTGATTACAGTGCACAGTGAGAGGTGTTATAGCAGGGCATAGCAGGTCCTGTGGGTATCTCCAAAAGGACGTTGGGGAAGGCTTCCTGAAGCAAGCGACATTGAATTTGGGCAGCTGAAAAGAGGTCGGGGAGTATTACAGGCAGTAGGCGGTATAGCTAGAGGTCTCAGATGATGTCAGGGATAGAGGGGTGGGGTGAGAGATAAGGCTGTAAATGGCAGGAGTGACAAGATCGTGCAGGACCAGCTAGCCAGGAAAAAAAGTTCATCTTTCACCCAGAGAGCAATGCAGACCATTAGAGAGCTCTAAGCAGGGCAATATCAGATCAGACATGCAAGACTGGGGGCAGGGAGACCTGTGAGGAGGTGAGAGGTAGCTTGGCCTGGACTGGGGTTGGTCTGGAGAAGGAGAAGGTGGCCATATTGGTGAGACATTAGGAGACAGTGATAAGACTTGACCGAGTGGAAGCTGGTGGAAAGAGATGGAGAGGATTACCCTGAGGTGGTACAAGGTGATACCTTTCACCAAGACAGGGACAGAGAAGGAGCCAGGGCCAGGGGCAGGGTACAAGATGGTGAGTTCAGTTTTAGACAACGTAGAGTTTGAGAGATCCGTCTGTGAGATATGCATGTAAGATACGCACCATCCCATGGGCCACTGGATCTTTAGTAAGCAGAGAGGCAGGCAGAGAGAGAGGAGGAAGGAGGCTTCCTGCTGAGCAGAGAGCCCGATGCAGGGCTCGATCCCAGAACCCTGGGATCATGACCTGAGCTGAAGGCAGAGGCTTTAACTCTCTGAGCCACCCAGGCGCCCGGATACATAGATCTTAAGCCAGAAAAGGGTCAGAGCTGGAGCTAGAGCCTTGGAAGATGTGGTAGGCTCAGTAATGGCCCCCAAAGACATGCAGGTCCTAATCCCTGGAACCTATAAATATTATCTCATATACCAAAAGGAATGTTGCAGTTGTGATTAATGTAAGGATCCTGAGATAGGGAAATTATCGTGGATTATCTGGGCGGATCCTAAATGTAATCACAAATGTGCTTATAAAATGGAGACGGAGGGAGATTTGACCGCAGAAATGAAAGCAATATGATATGACACAGAGGCAAGATGCCCTTGAAGATGGAGGAAGTTGACTATAAGCCAAAGAATGCGAGAAATGCAATTCTAGAAGCTGGGAAAGGTAAGGAAATGGATGCCCACCAAGTACCTTCAGAGGGAGTGCAGTCTTGCTGGTGCTTTGATTTCCATGCGAGAAACTCATTTCAGACTTCTGACCTCCAGAACTGCAAGAGAATAAATGTGTGTTGTTTGCAGCCACCAAGTTTGCAATAATTTGTTACAGTCCCGATAGGAAACTAACACAGAAAATATCCACATTAATGGTGTGAAGGAAGCTGGTGGGGATGGATGAAAGTGTCCAGAAAGCCTGGGCGGAGTGAGAAGAGCAAAAGGTCTAGAAGGGAGCTCCCAATGATTCCAGCATTTAAGATACAGGCAGAGAAAGGACATCTGAGAAAGGGCCCTGCGGAGCAGCCAGGGAGGGAGGAAAACCACCAAGGAAGATAATTCTCTCAAAATTCAAAGGAAAGAGTGTTTCAAGAAGGAGGGAGTGCAAAATATTAACAGTGCAAAATATTCCTAGAGGTCAAGCAAGAAAAGTGCCGGTTGCATTTTAAGAGAGAGATCCTCATTGACCTTGAAATAACTCTGGAGGGATTCCTGCTGAAAACAGACCGGAGTGAGTTGAAGGGTGACTGAGTTGTATTTCACAGCATATTTGTCCTGTCTCCTCTGGCAGACTGTACAGAGTTTTTCAACATTTAATTCTATTACACAAGTAGTATATGCTCCTTGCAGAGAAGTTAGGAGATACAGATTTGCCAAAAGAAAAAAAAATGACTCATAATGTCCTCAGCCGGTGATATCTTAGTGTATATTTTTTAGTGTTTTTTTTCCCCTCCTATGTAAAGTATGTAATAGTCTCAATCACCTTATGGAGTAAAATATTACTAGGCCACTTTAAGAGAAGAAAATTTAGGTTTGGTGGAGCCTGGGTGGCTTAGTTATGATTTTGCCTCAGTCAGGGTTGTGTGATCAGCCCCGTCCAGTTCCCCACTGGGCTTGGAATGTGCTTAAGATTTTCTCTCCCACTCAAAAAAAAAAAAAAAAAGAGAGAGAGAGAGAGAGAGAGAGAGAAAGAGTGAGGGAGAGAAAGAAAAAGAAAACTTCAAGTTTAGAGAAGCAAGCAATTTGCTTAGCCGCACACAGCCAGTCAGCAGCAGCAATCACGATTGGAACTCAGATCTATGAAATTCCAAAGCCAATATTCTTCATCGCAGGTCTTCCCTGATTTATTTTTTTAATTAATTAAATATTTTTAACCTGAATAAATCCTTTCCATAGGACTTCAGGCTCCAGAACAAAACCCAAGTGGATTTCTATCCTGAACCCCATTCCTCATCCGCCCAAGGAAGTAGGTGGTTTCCAAGAGGTAAGGGTTAACAGTGGGGAAGAGTGGCAGTCTTCAGCCCACTACCGACAGTGCAGTGAGCAGGGTTGAGGAGTGAAAAGCACTATACTGAGCCCCGGAAGAATGAGGGCGCGGTGAGAGGGTCCGCAAAGGGCGAACGGGTTGCTCAGAGCTTATTCGTTACGCGCACGTGTTAGGTTCTTTCTTCGCAACTTCACAGTGTAGTGGGCATCAGACTTCTCACTTCGCAGAGAAGGAAACCGAGGTTCCAAGAAGGAATGTACCCGCCTCCAGATCACACAGCTACCCAAGGGCACCGAGCCACACAGACCCATGGGCGGCCGAACCAAGGGGCGGGTGGGCGGCTCCGGGGGATCGCAGAGCGGAGGCCAAGAGCTGGGCGTGAGGCGCAAGGGAGTGGTGCAGTTGGGAGCGGAGAGGGGGGCCCAGACCAGGTGGGCTTGGTGGAGAGATGGGGTCCGGAGTTGGGATGAGGCCGAAGGGGCGAAGTCACGAGGGCTAGGAACGAATCCGTAAGAGAAGACACAGGGCGCAGGCAGGAGGGACGCGGAGGTGGGGCGCCCGCGCAGCGGGAGGGTAGCAAACTTGGGAGGCCCAGGAGAGGGACGAAAGGGGGCGTGGCCGTGGAGGGGCCGAGAGGGAGAAGTGGCAGAGAAGCTCGCAGGCAGGCGGGGGCGGCGCAGTCGGGACGGAGCTCTCTGGGGCTGGGCGGGCTGGGAACCCGGCAGGGGAGCCCGGCAAGGGGA
Organism: Enhydra lutris kenyoni; assembly: GCF_002288905.1. Lineage (NCBI taxonomy): Eukaryota > Metazoa > Chordata > Mammalia > Carnivora > Mustelidae > Enhydra > Enhydra lutris. The sequence continues at coordinate 2,657,869 of NW_019154122.1, forward strand.
GCCCGGCGAGGGGCCGGGGGCGGGGCAGGGAGTCGGGGCAGAGCTCTCAGGGCCTGGGAAGCCTGGGGGCGGAGCGGAGGAGCCCGGTGAGGTCTCGAGCTCCGGGGCTCCGAGTCCCGGTGGCCGGGCGGGACAGTGAGTCAGGGGCGAAGCTCTGAGGGGATGGGCGGCCTGGGGGCGGGGCCGAAGAGCCCGGTGAGGGGCGGAGCTCCCGGGTTCAGAGGCTTGGTGGACGGGCGGAGGAGCCCGATAGGGGGCCAGGGGCGGGGCAGTCAGTCAGGGGCGGAGCTCTCAGGCTGGGAGGCCTGGGGGTGGGGCTGGGGAGCTCGGCGATGGTCCTGGGCCGGGCTGTCCAGGCTAAGGGGGGGTGGGCGGGGGGAGGCTGGAAGGCCGGGGGCGGGGGCGGGGCCTAAAGGCGGGAGGGGTGGGGAAGCTCTAGGCTCCCCCGACGCGAGGGAACGCGGCTGGGCAGGGCGAGGGCAGTCGAGGGCGGGGCGGCGCGGAGAGGGCGGGGCGTGCGGAGGCCCCGACGGCGCTCGCGGTGGGCTGTGAAGCCAGCCCAGTTCCGTGCAGCGAGCGCCCCCCGCGCCCCGCTCCGGCAGTCCCGGCACCCCCACCCCGCGCCCGCCATGCCCGAGCAGCTCAGCGTCGCCGAGTTCCTGGCCGTCACCGCGGAGGACCTCAGCTCCCCGGCCGGGGCCGCTGCCTTTGCCGCCAAGATGCCCCGGTGCCGGGGGGCGGCACTGGCGCGGGAGGAGGTGAGGGGGCCGAGGCGGGAGGGGTCGGGGGTCCCGGCAGGGCCTCGCTTTGACCTTCACGGGCGTGACCGTGATGGCGCTTACCGCGCCCCAGAAACCTGACCCTTCTCTAGCTCTGTGAGAACCGAGTGCATCTCAAACATCAGCGACCTCACTGTCGAGTCCGGATGGGGGCCCGAGGGACTTTTTGTGCGGCGGTGGGGGGGGCTTGAGGTCATCTCGATGACAGGCTTCACAGGTCGGGGTCATAACCCCAGTGCTCGTGTTGACCTGCCCCGTCGCATGCATGTTTGTTCAGCGCCTCACTGCATCTGTTTGGGTTTTCGTCTTCGGAGCCCCACAAGTTTGCTCCCCAAGTCACTCCCCTCTTGGAAAACAGGCCTTCCCGCCTCAGTCTGAACTTAACTTCTCCGCAGCTTCAGGGAGGCCCCCTCCCCCTGGCTGCGGGTTCTGAGATTTGGCCGGCGCTTGTGGAATGAATGCGAATGAGAAGGCTCCAGGAGCCGGGGTTCACCTTGGCCAGGCTGTTGGCAAGTTTGTAGTCTCCCCTCCCCTCCCCTTTTCTCTTTGTCTTTCCCAGCAACGCGTCCCAGGCCTTTTCTTTCGCCCTTGCAGGCTGCCCCACCCCATTCCCGTCTGCACTGGAGTTCATTCCTAGCCCCCACCCCAACGGGCCTGCTGCACGCTTGGGGGGGGGGCTCCTCTGCCCGGACTGTTCTAGGGCAGACACCCTGCGGCTTTGGGTCAAGGGAGGATAATGAGGTTGTGCACCTCCCTTTCAGAGGATGTCCCGAATTGGGTGGCATTTTTGACTTTAGCAGGAGCTCTCATCTCCAGCCTTCACCATGAGAGTCTTGAGCGCCCACTATGTGGCAAATAAAAAGCTCAATAGTTCAGAATACCCTGGGCCAGTGTCTTGAGGAGTATCTCTTTCTTCCCCTCTCCCTGGCAGGCTGAACCCCCATCCCAGAGTCTGTGGATCTCTCTGTAGGGGTGTTAGAGGAGTGTGGGAAGAGCATTGACTTTGCTAGAGGCAGAGCTGTGTTCAAATTCTGGCCCTGCAGTTTGCCAGCTGTGTGAGCTTGGGTGTATGACCTGAGCTGTTTGAGCCTCACATTTGGGATCTATAAAATGGGATAATAATGTTTACCTCACAGGGCTATGGTATTATATGAGTCAGTGTGAATAAAGCATGCATCTTTATAAATGGAATGATTATCAGGTTAGTTGATGGACCTTTTTAGACGGTGACCGGGTCTCTTTCGTCCTCATTTCTCTCACAGAGCCTAGCCTAGTGCACTGCACATAGTAGGGTTACAGGCTTTCATTAAAATAAGAAGCAGCTGGGGAACCTGGATGGCTTAGTGGGTTAAAGCCTCTGCCTTCAGCACAGGTCATGATCTCAGGGTCCTGGGATTGAGCCCCACATGGGGCTCTCTGTTCAGTGGGGAGCCTGCTTCCTCCTCTCTCCCTCTGTGCCTACCTCTGGCTACTTGTGATCTCTGTCTGTCAAATAAATAAATAAAATCTTAAAAAAAAAAAAAAAGAAGCAGCCAATGACCTTTTGGCCTCTTTCCTCAGGCAGAACCGGTAACTTGAAGTCTCCGCACTATGAATGTGGATTCTGTGTTTCTGGGAGGTTCACAGGGCAACTGTGGTCCTGATGGGAAAGTGCTGCCAGAGGTTCGTCTTCATGGCTTCACATTCCTTGACCTGGAAGAGTTCAGTGCCACTGGCATCGTTAGGTTTTTCACAGTTCACCCTGCTCTCTGGGTTGTTCATTAAAATGTTAAATCAGATCAGGAGCCGGAGAAGGGACTGTACTATGAACCTTTCTCCAGGAACAGAAATGCCCATTTATCCTGTGCATCTGGCCTTGCCTGGGTTGGTGTGTGTTAGTACTTGTGTGTGCTGGGGAATGAGCGCGGGTGGGAAGGAGTATGGGGGGGGCACCCCTTGGAACGGGTCTGGAGGCTGTCGTAGACTCTGGTCAGGGCTCAGCTTTGCCCCAGTTCAGGCCAGACAAAAATCCTGCCTCGTTTGCCTTTAGGACTTTGGTTCGGTCCGTGTGATGGTTTGTTTTCGCAGCAGAAAGCCTGTGGCACCCAAACATAGCTTTCCTCTTCAGTGTTTTAGTGTCCGAAAAGTTAGCATCTGACCTTTGGATTGGACTTTCCTGAGGTTTCCTGTTTGATTTTGCATTCATGTTTATATTTACATGCAGTTTGATGCTGGCATCCGCCCACTCCCCTTCCCCCCAGCTCCCCGCACCCCCGCCCCTGCTCCACCGTACTCCCATTCTGGGCATGTCTAACCCACCCCCTGGCTTGAGGCTCCATTTGGCTGAATTAAAATGCAACAGGTTCTTAAAGCACGCCTTCCAGTCCCCTATGGCTTCCTCGGGAGTAACTAGAGACACTGTCCTGGGACTTGCAGGACTCTTTAGGTCCTCTAGGAAGGACCCTTGGCAGGCCACTGAACTAGAATGTCAGCATTGAGCAGCCATTTAAGATAGAGGTCACCTAGGAACTCTCATATAAGTTGGAAAACTGATGTCCAGAAAGGACAAGAGACTTGTCCGAGCTCCTTCCTCTGGGTAATAGAAGAATTGGCATTGCCACCCAAATATTCTAATCCCTGGTCCTATTCTGTTTGCTTCCAAAGTCCAAATGCCTGTTCTCCCTATGTAACTTCTCTGAACCTCAGTTATTCTACCCTTAAAATGGGTCTAATAATCCTTCCTTGCTTTCCTCTCTAGGTTGTTAAAGTTTTGTTTGTTTTTTTTTAAGATTTTTATTTATGCATTTGACAGAGAGAGAGACAGTGAGAGAGAGAACACAGGGTGGGGGGGTGAGGGAGAAGCAGGCATCCTGCTAAACAGGGCGCCCGATGTGGGGCTCGATCCCAGGACCCTGGATCATGACCTGAGCTGAAGGCAGATGCTTAACGACTGAGCCACCCAGGCATCCTGAAGTTTTTTGTTTTTAATTGTGAAACACTGTACAAATGTGAGGGAATATTAAGACAAATAAATCATTCTGTCAACCACCTCTTTCCTGTTCTGGACCCCTTTACAGTCATCATCTTACTGGTAATCACAAGAACACAGGTGAAAATGGACCCAAGAAGGTTAAGGCAGTCACCTAGTGTCACATAGTGGCTATGTCTGACTCTAAGTATATTCTTTATCCAGTTCTCCATGCCATCTCTGGGCCAGGCACCAAGGACATAGAGATGCTGCTCTGGTTTGATGGCTGGTTGGGAGATGTGCCTGCCTTAGGGAGACGAGTAGGAATCCCAGGAGTCTGTCCTGAGTGCCTAGAGAGAAAGAAGTACAGAAGGGTGCCATAAGAGGTCAATGGGGTCAGGGGGAGAGAACAGTGAGGATTGGTGCAGTCATGGAGAGCTTCCTGGAAGAGGTGACTTCCAGATGGGTCTTGAGAAATGGAGGAACTCCATCATTCAGTGGAGAGGGTAAGTGAATGAATTTGGAGATGTGGGAAGAGAGCATATACAAGGACCAAGTAAACTATTTTGATTGGTGCTAAGAATTCATGCTGTATTGTGCATCTCAAACTACTACTGAGCGTGTATCTCCTGCTAGGTGTTAGATAAAGCAGTCTTCCACAAAGAGGAGATCTTCAAAGGCTTGCGTCTCATATATTTATTTGAAGGTCAATGAAGTTTTAATTGCACAAAGGACATGATAATTTTTTATTAAGTTTTAAATTTTAATTCCTAGATAGTTAACATATAGTGGTATAAGGACATAATCATTTATAATTAAAACATATAAAAACATAACAGAAAAGGCAGAATTCACCTCTGATCATGCTTCACAATCCTAATACTCTCCCTGGAGGTATTTGCTGTGGAAATGTGTGTGTTTCCCAACATATGACCTCAAAGAAAATACATTATCGCAAGGGGGTGGTAATTAGGAGGAATGTTTACCTCGATTAGTATCATGTTCTATATCACATAGTTGACGTTTTATTGGAGTCAGATTTGTCTTGTCCTTTGTGACTTTACTTTTTTTTTTTAATCTTGTTTTAGAAAGAACTTTGTTGCTAATACTCTTGTGACTTCTATATTCTGCTCTATTGTGTGTCTTTATTTGTTTTACAAAAAATAATAAAAATTATGTAATCTTCGAGGTTGTTTGCAAGAAACATAAGCCCTCTCAAGCTGCTGATGTTGAAGGGAAACTTGTTTTAGGGAATTAGAGGTGCCTCAGGGGACTGAAGCGTGGTTAAGTAATAGTAGACCACATCAGGGCCTCACTTGAGGCTGGGAAGTCATCAGGAACAAAGGGAACTGCTTCATCATTCTGGCTGCCCCGCCTCTGCTTCTTTCTGCACATCTGTTCACTTGTCATCACACAGGCCCCAGAAGGTATCACATAGTCGTCTGGGGAAGAAGGCGGCTTCAGCCCCCATATCCCCGTGACCTCACGTGTCTGAAGGTAACCACGCTGGCCTTGTGTCCCACTTCCTGGTTCCTGGTGGAGAGGTTGATGGCCTGGCTCGGCTTCTGGATTGGTTCTAGAAAATGGGGTTTCCACCCCTGGTTTCACGTGGCTACGGAGACCTGTGCTGTGGGAGGGAACACTTCCCAGAGAAGAGGGGCAGAGCTTGGAAAGTCCCCACCCCTCCTATGCACAATTGAGGATCCAGGGAGAGGCACAGTTCTCATCCTGTTTTCTGCCACTTGGCTATCCAGGTGTTAGATGGACCCCAGTTTCAAAAGCTCAGGTTTAGTGGAATTAAAAAGATGGAGAGCTAGGGGCGTCTGGGTGGCTCAGTTGGTTGGGCCACCAGCTCTCGATCTCAGGTTGGATCTTGATCTCAGTGTTGTGAGTTCAGGCCGTGAGTTGGGATCTGTGTTGGGCGTGGAGCCTATTTAAAAAAAAAAAGATGGAGAACTAGAGGGTGTAGCATGACTTGGAAGGCCATGACTGCCAATTTGTCACTTGGGCTTTTTGCTGGACACGGGGGACCAGTGAACCCAATCATGTTGTCCAAGGAATGGATGAGGCCAGTTCTGCTAAGGGACACAGCAGCAGCATAGGGCCTTTGGGACTGCTCGGTGCCAGGGCCTGTGTTATGCACTGGGTGGACACATTGCTTATTAAAAGAAATAGAGGCCTTGCTCCATTGCGCTTTCAAATCTTCTGGGGAAGGCGGCTAGTAAACAGATTAACAAAGTAGGTAATTGCATGTTGTGATGAATGGCATGAAGGCTCATCCTCCTGGTCAAGGCCTTCCTTGGAGCTTGGTCCTGGGCCCTCGTTTCTTTGCGTGCTAGCCCCTCCCTGGGCAATCTCATCCACACCCTCAGCTTCAGTCCTCTCTCATCTTTAAGCGACTCACTCACGCATTGGTATATCCAGCCCAGACCCTCATGTTCTACTGCTTGCCTGGCCATTTCACTTAGACATCTCAACGTGTCCAAAACCACACTTGTGACTTCCTACACAGGCTGGCCTTTCCAGGATCCCCTTCTCCAGGAGTGGAACCTCCCTCTATACTGTCACACCAGCCAGAAACCTTGTACCTCTCCATGCATCCTGCATCATCAAGGGTCACCAGTTCTGTAAACATCTCCGCAGCCTACCCACTTCTCTACATCCCGACCCTGGTCCAGACCACCATCACCTCTCCTCTGGTGCTCCTAACTTGTTTCTCTGCTTTTATTCTAGCCCAGTTCTCCCTAATAGCACTGCATGTCTCTTCTTTGTGGCACACATCAGAGATATATTTTGTATTTATTTATATAATGATGTTATTAAAATCTGATTTCTCACTAGATTTTGAGTTCCATGAGAATATAATCTAATCTCACCACTGTACCACTGGTATTTACCATAACACCATAGTGGGTGCTCAGAAAATATTGGTTGGGTCACGAATAAATAAAAGAAGAAAACTAAAAAGGAGCATACTAGAGAATAGTGGTGTGAGGGTGTTCCAGATTGGGAGAACAGCTTAAGCAAAGGCCCTGAGGCAGTAAAGAACCTAAAGCATCTGTGACACTGAAAGGAGGCCAGAGGGACAGCAGCATAGTGATGATGAGATGTTGGAAGACCAAGACCGGATGAGTTTGGGAAAGCAGGCAGGGGCTAGATCACATTCAAGCTTGTAGGCCCTGGTAGCAGGTTTGGATTTTATCTATTTTGTAAGCAAGCAGCATGATCCAGTTTCCGTTCTAGAAAGATCATATCAGCTGCCTTGTGGAGATGAGATCAGAGGGAGCAGGAGAAAACCCAAGGACGCTGTTACAGCCCTTCATGGAAGAGAATGATGGAAGTGTGGCTAGGGCCGTGATTGGTGGAGAGAAGTGGACAGATTCTAGAAGTATTTTGTAAGTAGTAACTAACATCAAGACTTGTTGATAGAATGCATGTAGGGGAGTGGTCAAGAAAGGCTCCCAGATTCCTAAGGAAGAGTGCCATTTACCCTTTTCTAGGAAGGAGAAATCTGGGGGAGAAGCAGGTTTGGGGGAAAGTCAGGAATCCTGTTTGTATGACCTTATAGGTCTTTGAGATACCCAAGTGGAGAGGTCGAGAAGGCGTTTGGGTATATGAGTTTATTTCAGATATATGAGTCTGGAGATGAAAGGAGTGAGGGAGAGTTGTCAGAGTTGAGATAGCGGGTTTTGAACTTGTATCTGTGTAAGAATCACCTGCTGGCCTTCGCAGAGAGTCTAACTCAGTAGCTGTGTCTTTCTTAGGCCTCTTATTGCAAGCGATAGAAATCAACCTGAGCTGCTTCACACAAAAAAGCAGTTCACGGAAAGGGAATATTCAGTAGATCACACAGTTTCTGGGAAGCTGGAGAGCTGGGGTGAGGTAGCAGCCAGGATCTCAGCCAAAATCACTCCACTGAGCCAGTTTGGCAAGGACACTGTGCTAAATGCCACGGCTCATTGCTGTCACTGTCCTTGGAGACAGGGCTCCTTCGTGGCTCTTGCTGTCGGCAGGAGAACAGATCTTCCCTCTCTGCTCCCGACTCGGAGTCTGCAGCGAGTGCGAGCTCCAGCGAGCTGTCGGCAGGAGAACAGATCTTCCCTCTCTGCTCCCGACTCGGAGTCTGCAGCGAGTGCGAGCTCCGGCGAGCCCAGCTCACACCTGGACCCTAGCTGCAAGGGAGTCCGGAGCAGCAAGAATTTGGACTTCGTAGCTTTTGCCAGAGGCAAGCTCTGCTAGGACTTGCACTGCAAGTAGTTTCGTAGATGAAAGAAGGAGACTCACAAGCTGACTGGCGAAAGGTGGCAAAGTGTCCCTGGCCGGTTTGCTGGCGGTCAGGAGGGTGTCTGAGAATCTGCATTTTGATCAGCGTCCCAGGAGATGCTCTTGCAGGCGGTCCTTGCATGGACCACGTGGGCTTACATCGCATTAGCTGGTGTTTAAAGCTGAGGGAATGGATGAGATCCCTCAGGGAGAGGGAGGAAGAGGAACCTGGATCCAAGCTCTGGGGAGCTCCAGGGCCAAGAGGTTGGGAAGGAAAGAGTAGCTCATGAAGGAGGTTGAGAAGGAGCTGCCAGTGGGGAAGGAGGAAACTCAAGAGGGTGCGGAACCCCAGAAAATTGGAGAGGAATGTTCCGAGGAAGGAACCATGCTCAGCTCAGTCAGATGCTGCCTAGATGTCCAGAGGCAAAATAAGAAAATGGCAGACACAACGCCTGAGCATGGCAACATAGAAGTCGATGAACAGGTTAGGAGCCGGGCCAGTGCTGGCTTCCCCTCTGTACTGGCCTGGACTCATTCAGGGAATGGGCTGATGAGAAGTTCTCCTGAGATGGGGAGCTGAGATGGGATGATGGCTGGGGACCTGCACCAAGAGGGTTTTCCAGGATGGGCTTAGAATGTAGTCCCGCCTGAACCCATCCTCTTCCCATACCTACCTCTGGACAAGAGCAGAGGGTCTTGCTGGAGTGTCCGCCTGGGGCCAGTCTTGTAGAGTCTCCTCCTCTCTCTAAATTTCCGTTTTCAGTGTTTACTTCCTTGCCTCATGTTCAGCTGTTTCGGGCCACCGAGATGACACAAGCAGGTTTGAGGACAGAAACTGGAACTGCAGGGCATGGCAGAAGGAAAATGCTTTCCCTGAAGGCCGTGTGGTAGTCTAGTCCTTAGACAGATGTTGTTGTTAGAAGATCCTTTTCTTTTTTTTTTTTTTCCAAGATTTTTATTTATTTGAGAGAGAGAGGGAGTGAGCAGGGGGAGGACAGAGGGAGAGGGAATCTCAAGCAGACTCCCCACTGAGCATGGAACCCAACACGGGGCTTGATCTCATGACCCTGAGATCATGCCCTGAGCTGAAACCAAGAGCCAGACGCTCAACCAACTGAACCACCTAGGCACACTGCTGGAAGATTCTTTCAGTGGGCCTAGTGCCTGGGTCCAGAGCACATGAGGCATTGAGGCCTGTGGAGGAATAGTGAGTTCCCCAGGCTCCAGGGCAGAGCCCTGGGAACCCTCTGTCCTGGGAACATTGTAGGGACTGGGCCTCACTGGGGTCAGAGTGGGCCTCACTGTGGAGCATACTGGAGGCTGACCTGGGAACAGCTGCTAAAGGTTCGCCAACTCAGACGGCTTTTGACCTTGACTGAGCTTTTAAGGACTTCAGTTGCTGTGGGCTCTACCCAGACCCACTTTATGAGAATCTCCCAGGGGTGAAGCCTGGTCAAGTGAGGAGTTCAGAAGTTCCCCAGGCGACTGAGCAGTGGGGGTGAAGATGATTGTGGTAAGCCCTGGCATGCCTCTGTAAGGTTGGGAAGGTAGGTTCTGATGGCACAGAGACCATAGGACAAGGCCCTGTCTGGAAAGGAGAAGGACTTAGGCCCATGGAAAGCTGATCGACAACCCACAGCATACAGGAATGAGGCTGAGCTCTATGCAGAGAGTCCAGGGACTGATGTCAGACAAACCTGGGTTTGAATTCCCTTTGGCTGTGTGACCTCAGGCAGATGACTTCACCTTTCCGAATCTCAGTTTCCCCATCTGTAAATCACGGCCAATGATAACACTGTCATGGGGTTGTTCAAGGGGATTACAGATAAAGCATCTAGCATATCCCTCGCACATGACAGATGCTTAACCTTTTTTTTAAATATTTTATTTATTTATTTGACAGAGAGAGAGAGATCACAAGTAGGCAGAGAGGTAGGCAGAGAGAGAGGGGGAAGCAGTCTCCCCACTGAGCAGAGAGCCCGATGTGGAGCTCGATCCCAGGACCCTGAGATCATGACCTGAGCCAAAGGCAGAGGCTTAACCCACGGAGCCACCCAGGTGCCCTGATACTTAATTTTTTTAAAAGTCCCTTTTACTGAAAGCACAATTACCCCCTGCACATAGGATAGCTAAAGAGATCAGGAGCCACACAGGGAAAATGAGATCATTGCAACAGGGTTTATGAGTGAGTGCTAAAATTGTCTGGGACGTCCTAGCACCAGAGCCAAAAGAGGACTCTTGTGTCCCCTCCGGGTGTCCAGGAGTAAAGAGCCCAGCCCAGTCCTGGACAAGGCAGGTTCTTCCCTCAGCTCTGCCCTTTGCTGCCTCTCAACCGTTCGTTTCTTCAGCAAACATTTACTGAGACTGACTGCATGTCTCCTCCCCTGGGTTGCTTTTAGGAGGATTTCTTAAAATTGGGATAAAATTCACCATTTTAACCATTTTAAAGCATGCTGGTCAGTGGTCCTTATTCACGGTGCTGTACAAACACCACCTCTTACTTCAGAACATCTCCTCACCTCCAAAAGTAATACCATGTTCCTTAGAGCCACTCCCCGCTGCCCCTCCCCAAGCCCCTGGCCACTCTCTGTCCCTCTGGATTGGCCTTTTCTGAATATTTCATATCAGTGGAATCCTCCAATATGTGACCTTTTGGGTCCGGCTTCTTCTAGTTAGTGTCATGTTTACATGGTTCTCCCATGTCATCTGGGTTGCTTTAAAAGCAGTAAAAATAGGAACAGCAAACACAGCAAGCAGTGCTGTGCACACTTCCTGAATCCAATCCCTGTAATCCCCATAAGGAGGCGAAGGCACAGAGAGATGAGCAGCTCAGTAAATAGGATCGCCAGAAAACGTCCAAGATGCCCATGTGATATCTGGGATATACTTATCCTAAAAAATTATTCATTGATGATCTGAAATTCTAATGTAACTGCATGTCCTGTGTTTATGTTTGCAAAATCTGGCAACTCTACTAGCGTAAGTGGTGAAGCCAGGGTTTGGACTTGGCAGTTCAAAGCCCTTGGGAGGGCCTGACCTCTCACCCCATGGGTCGTGCCTGACATGATTTAGCAGGTCTCAAGTGAGGCTCTGGTACGCTCGCTTTTTGAAGTGCTCCAGGTGATTCCCCTGGCAGCCTGGGGGTGCGGGGCCGAGTTCGCTGGGCAGGAGAGCTAGGCTGCTGCCCTCCCTGTGTGCAGGGCGCTGGGCTATGGGCTGAAAGGCCTGACTGCATTCAGTCCTATGAGATAGATGCTGTTATTATCCCATTTGACAGATGGGGAAATGGAGGCACTGAGAAACTAAGTCACCCGCTCCAGGTCACCTGGCTAAGACTATCGGAAAGAGAATTTGGACCTCAGAACAGTGGGATGTGAAAGATGGAGTCCTGAGCTCCTGCTGCTTTTTCTGTGTTCCCATAGGGCCTTGCGAACATTCATCCATTCATTCATAAACGTTTGTGGCTACTCATGTGGCCCTGTGCTGGGGGCTGTGAATGCAAAGGCAAATGAGGCAGTCTTCAGCCCCAGAGGGAAGTCAGACGTGTGGTACATAAGGGCCATGAATGCCCGGAAAAAGGCATAAAGGCAGGAGGGATGGGTTCTGGAGGGGTAAGTTCTGTTGAGGCAGGGAGGAAGTAACCTAAGCAGAGTCTGGGAAGACTAAGCGTCTAGGGTGGAACGGGGGAGGGCCTGTCCAGGCAGCGGGGAGAGCGTGAGCAAAGGCTTGGTGGCTGGCAACAGCCTGGCGTGTTGAGGAAATTGCAGAGCTGGGTAGGACTGACATTTATGGGATCCGTGATGGATAACCCATTGGGTGCAGGGAAGGGACTCATCCAGGCCAATGAGGGAGCCAGAGAATGGGAGGCGGGGGGCTCTTGGCTCCTCTATTCAGGGAGGGCAGGCCAGGCTGTCTGCAGAGCTGGGTGGAATTCAGGGCTTGGGGCCAGGATTCAGACAGGAATCCAAGGCGATCGGTCCGGCAGAGTTCTCGCTCTCTTAGCTCATCACTGCCTAGCAGTCTCCCGAGAAAAATCCCAGCCAGGAAACTTGGGGTTTATAGAGGGCTCAGCTTACATTGAGGGTGCGGCTCCCTTCCTGCAACCCCTCTTCCTCCCTGCTTCCCACCACCCTGCAAGGGGCAGCTGGCGAGGCCTAGCAGCTTCCCTGGCCGGGGAGACAGATGCAGGGGCCCAAGCGAGGGGGCCCCCCGGCCAGTCACGGGCTCCAGCCGCGCAGGAAGGAAAACAGCGAGAGGCTGAGGGACCCTGAAATAATAAATGTGAGAGCTGGCAGGAGCCTTCCGCATCCCGCCCAGCCCCTTCGTTCCAGACTCCAGATGGGAGCCGAGGAGTCAGTCTGGGAGGGAAGGAGACTGCTCGAGGTCACAGCAGGGGCGGGGGTAGAGCTGGGCCCCTGGTCCTGGCTCCCAGGCTCTGCGGTTTAGCTAGGACAGAGGCTACAGGCAGGCAAGGAGAGAGGAGCTGGAAAGAGCCCTGCCCTGCTCCCTGGCACCTCCTTCTGACTCCCCCAGCCTGGACTCTTGGGTTCTGGGGGGTGGGGACTTTGCCCACCTAGAAAACCAGTTGGAGATGTGCTCTCGCTGGTGCCTGAGGTTCCAGCAGCCTTGCAGGATAACGATTAACAGGACTCGGAGTCCCAGAACATCCCCTAGAAGGGGAGTTAGCACTCATGTCCATCAACTCTAAGGTGTACAGATGGGGAAACTGAGGCACAGAAGGACGGCATGTGCTCAGGGAGACCCAGAGGGGCTAGTGGCTGAGGCAGGCCTAAAATTCAGTCTCTTTCCCTTCCTTCAGAATGTCACTGCATTACCTCTCCAGGTGCCTGACATCCACCATTAGAAAAAATATGGTCTCATTAAATGTTCACAGTCGTGCTGACAGAGGTGACAGGCTCAGCCAGGTGGGATCTCGATCATGGGTTGCTATAGCGTGATAATGCGAGACGGCTCTGGAAACTACGGGCTCTACCCTTCCTGGAGCTGCCCGTGGCACCTGAGCCGGTTGCCTCATCTATCCCAGCCTCCGTTTCCTCATCTGTAAAATGGGAAGGATAATAACTACCTCGCAGGGCCGCTGGGAAGAACAAATGAGGGAAGCATCAAGTGTCTGGCCCAAAGCCGTCCCTCAGTGGGAAGGGGGGTGGTTGGAGTCACGTTAGTAAGTAGACTCATTCTGGGACTTTGGAGTCTGAGTCCTTCCTGTCGTGTGTGATCAGTTTTGAGTTGGGCCAGGCTGTGTTCCCCATCACCCTGTCATGCCTGGGGGATGCATCTGCACCCCTTTTTCCCTCTCGGACATGGGTCTGCAGCCAAGCCCTGGAGCTGATCCTTCTACCATCGGAATTTACCACGTCACTCCTCTCTTGTCCAGAGCCCTGTGGGTGCTCCCCGTCACCTGTGGGGTAAAACCTAGGGGTTTGGTTAAAAGAGCCTAACACCCAGGGTCTAAGTCTAAGTTCCCCCACCTACCAGTTGTATGAGCCTGGGCAAATGCCAAAACTTCCCTGGGCCTCAGTTTCCTCATCTGTAAAACCTTCCAGGGTCACTGACAGGATTCCATGAAATGGGACAAAGCATGTCACCTGGGGTAGAGTCCAACTCTTGACCCTGGGGGTGTGAGTTAGAGCCCCACTTTGGGGGTAGAGATGACTTTAATAAATAAAAGTTAAAAAAAAATTATGTCGCATACAGTAGTGCTAGAAGCATCTGCTCAGCTCTCACTGTGACCCTGGTCTCCCAGGGGGTCATTCTGGGTCCTCTCGGTCCTGAGGCCTCACTGTTTGCCGCCCCGCCCCTGGCGACGTGCTGCTCCAGGAAGCTCCTGGCTGGTCCCCAGATGTGGGAAGTGTTCCTACCCAGGGACTCTGCCAGGCACCTCTCCTCTCTTAAAGTCGTCTTCCGCCGTCTCACTTTGCTCCACTAATGTCTCCTTGTTTTTTAGGGCCCTGGAGAAGCATCACTTCATCTCAGCGTGGGGTGGGTACCTCTTTGTCTGTGTCCCCACACAGGCTTCTCTCCTGCTCTGGGCTCCCCAAGGGCCTCCGTAGCTATCTCCCACACCGGGCACCATGAGGGCAGGACCCAAGCAGACATCCCTCTCTCCCCAGCACCCGTGCAGGGGTTTAGGGACAGCTCGATGCTCAGTATGTGTGAATGAGCTCCTATTCTGTGCCGGTGACTCGTTAGAGACCTTACCCCAGCTCCTCCCTCTGTCTCACTGGGTGGAAAGGGGCAGGTTTGCAAATCTGAACTTCCCCAGGACACACACCACTGAGGGTGTGGAGTTGAGCTCGGATTGCCCTGGAGGTGGGATGCTGGAAATACTTCTCAGTCCCACCCTTTCCCTTCCTTGCTGGCCACCCACGAAGGGCCCAGTGGGGCTCCCTGCCTGGCTCTGGATCTGGTGGTTAGACAGGTGGACGAGGAAAAGCAAACTTTAGAGCCTCACATGAGCAGGACAGCTCACATTTGCATGGGCTACAAACTTCCCTGGTCTAACAGGATTTAATTCTCAGTGGGGGGTGACGGGAGCATCGGTGACTGTCATTCCCATTTTGCAGGTAGAGAGCCAATGGCTGAGAGATCCTTGCTTAGGGTCTCTAAGCTAGTGAGAAATTGGGTCTGGAATAGACCTGCCTCCACATCCTGTGCTCTTTCCACCACGTGCCCTTTTGTAATCAGGCCGCAGAGCATGGAACCTGCCTCTAGCCAGCAGATCAGCCTTTACCCCTTCCTGCCTGATCCCTTGCCCTCCATTGGCCCTGCGTCCTAGGCCCCTGGCTCCCTCAGGCCAGCTTCTCCAAACCCACTCTTCCATCCCGTTCCCCTTGTGGAAAGCCGTGCCCAGACAGCTATCCACTGAAAAGAATCAGTTCGACGTACTAAGGTGTCAGGGGCTCGTTGCAGTAACTTAGTGCAGTGGTCCCCTACCTTTCTGAATATATGAATCTCTTGTCAAGGAGCCTGGGTGGCTCAGTCAGTTGAGCATCCAGCTCTTGATCTCAGCTCGGGTCTTGACCTCAGGGTTGTGAGTTCAGGCCCCGTACTCGGCTCCACACCAAAAATGAAGGAAGGGAGGGAGAGGGGCAGGGAGGAAAGAAGGAAGGGCCCCTTGTCTTCTTTTATTAACTCTGTACTGTAGAAATTTTCAAACATACCCAGAAGTAGACTAACCCAACTATTATTATTTCCTCAATCTTATTTTTCATCGACGAGCCCTCACTTTTTCCTGAATTTGTAGAGATTCTGGAATGGTCACAGGGACAGAACAAAATGATGCACAACCCCCATTTACACGTGACCCAGTCCTGCCCTGACCACACCTCCACCTGCTTCCCTGACTCTCATCTTATTTTGAAGCAAATGCCAAAGTTTTGCTTAAATTCCAAAAAATGTTCTAAAAAACAAAGGAAGGTCCGTGCATCGCCTTTTGTCGGTGTGTGTTTTGCACCTCTTAAATGATTTCTCCTCCATTGTTTTTGGTTTCGTTTTTTGCAATCCCCTTGTTAAGGAGATCGGTGGCTTTTTCTGTAGTTTCACACGGTCTGTGCTCACTGCTGCATTCCCCAGGCGTGGCTGCACGAGTTTCTCCATCTGCATTTCCCGTACATTAGTAGTTGGATGTAGAAATGAGAAGCCCTGGGGATTTTTTTGTGTGGGGTTGGTTTTTTGTTTTTTGTTACTGCATTTTATATATCACTTCATTAAAAATTTTTAAAAAAATAACTCTTTTTAGTTATTTATCTATTTATTTATTTATTTATTTGACAGAGAGAGAGAGAGAGAGAAAGACAATGAGAGGGAACGCAAGGCTGGGGAGAAAAAGAGGGAGAAGCAGGCTTCCCGCCGAGCAGGGAGCCTGATGCGGGACTCGATCCCAGGACTCTGGGATCATCACCTGAGCCGAAGGCAGATGCTTAACCGACTGAGCCCCCCAGGCGCCCCTCATTAAATGTTTTTCTTTTTTAAGATATTTATTTATTTGTTGGACAGACAGAGATCACAAGTAGGCAGAGAGATAGGCAAAGAGAGAGGAGGAAGCAGGCTTCCTGCTGAGTAGAGAATCCAATGTGGGGCTCGATCCCAGGACCCTGGGTTCGTGACCTGAGCCGAAGGCAGAGACTTTAACCCACTGAGCCACCCAGGCACCCCTCATTAAATGTTTTAAGTGTAACTTGGCTTGCTCTTTAGAATGCAGTATTTTAACTTTCACATATAATATATAGTATATATAATTTAATCTTCTTTGTGGATAGGAAAGCTCAAAGGAGCCGGGATTCTGCCCCCTCACAGAGGGACCTCTTTTTTTTTTTTTTTTTTTTTTGAGGGACCTCTTTTTAATGTCAGTTTCATTGACCTTCCTATGAAGTCATACTCTTAGCATTGCTTGAGAAATTTGGAAAAGGACAAAAAGTTACCATGAATTCAAGAATGCTTATTTATTTATTTGAGAAAGAGAGAGAGAGAAAGAATGAGAGAGAAAGCATGAGCAGGGAGAGGGAGAAGCAGGCTGCCCGAAGAGCAGGGGGCCTGACATGGGGCTCAGTTCCAGGGCCCCAGGATCATGACCTGAGCTGAAGGCAGACGCTTAATTGACCAAGCCACCCAGACGCCCCCCACCACCCATGAATTCAAGAATGCTTTTAAAGACTTTTGTGTCTTATTGATCATAACAGCTGTGTACAGATTCGGAATGTGGTCATGCTAACCTGGGAGACTTTTTTAAATTGGTCTCTGGTGCTTCCTGTAGGTGCAGCTTGGTGGGGCCCAGGTAGGAACTGTGTGGACATCCAGGGTCTGGGGTTCATAGACTAGAAATGAACTAGAAATGGCATCTCCCAGTTTGGGTCCATGCATCTCTGCTACTTTGTGGCTGTGTGAGCTCAGGTAACTCCCTTCACCTCTCTGAGCCTCACTGACTCTTTGGCCAGATGGGAACAAAAGCATCAACTGCCTTGTTGGGATGCTCTCAGGATGGATGTGAAGCTGCTTTAGGAACTGTAAAGCCCTGTAAAAGTGTTGGTTTATATTCTTTCCTCAGTTTGTATTTCCTATGAGACTTGGGGCAGGAAGCTCATCTAGCCCTTTGCTCTGCGGTCTGTAGGATGAGGAGGTAATGTTAGATTATCGCT
Source organism: Enhydra lutris kenyoni (assembly GCF_002288905.1). Taxonomy (NCBI): domain Eukaryota; kingdom Metazoa; phylum Chordata; class Mammalia; order Carnivora; family Mustelidae; genus Enhydra; species Enhydra lutris. The sequence goes on from NW_019154122.1 coordinate 2,675,013, forward strand.
ACTATTCTGTGATTTAGTCCTTTGGGAGACAACATCATGGTCCAAAGCAAAGATGGAAAATGGTTTTCATCTCCTGTGCCAACTCTGGTTTAATTGGTAGAAGCTACCTGAAGAGTAGTCCTAGCAGAATGATGAACCAAATCCAGGGTCAATGGGAAAAATCCCGAAATGGATTAAGGAGGACACAAAAGTGATGCCTCTGTGCCGTATTATAGTAGTCCAAAGGAGTGAATGTCTAATGGTGAAATTTAATCAGCAGCTCCCAAGGCCTTAGCTTTTGCTGCTCTGCTCCCTCCGCCGAGTCGCCATGGTTACCACAGCTGGCACTCGGAAATCACAGGAATGAAGAATGGGTCCTATTGATGAGTCTTAACCCAGGAGGGGGGCATGCAAAAGCCCCTTCCAAGCAGGCCAGCTGGGCATGGCCCTAGTGCTGCCATCTATATAGCCTTTGCCTGCAGAGAACACAAATCAGAGCCAGAGCACAGTGTATGTGTGTGTGGGTGGGGGGGGGTATGAGGGGAGAGCACGCCGGGGGAGGGAGGGGCATAAAAGGCAGTGCCACCAGCGGGAATTCAAGCTTTGTCTAGGGCCAGACAGGCAAGGCTTCCCAAAGGACTCCAGCTAGTTTTCCAAGTTTAGGCACGTCTCCCCTGCCTCTGCCCGATGCCTGCCCAGGCTACTGTGTGGAGCCATTGACTCTGAGCTTTGAGAGAACTCTGAATGGCCATCACTACTAAATCCAATTCCAGTTTGAATCGTGCTCTACTACCTGAAGTCCTTGAATACTTCCAAGTGCTGGGGAGCTCACTCTCTCGAAGGGTCGCTTACTCTTCCTTAGGAACTTCTTCTGAGCTGAAATTTGTTTCTGTCCCCTTAAATTCTACCTCTCAGGCCTGGAAATCCTCCTCTGGTCCAATTTGTACACTCTACGTTCTCTTCAGTAGGCTAGCCTGTGGAGTATTTGTCGTTGGGCACCGCTGTCAACCCTGTTGTTTTGGCACAGGTCTCTATCTGCCCTGTCCCTGTTTGAAGGATGGGGAGGGGATGGTAGAGGTGCTTGAGTTGGGGTTCAGATTCAGAGGCAGAGCCATTCCTCAGATCAAAGAAGCCATGTCCCTGAACGTCTAGGGGGCAGCTTGGTGGGAGGGACAGACCATCAGCCCTGGATGTGGCCAGACCTGGGTTTCAAGGACAGCTCTGCCACTCTTTGGCATTTATGTTACCTGACCGTCCCTGGACATGCTCCTTACCCCAGCAGCTTCATCTATAAAATGCCAGTGGTGATGCCTACGTCAGAGGTGGCTGGAAGGGTGACCAGAAACGTGGCTGGCACAGCCCAGGTATTCTCATGTACCATCTTGTCTGCCCCATGGCGGAGGTTCTGTGTGACTGCCCAGTGGCCCCTCGGGACCTGTCATTCACGGGTCGTGCTGAGCTGGATCATTGCAGGGTGGGGAGAGGATCTTTAATCAGCTCCGGGAAGGCTGAGAAATTCCTAACCCAGTTCAGCTTAATTTTGGAATAGGTAACATCACCAACTCTCAAATAAGAAGCACTTTAAGCACTAAGCACTTTACCTGGGTGAAGTCATTTCGTCTCCCCAACAACCGTTTGTAGTGGAAACTTGTCATCCGCATTTCAGGAATGGGAACGTTGAGGCACAGGGAAGTCACACAGCAAGTGCCTAAGTGGAGCTGAATTCGAAACCAGGTAGTTTGGGGACCAGCCCCATACGTTCGGCTGTGATGATTTATTGCGTCTCAAGGGTAGAATTAGGGAGCGATTTCCAAACTTTAGCATGCGTCAGAGTCACCTGGAGGACTTGTTAGACCAAATTGCTGGGCCCCGCCCCTGGATTTCCTGATTCAGCTGAAGCGCTGCATTTCTGACAAGGTCCCAGGTGACGCTGTCGCTGCTGGTTCAGAGACCCCACTTGGAGGATTAAGTAGACCCACCTGCATCCCGAGACTGATTTGGTTTTTTTTTTTTTTCTAACCTGTCCAGCCTCAGACCTGGGGAATGAGGACTGATCTCCTGCAGAAGCAGGAAGCAAACCACAGTCAGATTCACACTCACATTTTCCAGATGCCCCGAGCCTTGGCACGTGCTGCCATGTCTGCGATCTCTCGTAAGCTTCACCAGGAACTCTGTAGGTTAAGTGGAGAATAGATTTTCTCCCTGCATTGTAGTGTTTTTCTCCTATTTTAAGCAAGAGGAGATTTGGAGAACTGCTGTGTCAGTGTTCCCCAGGGAGGTCGTTTCGAGCAGACTGGGGCTGGAATCTCAGCTTGTGACTCCTCTCTCATCCTACAGTAGCATCATCACAGGAGTTCTGGAAACTGCGGGGCCTTTCCCCAGATACCTTTCCATCCCTAGACTATGACCAGGATTTTCTCCTTAAAACTATATTTCTTTAGCTTAAGTCTTTGCTGCATTGTATCATAGAGTGTGGATAGATGTTATCAGTCATTTATACCCTGGTGTGAACGGTGTTCAGATTTTTTCTTGAGGAAAGGGTGATGGGGGGAGTACCTGGGTGGCTCAGTCATTAAGCATCTGCCTTCGGCTTGGATCATAATCCCAGGGTCCTGGGATCAAGCTCCCCATCGGGCTCCCTGCTCAGCGGGGAGCCTGCTTCTCCCTCTCCCACTCCCCCTGCTTGTGTTCCCTCTCTCACTGTGTCTCTGTCAAATAAATAAATAAAATCTTAAAAAAAAAAAAAAAAGGAGAAAAGGGTGATTAGAATTTTCCCCTCTTAGTGCCCACGTCGGGCACTTCCATGTTTATACGTCTGGGAGCCTCTTGAAGGAAGGGGCCGTGCATGGCTAAAACAGGGCACCAGCAGATCCTTGCTGGAATGAATGAATGAATGAATGAATGAACATACGGACCATGTTCTTCTCTTTTCCCCTTCTTCCCAGAGCCCTCCCTCCTCTAGCGATCCTACCATTATACTGAGCGCTCCCCACACCACCTCATAGTGCAGTCTTAGTCCCTTTCCTGCCTGTCCCGTCCCCATAGTCAAGCATCACAGCTTACAGCTTTCCCTGTTCCTTTTTTTTTTTAAAGATTTTATTAATTTGACAGAGATCACAAGTAGGCAGAGAGGCAGGCAGAGAGAGAGAGAGAGAGAGGAGGAAGCAGGCTCCCTGCTGAGCAGAGAGCCTGATGTGGGGCTCGATCCCAGGACCCTGGAATCATGACCCTAGCCAAAGGCGAGGCTTTAACCGACTGAGCCACCCAGGCGCCCCTCCCTGTTCCTTTTAAGCAGAAGATTCTGCTTCCCCTGGGCTCCCGGGTGCCTTGTCCACCTTCCATTACTAGCTCTAATCGCATTGAAGGGATCTATTTGCTTGGCTCTTTCTCCCCTTAGATACTGATTTCCCTGGAGAGATGAGACTGTGGCTTTTACACAGGGTGCAAATGCATAGCAGGCACTGGGTAACTAAAATGAATCAATGAATGAATGAATGACTGTGTGAACTTTGGTAGGAGCACAAATGGTATCTTGCCAGGAAGCCATTTCCTGATATATGTCTGACAAGGGCATCGAGTGACAGTTTGTTGGTCTTTTTTTTTTCCCCTTAAAGATTTTGTTTATTTATTTATTTGACAGCGAGAGATACAGTGAGAGAGGGAACACAGCAGACGGAGTGGGAGAGGGAGAAGCAGGCTCCCTGGACGTGGGGCTGGATCCCAGGACCCTGAGATCATGACCCGAGCTGAAGGCAGACGCCTAATAGCTTGAGCCACCCATGTGCCCCAGTTTGTTGGTCTTTAGGTGACTTGCCTGCCTGGACCAGCTAGAGCTCCTAGCTTCAGTCCCAAGTAACAGTATACCCAGCATAACGTGGCTCATAGAAGACAGACATGTATTTCTCTTCCGTATGAAAGAAGTCTGCAGGTGAGTGGTCCAGGGATGATGGGGTGGCTCCCCAGTTACCGGGAACAAGGCCACTACTTTGTCTTCCACCATCTGCAGCACATGGCTTCTGCCTTACGGTCCAGGATGGCTGCCTGAGCTCTAGACATCACACATGCTTTCTCACCAGGAGAACAGTATGACAGAGGGTTACCCCTCCCTTTCTTCCTTTTCCTTCTTCCTTCCTTCCTTCCTTTCTTTTTTTTTAAAGAGAGAGAGTGCTGGTGGAATGGAGGGGCAGAGGGAGGGAGAGAGAGAGAATCTCAAGCAGGCTCCATGGTCAGCATGGAACCTGACATGGGACTTGATCTCAAGACCCTGAGATGACCTGAGCAGAAATCAAGAGTCGGATACTTAAAAGACTGAGCCACCCAGACACTCCTCCCCTTTTTTCAGAAAAAAAAAAAAACAACTTTATTTTTTAGAGCACTTTTAGGGATGCCCCTGTGGCTCAGTTGGTTGAGTATCTGCTTTCAGCTCAGGTCACGATCGTGGGGTCCCGGGTTTGAGTCCCAAGTCAGGATCCCTGCTCAGCAGGAATCCTGCTTCTCCCTCTGCCCTGCTTCTCCCTCTGTGCTCTCTCTCTGACAAATAAATAAATAAAATCTTAAAAAAAAAAAAAAAAGGAAAGGAAGTTCAGAGTTCTCATATATCTCCTACTCCACAGACAACCTCCCTCACTGTCACTGGCCCACACCAGAGTGGCACCTTTGTTAGAATCCGCGAACCGACACGGACACGTCATTGTCACCCCAGATCCATAGTTAAGTTAGGTTCACTCTTGGTGGTGTATGTTCTTTGAGTTTTGACCAGTGCCTAGTGATGTGTGTCCATTCTTGGCACTGGGCAGGATAGTGTGACGGCTCTATAAACCCTTTGTGCGCCACCTGTTTATCCCACCCTCCGCTGGTGACCCCGATCTTTTTATCATGTCCATTCTTTAGCCTATTCCAGAATGTCTGAATTGGAATCAGACACTATGCCGCCTTTTCAGCTGGGTTTCTTTCACACAGTAATATCCACATTTTGTGAAAGATTTTATTTTTAAGTAACCTCTCCACCCAAAGTGGGGCTCAGACCCACAACCCCAAGATCAGGAGTCAATGCTCTGCTGACTGAGCCAGCCAGGTGCCCCCCTCCCCGAAATACACACTTAAGGTTCCTTCATGTATTTTGTGACTCGATAGCTCACTTCTTTTTAGTGCTTAGTAACATTCCCTTGTCTTCCAAATTTTAGCAGTTAGGAATAAAGTTGCTATAAACATCCATGGGCGTGTTTTTACGTGGGAACAGGTTGTCAGTTCATTTGGGTAAATACCGAGGAGTGCAGTTGCTGGATCAGATGGTAAGAGTATGTGTGGTTTTGTAACAAGGTGCCAAGCTGTCTAGCGAAGCGCCCGTACCGTTTTCCTTTCCCACCAGCAGTGTCTGAGAGTGCTTGTTGCTCCACAGCCTCGTCAGCATTTGGTGTTGTCAGTGTTTTGGATTTTGGCCATTTTAATAGGTGGGTAGTCCCTCCCTTCCTTTTAAGAATACTTCTGGAAGCTAACAAGTAAAATATCCATTATATGACATAGGTCAGCACATAGTCCTATGACTACATTCAGCTGCAAGGTAAGCTGGGAAGTGTAGCCTGTATTGGGGTGACCGAGTTGCCATCTGAAAAGTCAGCATTCTTTTTTTTTTTTTAAAGATGTTATTTATTTGACAGAGAGATCACAAGTAGGCAGAGGCAGGCAGAGAGAGAGGGGGAAGCAGGCCCCCCGCTGAGCATCCCAGGGGCTCAATCCCAGGACCCTGAGATCATGACCTGAGCTGAAGACAGAGGCTTAACCCACTGAGCCACCCAGGTGCCCCAAAAGTCAGCATTCTTAACTGCTAAGGAAGAAGAGAGAATGGACACCGAGAGCCAACTAACAGGCTCTGCCATGCTGCAGGGAAGGGAGATGCTCTCAAAGCAGCTTAAGCATGAAGGGGAGTTTGTTGCGTGCATTCAAGGATATTTCATGAAGACCCAAGGACAGGAAGTGTGGAGGAGCCTCTCGGGGTGCAGGATCTGGAGATTTGCCAGAAACCAGAGCAACCTTTTTCTTCTGGTTTTCTGGGGCACCATGGGTCTCATTTGCTTCTTTGTGTACATCCGCTTTGTTCTTTTGTCTTTGCGCATGGTGGGAAAGATGTCCCAGCTTGAGTATTTCAGATCAATTAGCCAACTTCCCAGAGCCCCATTCCAAGTTCCTTGGAGAGAGAAGCTGTTTGGGCAGGCCTGGATCAGGTGTCACCCTGGTCCGGTCTACTCTGGCTAGAACAAACAAACAAGGTAATAAAGAACCCACCTCTAGAGGGGAGGAGGGCAGTTTTCCGAGAACAGTATCGTGGGGTGGGGAGATTCCCCCGAAAGTATCTACAGCAGGAACACAGACTCCTCAGGTCCATGTCCCGGGACTTTGCAAAATGTTCATTTAGGTAAACAACTAGTGGGTATTTTCTGAGTGCTAGGCACATGGATCTGCCTTTAGGGAGCTTTCTCCTTTTTTAAAGATTTTATTTTTGTGTATTTATTTGAGAGAGAGCATTCATGAGGGCGGGGGAGTGACAGAGGGAGAAAGAGAGGCAGACTCCTTGCTGAATGTGGAGCCCAACGCAGGGCTCAATTCCAGGACCCTGAGATCATGCATAACCTGAGCCAAAATCAAGAGTCAGAGGCTTAACCAACCCAGCCACCCAGGCACCCCCTTTCCAGGAGTTTTTAAGTCTCTTTGGAATTCATTCGTATCTGTGGTCCGCACTATTGGAGTAAAGTCAGAGCTCCTTAAATTAACGTCTTCGCTTTCCCTGTCAAGTCTCAAGGTGGGGATCAAGGGCTTCGGCGAATGCGTGTGTCCCCCTCTGGGTCTTTGGGAACTATCGTGATGTCCTAGTTCTCCCCTCATGTCTTTGTTTCTCTGGTAGTGTCTGAGTTTGTTAGCTGGTTCAGATACGGCCTCCTGTTCCCACATCTCCCTAATTCCTTGACTTTTTTTCCTTCAGCCCTGGGATGGGCCTCCACTGTCCCAAAGCCACATGTCCCAATCATGAAATCTATACTCAGGGAGGAGAATGTTAGCTTTCTAGTCCCTGTAGGAAACGTACTCAGAGTTTGGCGGACCCTTCTAGCCGCAGGTACTGATAATGACCATAGGTGCTGTTCTTTGAGGCCACACTCAGCACCAAGCTAGGCCCTCTCTGTGCATCATCTCATACATATAATCTCATAACCCTGAGAGGGAGGCATGATTTTCCCCCCATTGTAAAGATAGTTAATCAGGAAGCAACTTGCTAGAGGTCACACAGCATCTGGGCACTAGAGCAGAGCTTCGAAACCAGACCCCTCTCCCTCCCGAGGCTTCCCCCATGCCCAAGGCTTTGGAGAACATTCCACATTGCCCCCGAGCTCTGCCTGGTGCGTGCCCTCCTGTGCGCAGTCTTTGGAGAAACCATTCCGAACGTGTTTGCTAACTCTTGTCACGTTGAAGGTAATTCTTTGGAGATAAACTCTGATCCCTTTTTCAGTCACCCGGACAAAATAGGTGGGGCTGTGGCGGGGGTGGGGGGATGGGTGTGTGGGTGGAGCACCGAGCTAGAGCAGGGACGGAAGCCCAGCTCCCAGGCTGCCCCACTCTTTGGCTCTGGGCCAGGCTCTGCCCTCTCCAGGCCTCAGTCTCCTCAGGGGTGGTTCTGTCAGCCTTTCTCAGGCCTGATGTTCTATAATTTCCAGCTTCAGCAGCATTTCATCAGGGATCCATGAGGTTGGAGCGTCTGCACCCCACTGAAGGAGGAGGTTTGCATCTCTGGCTGAGCCTGCCCTACTAGGGCCTGTGAGGCCTGTTCTCCCTGTCACATCTCCTGGCCTTCCCCGTCTGCTGTCTGTTCTGCAGCCCACAGAGGTTGCTTGGTGCTGTCCCACCAGTTCTTTCCAGTCGGGGTATACTGTGGCCCCTTCTGCTTACTGAGCCCGGGATTCAAGGAACAAGCATTCTTCTGTCAGTGCCTTTGAGAATACAGAGCTGTGTCTGCGTTCTCTTCTCTGGTCTTTTGCTAAGCATTTTTGGATACATTTGTCAAATCATTAATTCTCTCAGCACCTCCGGGAGCCTGTAGTATCGTCTCCATTTTGCAGACAAAGCCCCCAAGGCTCAGAGAAGTAGCAGTTCTGTCTAGATCGATACTCTAGGTAGTGCCAGAGCCAGGATTCAAACCCAGGACTGGCGTTCCCCCCACTACGCCACGTGCCTTGGAATCGCTCCATTTACTTGGCCTGCGTTGGAGTTGGGGAGAAAAGTCTGTAGGTCTTCCTGGAGTGCTGTGATGGATCTCTGGTGTCCTGTGTGGTCTGGGTGGAAGAGGGTGGTCTGTTCCTGTTTGGAGGGAGGCTGGGGGGCCCGAGGGAAGAAACTTTATATGTGTGTTGGGGGGGTGGGATCCTGGAGTCAGGCACCCCTTCCAGCTGAGCATCCCTGAACTCTGTCTGCATTTGCTTCCAGATGCTGGAAGGAGACCAGGCCATCTTGCAGAGAATAAAGAAGGCTGTGAGGGCGATCCACAGCTCCGGCCTTGGTGAGTGAGCCTGCCTGATGCCCAGGCTGGCCAAGCAGCCCCTTCCCTAGCCCCAGCATGGAACTGACTCTGCCTTTCCCTACCTCCACAGGCCATGTGGAGAATGAGGAGCAGTACCGAGAGGTCATAGAGTCCTTAGGCAACAGCCACTTGTCCCAAAACAGTCATGAGCTGTCCACTGGCTTCCTGAACTTGGCCGTGTTCACCCGTGAGGTGGCTGCACTTTTCAAGAACCTGGTGAGGAGGCAGTGTTCCTTTCTCAGCCACCCTTAGCCTAGGCTCTGGATAAATCAAGTGAGCTTATGAACCTTTCTGTCCAGGGTTGCCCTGGACCTCCAGTCTCCCTTGACCTTGACCAATGACCCAATTCCCTTTCCAGTTCTGACCTCCCATTTGCATTCTTCTTCTTGTCTGACTTTCCCGCCACGTGTTCTCTCTCCCTCTCTCCCTCCATGTCTGTCACGTACCCACCTTGCAGAGCTGTGATGAGGCTCACACTAGCTAAGTGCGCAGCCCCGAGTAAGCGCTCAGTAAGGGTTTGTTACTCTTGCGTCTGTCATTATTATATCTTTTTGCGTGGCACTGCCTCTCACACGGTCCTCTATGTAGGTCTTTGGTGTTTGAGTTCAACTGAGTTAATGATTGCTTTTGTCTTTATATCTCCTCCCCCTGTTTTGGTCAAACTAAGGTTTGCTGAGGGTCTCCTCTGTCCTGGGCATTGTACTGGGGGCTGGTGACACAGGAAAGAGTCGGGCTGTGCCTGAGAGAGCCACAGTCTAGTGGGGGAGGCAGGAACTGAGATGTGGGATAACACCAAGCATGACGAGCTGTGCAGCACAAACTCAAGAACCCAGCAAGTTGGGTCAGAGGCCCGGTGCTGCCAGAGTTCGGAAAAGGGAAGGTCACAGGGCGCCTGGGTGGCTCAGTCCATTGAGCATCTGACTTCAGCTCAGGTCATGATCTCAGGGTCCTGGGATCGAGCTCTGAGTCAGGCTCCACACTCAGGGGGGAGTCTGCTTCTTCCTCTGCCTCTCCCCCCACTTGTGTGCACATGCACTCTCTCTCTCTCTCTCTTAAAAAGGTAAATAAAATCTTAAAAAAAAAAATTGAAAAGGGAAGGTCAGCATAGGCCATGAGTAGGGGCAGTCAGGAAGGCTTCCTGGAGTAGGGGAGGCACAAGCTGTACCTTAAAAGGTAAACTGAAATATCAGACAGGCAGTTGGGGCTGCCAGATGATAGAGATTCTATTCAAAATAGGATTTTTTTTTTTTCAAACTAGAATTTTTTATTTTTTTAAGAGATTTTATTTATTTATTTGACAGAGATCACAAGTAGGCAGAGAAGCAGTCAGAGAGAGAAGGGAAGCAGGCTCCCTGCTGAGCAGAGACCCCCCCCCTCCCCATGCAGGGCTTGATCCCTGGACCCTGGGATCAT
>NW_019154122.1:2685067-2717399 GCF_002288905.1 Enhydra lutris kenyoni
GGGATCATGACCTGAGCCGAAGGCAGAGGCTTTAACCCACTGAGCCACCCAGGCGCCGCCAAACTAGGATTTTTTAAACCTGAAGTTCATTGGCCCTTGTAATGGGAAATCCATGTATGCAACCGGCTTTAGGCCTCTTCTCTTTCTCTTAGATAGTTTCTGCATCTGCTCAGTGGGCAAGGGGGCCCAGCAGACCCAGATTCACCATACTGTCAGGAGAAAGACAGTCTCTCTCCCATGACTTTGGCAGAAAGTTGCAGGAAGGACCCTGATTGGCTGGCTTGAGTCATGTTCCTGAGACAGTCACTACGGCCCAGGGATGGGGCACCCTGATGAGCTCTGCTCCTGTGTTTACCTCATGTGACCACAGGGGAAGGGTTCCCCACAGGATGGGGGAGACGAGGAGCTAACCACATACAAATGACAGATGGGCACTTCAGAGTCAGGGTCTGAGGGGTCAGGTGAGGATGCTGGAGGCAAAGGGCCAGAGATGGGACTGACCGTGGATGTTCCCAGAGCTGGGAGGTGATGAGGCCGGTTAGTCAGGGTTGGCGGTAACAGCTCTTATGGGAGACCCATTCTGCCACTCCACTACCCTCCTCCCTCACCTCTCTCTCCCCAACCTCCTCTACCCCCAGTGCCCTCCTTTGCCTCCCAGTGCTGTGCCCTAGCCTCTTGGGGCTGGAAAGATGGTCACCCAGGGTGGGGCCTGGGGGGGGTCTCTGCTCTTTCTAGGTTCAAAACCTGAACAACATCGTCTCATTCCCCCTGGACAGTCTATTGAAGGGGCAACTGAGGGACGGGCGACAGGTGAGTTACCATTTGGGGCACAGGGGTGCCCAAAGGTGGTGGGATGGAGGGAGAAAGCGGTGGGCAGGAGACCAGAGGAGAGGCAGGGCTGGGCTGAAGCCGTAGGTCAAATGAGGCTGTCACTGTGGGACTGCTGACCCCATATTATATGGGACTCTTGGAAGGACAGGAAGATGTAGCTCTGGGGTCAGCCAAGGATGGCTGACCTACTGTGTGCCTTGGCCCTTGTGTGAGATAGCTCAGGCTACTCTTACAGTAGCCGCACAAGGTGGGCTCTGTAGGCATTGTCGTCCCTGCTCTGCAGGTGAGAAAACCCGAGGCCCAGGGAGTTTGGTAACCTGCTTACAGTTCATACAGCTGGCGGAAGAGCCAGGGTGGGCTCTGGGGCTCTTGACTCTCATGCTTGGCTCATCCCTGCCCTGGCAGCTCCCTGCTCCAGGCAGAGCAGAACTCAAAGAAAGTGACAGAATAATCTGCCTGAGAAATCTGTCCCAGAAGGCTCAGGGGAGACACTGTCCTCCCCCCAGAGGCTTCCCTCTTGCCTAAGGCCAGTCACCAACCTGAGAACCACCCAAACCAGCCGGGCAGCTTCCTGCCTACCCCCTCCTGGGCTGAATGGGGCAATTCTGAAGGGTGTGAGCTGTCCCAGGCAAACTAGGCCAAGGATCAGCCAGGTGTCACTGGCTTGCTGTGTGGCCTTTGATAGGCTTCTTAGCCTCTCTGTGCATATGTCCCTCTATCTGTACCCTTCCTGTTGAGAGGATGATCTAGTACCAGGCAGGAGGAAGGAGTGGGGTAAAGTTAGGGGACGAGTCTGACCTTCATCTTTCCATCCTCATCCTCATGGCGATCTCTGTCTTCTGAGGGAGAAGACTTAGGGCAGACCCCAAAATCTTCCCACACCTCAGGCCAGGGCCCACCAAACCCAGCTGATTCTTAGCAGCTATGGGAGGAGGTTGGGTGGGTGAAGGGGCTCAACCCTGAGAACGGGGCCGGTTGGGTCTATTTGGGGGTGGGGGCGAGGTTTACAGTAAGGGCTCCGGGGGTAGGAGTTAGTTGGATTGTGGCTCTGAGCAGCATAGGGGAGCATGAAAGCGCAAAGTTGCCTTAAAGGTAGCAAAGTGTGCTGTGGATTCCCAACCCCAAGCACCCCTTTGGGCACATTGTTCTTTCTAAATCATAGGATTCCAAAAAGCAGCTGGAGAAGGCGTGGAAGGACTATGAAGCCAAAATGTAAGTGGCTGCAGTGAGGGTGGGTTTCCCAGGGGAATGATGCTGGTGTTGTAGCAGGAGGCTAGACACTGGGGAGAACTTCCGTGCTGCCCGAACATGTCACCCACAAGTGCACGGCCTCTCACTCTCTAGGGGCATTCATAGGGGGCGATTTATGCCCAGGCCTGATGGGAGTCTGGGGGCTGGGCTGCGAGACCACCGAAGGGAGACTATTGTGAAGGGACCTCAAGATGCTGCTCTCAGAGGCCCATCTGCTTAGTGGTGCCAGATGTGGGCAGAGGGATGGAAAAAAGCTATCACTTACTGACATACCAGCCACTTAATCCTCACAAGCACCCAGCCCTGTGCAAGAGGGGTTAGCGTCCCGATTGTCAGAGGAAGAATTGGAGGCTCAGAAGGGTTAAGTCACCTGCCCAAGGCCACACGGCTAGGCAGAGGTAGGACTGGGATTCATGCTCCTTGATCCTTTTTCTGCAACACCAGGTGGTGTCTCGAAACATTTTGGTGGACATAGAGGAGGGAAGGGAGTTTGTGGTCATACCCAGGCCTCTTGGGTTCACCACACAAGACACTGGACCTCTCACCAGCTACAGGGCCATCATGGGGACAGAAGGAGCTAGTTCCCCCTGAGAGAGACTCCTCTATCTGCAGGACTCTGCCAGGGCCCACCCAGGCTCACCATACCTCAGAGCACTTGGTGGCTGTTTGTAAAATTTTGTTTCTCTTGCACTTTGCGAAAGCAGTATGTGTCCATTGAGAATAACTTAGAAAATAAGAAGTAAAAGAAGAAAATATTTTAATTATCCTTAAGAGAGGATTAGGGCAATGTGGGGACTAGACACTACTTCTCTGTTGTTTGTATATTTATACATAGTATGAGTGGACCCTGTCATTTTGTCACTTAAAAATGTGGGGATAGGGAAAACTACCAAAACCAAGAGGAAAATTCTTAATTTCCGAGCCTCAAGTAGTAACAGCTTTCTGGTCATTTTTCTTTTTCTTTTCTTTTTTTTTTTTTAAAGATTTTATTTATTTATTTCTCAGAGAGAGAGCGTGAGCACAGGCAGACAGAGTGGCAGGCAGAGGCAGAGGGAGAAGCAGGCTCCCCACCGAGCAAGGAGCCCAATGTGGGACTCGATCCCAGGACGCTGGGATCATGACCTGAGCCGAAGGCAGAGGCTCAACCAACTGAGCCACCCAGGCATCCCTCTGGTCATTTTTCTATGCATAAAGAAATATTTTTACAAAACTGAGAACAGAATAATCATACCTTTTTTTTTTTTTAAGATTTTATTTATTTATTTGACAGAGATCGCAAGTAGGCAGAGAGGCAGGCAGAGAGAGGAGGAAGCAGGCTCCCCGCTGAGCAGAGAACCCGATGCGGGGCTCGATCCCAGGACCCTGGGATCATGACCTGAGCCGAAGGCAGAGGCCCTAACCCACTGAGCCACCCAGGCGCCCCAATCATACCTTTTTTTTACTTAAAAATACATCATGACCATCTTTCCACATTGTTACATATTCTTATATGACATCACTTAAACGGGTGCCAACATATGCATAATTTGTAAGGTATTTTGTCTTCCCTGCCTTTGGGGAAGCATCCTTGGAACGAGATCTTGGCTCCTACCCATAATTATTGCTTGTGTAGGATCATTCTAAGTAGATCCTGGAGCTTTATGGTTCCTCCAGCCCCAGGGCCATGGGGATCTCCTGAGGCTGAAGGAAGGCCAGGACAACCCCCTCCAACCCTGTGCCAGCAGTATCCCTGTCTACACTGCGGCTGTGCATGTAGACCCCGGGGTGAAGGTCACAGGAGCTGTGATGGGCATGGCCATTTGCTCTCACGAGAGGCCCAGGGACGGGCACGCACACGCAGGCAGTCTTTGTCTTTGGGCTTGGATGTGGGGTCGCAACACGGCCTGCATCTTACTGAGTTTCCTTAACCAAGCCTGCAGCCTCGCAGGACACCATGTACCAAATGGAAAGAATAACCCCTACCTCCCAGCCTCCTCCAGGCAGTTCTGCTTTTACCAGAGTTCCATCTTGCTCTTGCCGGTAAGGTGTTGTTTCGAGAAAAGATGCTGCAGTTGGTGGGGAGAGGGGCTCTGTGAAGATTCGCCAGTGAGGTATCACTGGGGCCCGGTCTGGACCCGAGGGCTTCTGAGTCTGGTGGTCTCTCTGAGTCCCTATGCTCTGTGGCCTCCCGGCCCCTGCCATGGGCGCTACACAGGCTGAGCTCCACATCCCGGCACAGGTGTCCGTGTACACTCCTTTCTGTGAGGGCTTCAGGTGTGGCTAGATATTGGTGAGCCCCGAGTTTCTGTGCATTTCCACCTCCTTCCTCCCACACCGGTCTGGGCAGCAGCTGGAAAGGCCACGAACAGCATCTGTCGGATACCACCAGGAGTCGCTTCCTGGTTGGTCACAGAGGAGGGTGAGTTCTCTGCTCTGCCTGGAGCTGCAAAGAAAGGCATCCCAGGCCCTGAGCAGGGGCCGAGTTTTTTTCGGTTGTTTCGTGTGCGGGTCCATTTCCTCATCTGAAACACAGGGCCGGTGATACCCAGCAGGGTTGGCGTGGAGATGCAGTAGAACATCTAATGTTCTACTTACATGTAACGTTCTTTACATGGCTGTAAAGCGTCTAGCACTGCACATCAGCAAGTACTCAGTGGTCATCTTTCCGAGACCAGAACCGTGACCAGAATAGCAAGCAAGGGGCCAAGAGGCAGGAGCCAAACCCTCGGCTCCTAGCATTCCCCCCCGACCAGACTGGGATCTCGGACAATCACGTCCCTTCTCCAGGGCTCGGCTTCATCTTGTGTAAAACAATCCTTCACTGTGACCTGTCAGAAAAGACACCATGGTTGGGGGGAGGGGCGCGGGCGGTGAAATAGGTGCTGGGGATTAAGTACACTTACAGGGTGCCTGGGGGTATAGTCAGTTAAGCAGCCGACTCTTTGTTTCGGCTTGGTCATGATCTCAGGGTCGTGGGACTGAACACCACATGGGCCTCCGTGCTCAGCCAGGAGTTGGCTTGAGGTCCTCTGTCCCTCTCCCTCTGCCTCCTCCCCCTCACGCTCTCTCTCTCAAATAAATCAATCAATCACGTACCGTGATAAGCACTGAGCAATGTATAGAATTGTCAAATCGCTATATTATACACCTGAAACTAATATAACACCATATGTTAACTATGCTGGAATTAACATTTAAAAATTAAATAAATAAATACATTTGGGGAAAAAAAGAAAAAAAGATACTGTGCCTGTCACCAGCTGGGGCGGGAGGTAGGGGGCGGGAGACCAGGCAGGACAGGAGGGATGGAGCAAATCTGAGGCACCGTGTTGGTTACCAGTGTCGTCCCCAAGGCTCTATCGTCAGACAGACCTGCAGCCAAATCCTAGCTCTGGCACTCGACAGCCGAGCAATCTGTGACCCGTCTCAGCCTCAGGCTCCTCAACTGTAAGATGGGGTAATGAATCCTGCCCCATGGGGTTATCGCGTTAGTGCGTGAAGGGTCTGGCAGAGCACCCAGGATAGTATTAGTGCTTAAAAATAATAATTAGTAATAATAGCAGCTGATACCTGTACTCAATTAAGAGCTTCCTCTGTCCAAGGAACTGTGATAAGCTCTTTAGATCATCAGACTGACTCCCCTTGGCAGGGAAAGGGGCTGTTACTGTCTCCAACTTATAGGTAAGAAGTAAGGGAAAAAGCACCACCAAAGTCCCTGCTTTGTGGATCCCACTGGTTTGTAAGCGAGAAGAGAGGTGGGTCGATAAGTGACGGAAATACAAAGCGATGGTGCCACAGGGATGGTGTCAGCGCTGGGGTGGCAGAAAAGACAGGTGGTTTGGTTTGGGTGGGGGTGGAGGGGAGGAGGTATCACA
This sequence comes from Enhydra lutris kenyoni, assembly GCF_002288905.1. Taxonomy (NCBI): domain Eukaryota; kingdom Metazoa; phylum Chordata; class Mammalia; order Carnivora; family Mustelidae; genus Enhydra; species Enhydra lutris. The sequence goes on from NW_019154122.1 coordinate 2,691,004, forward strand.
GGAGAGGCTGTTCAAGGGGTCAGGCTGGCAGATACATGATTCGTTTTGATTCCTTTCCTCTCCCGCCGTCCTCCTCACTGCCCCCCTCACTCCCCGTCTGAATACTAGACTGTCCCGCAAGTCCCCTTTCCATTTCTCTCAGTGTCCTCAGGAACTAGCATTTCCCTGCTTCTCACTCCCTACTCATTTTACTTCTCTTGAGGCAACTCCATTCGAAGGAAATAAAAGTTTTCCAACAGTTGAAATGTTTAGAAACCACTGGTGAACGGTTGAGGACATTGAGGGAAACGGAGTTGTATTCTCTTCCAGCCAGGGCGTGAGAGAATAAAAAGCACTCCCCAGCTGGCAGTTTGAGGTTGGCAGGTCATCTCAGGTGACCAGGTCAGCTTTGGCAATGTAAATTTCTGTAGGTTACCTTAGCGGAGATGGAGGAACAGAGCTATGGTAATTCACAAAGCCGTGTACCGTACTTTACAGCTTGTTTTCATCCTGCGCTACCTAACTTCTGTCCTTTAATCTCCACTACACCAGTAGCCCCCACCCCGAATTAAATAAATAAATAAGGAAGGACCCTGTGCTAACATACATACACACACACACACACACACACACACACACACACACACACACACATTATCTAAAGGAATCACCAGGTGGCTCAGTTGGTTGAACATCTGCCTTCAGTTTGGGTCGTGATCCCAGGGTCCTGGGATTGAGCCCCAAGTTGGGCTCCCTGCTCAGTGGGGAGCCTGCTTCTTCCTCTCCCCCTTGTGCTTCCCCTGCTTGTGCTTGCTTGCTCTCTCTCTCAAATGAATAAATAAAATTAAAAAAAAAAAAAAAGGAATCACCAGCGGTTATTACCATAACCATCAATATCACTAGCATCATCATAATCCTGCTACTTATTGAGGACTTACCATATGCCAGGGACCATACCATGCATTATACCATCTGAGAACAAAACAGTATTTGTCTCGTTTTTGAAATGGGGGAAATAAAGCTTAGAAAGTTTTATAAAATTTAGGTGAGAGAGCTGCCATTGAAACCCAGACTGTGCATTTCTAGCCACTGTACTGTATGGTGCTTCCTTTTTGTCCATGTACTCTGGAGCAGATGTCTCTCAATGTTAGTACATACAGAGCTTCCTCATCCTTTTTTAACAGTTGCATACTATTCCCGTAGCTGGCCATAGCATAATTTAACTACTTCCTCCTGATAGACATTTAGTTGTTTTTCATTTTTTACTATTGAAAGATGTGGTAGCAATGTCTGTGGGAGATTCCCCTGCCCTGCCAGCAGCTCTGTCCTCTCTGTCTCCCACCCTCCTTAGCAAGCTGCCAGGCTCACTGCTGACACCCTGCTGTCCTAGCCAGCACCTCTCTCTACTGCTCATTCAGATCCCCCAAAAAGCATCTGTCATGACCCCCCAGGAGGCCCGGGTCATAGGGTCAGTCCCCACCCTAACTCCACTACCCTGTCACAGACTCCCTCTCGGGATATCATCAAGTCTTAGGGAAATGTAAAAGAGTCACTCCCAAGAAATTTTTTCTAGAAAACCTACAGAACTGCACCCTAGAGCAGTGGTTTCTCAGTCGGGAGTGATTCTGCACCCCCACATCACCCCCCGGGAGATATCTCTGGCTGTCAAAACTGGGAGAGGCTACAGGAACCTTGTGGGTAGAGGTTCCAAACATCCTACATCCACGGAACAGCCCCCACATCAGAATCATCTGATCAAAGTATCTGCAGTTCCAGGGTTGAGAAGCTGCTCTCTGGGTCTCCAGGGACAGATTCTGAGTATAAACACTACCCCAGAGGCCTGACCTCAGTGGGGCCTGGAACTTTAAAGCCAGAATGAACTCTGCCTAGGCCATTGCTTCCCCACTTTACAAATGGGAAAACTAAGGCCTACAGGGACCTGTGATAATAATAGCTGTAGGGTCTTCTGTGTGCTAAGTCTGCTGTATCCTCTGTCTCATCTGAGTACAGAGAAGGATCCCCATTTTGCAGATGGGGAGACCAAGGCGGTGGGGGGGAGTGACGTTTGTCATGTATCCCACAGCCATCTTTGCTTGGGGCTGGCACCTACTTGAAATCACCACTGATAAGCAAGATGTCTCCTTGACAGAGGAACTGTGGGACAGGTGCCCAACCCCAGATGTGGAAACACTCTTGGGCTGAGAGTGGGTGGGCTGCTGGGTGTGGGATTTCCAGGAAATCATTTACACACAGATCCACCTATCCCTGAAGAGGGAAAACAGCCAACCCTTGAGATCTGTGGGGGCAAGGCCCAGGTTGCTCTCAGCTGCAAGCCCAAGAGGCCCCGTCTTCACTCACAAAGAAAACACGGGTTTGCCTAAGCTTTACCTGGGAGGTTCTGTGGCTCAGAGCATGAAGGCGCTTGGTGATCCTTTAAGCCATGTGGTCCTAAACCCCTCCCAGCAAAATCACACTGGTCACCCCAGACCTCACCTGGCCCTCATCTAAGCCTATCACTTCCTACATAAAAACCTTCCATTCCTTCCCACTGCTCTTGGGAACCCTGACATGATCTGAACCAGGCCCTGTGTGATCTGGCCCCTCTGTCCCTTACCGGGAACCACCACCTCTCCGCCTCCACTCCTGAGCCCTGAGGCCTCCTGTCTCCAGCCATCACAGGGTCTGATGCTCCTAGCTTCCTCCTGGCAACTCCACAGACCTCAGCTCTCACCTGGAGCAGCGCTTCCTGAGCGGCCCGTGGTCAGATCCCCATTTTAGCTTTCCGTGGCTCTCTTGATGGCTGGGATCTGATCCACGTCATTCTCCCCCACCAGCCCGTGGGTTCCCAAATCTGCCTCATTCACCACTGTACCCCCACCCTGCCACACGGCTGACGCACGGGAAGCCCCCTTGCTCTTGTGTGCTCGTGGCAGAGAGGAGCATGGGGAGGTGGAGGGACATGAAAGGGGCCCCAGTGAGAGTTGTTCAGGTTTCTCTTTCCTTGGGGCCTAGGGCCAGGCTGGAGAAGGAGAGGGACCGGGCCCGGGTGACAGGAGTGGCACCTGGGGAGGTGGCCCAGGACACTCAGAGAGAGCGGCGCGTCTTCCAGCTGCACATGTGTGAGGTAAGGATGCTGCAGGGGTGAGGGCGGGGTGGGATACGTCTTCCTGTCTTCGTCTCCTGAACCCCCAGGGGGGCCCAGTCACAGGTTCTGGCCCAGAGGGATGGCACCAAGGTTCAATGATGGCCAGGAAGATGAGCCCGGGATGGGGACGGCAGCCCCCTGGTCCCCAAGATTCCGCTTCTGCTCACAACTGCGTGCTTGGCCCTGCTCTTTCCCCAGTATCTGCTGAGAGCCGGGGAGAGCCAGCTGAAGCAGGGTCCCGATTTCCTGCAGAGCCTCATCAAGTTCTTCCACGCCCAGCACAAGTAGGTCTCTGCCCTGTCCCCATCCCCCACACCATGGTCCTTGCCCCTTAACCCTTCAGGCAACACAAAACAAGGCCCCTCCCCAGGGTCTGGCAGGCCCTCGAGGACTCTGTGCCTTGTTGGTGATGCTTTGTACAGCTTCCCTTAAGGGGGTGTTCACCGTGTATCAGGCACTAAGTACTTTCTCTTACACATTGGCTCCCTCTCAATCCCCAGCAACCCATTTTCTCCTCAGAAACTAAGCCTCAGGTTTACTAACATCCCCCAGCTAGTAAGTGGGATCTAGACCCAGACAACTTGGGCTCTGGAGAGCGGGCTCCCACTGGAGAGAGAGCACCGCCCCAGGTGCCCCGCGATCCTTGGAGCACCTTCTCCCACACGTCCTGCTTCTCTCTTTCTCACCATTCTCATCCCTTGTTGGGCCTCACACCTCTTAGCTTTTTCCAAGATGGCTGGAAGGCCGCTCAGAGCCTGTCCCCCTTCATCGAGAAGCTGGCAGCCTCTGTACATGCGGTAAGTTGGGCCTCGGCCTTGGGGACCTGGTCAAGCCCCTGTCTTTCCGGGGGGAGTCTGAGGGTGGGGAGAGCTGGCCCCTGCTCGTCTCGGTCTGGGCCGTGCGCCTGGCCCGTCCACTGGCTGACAGAGGGGTCCTATGTTCCACAGCTCCGTCAAGCCCAAGAGGAGGAGCTCCAGAAGCTGATCCGGCTCCGGGACTCCCTCCGAGGGACACTGCAGCTTGACAGCAGAGAGGTCAGCCCCCGAATCATCCCCAAGTGAACGCTTTCTCCCAAGTCCTGCCGTGGAGGGAGGGAGAGGGGGACCCACTTCAAGGGTCCCTTGAGAAGTGTCTGAGAGGGACCCCTGCAGAATGAGGCTCTGCCCACCCAGACGCCCTAAGGTCTCCTTTGCATGTCGGAAGAACAGGAGACTCTGAGCCGGAAGAACTCGGGAGGCGGCGGCGGGGGCTACAGCATCCATCAGCACCAAGGCAACAAGCAGTTTGGGACGGAGAAGGTGGGCTTTCTCTACAAGAAGAGTGACGGGTAAGTGACCCTGAGAGCTTGACTAACTTGCCCAAAGCCACACGGCCAGTAAATGACAGTTGGGGGAGCTGCCCGGGGGAGCTGTTCTCATCATTTACGTAGACCCTGCGGGTTCCAGGACCCTCCGCTCTAGCAATGCAAAATCCTCTGAATCCTAAGCACGTGAACTTCTCCTAGAAGTCACTGGTTGTTCCTGACTTGAAAAAGGATAAAAGCAGCTGCTAGCAGTTAATGAGCACTTATTATGCCCTAGACCATCCCCGTGCCCTTCCCTTGAACCTCTGTAATATACTGAGTATGCCTGGAAGTGAAAGTGTTGACTGTGCCTTGCTCCCTGGTGTAAAAAAAAAAAAAATCAGTGTGTGAAATGCAAAGCCTCCATGGGATGTTCCCATTTCTCCTGACTACTCAGTTTTTAATCAGAGAATAATAATTTTGGTATACTAATTAATATTTACTTCTTGAAGAAGTGTTAAGTAGCTTTGGATCGTGGGTTTGCCGATTTTATTTTGGGGGGTCTCAATATTTATCTTGCTTTATCCTTAATCGTAATGCAGCTGTTGTGGTCGAGAGCCTGATCCTCCTCTCAGTCTGGGAGTTCCCTAAAGTCCGGAGCTGTGTCCCCTTTGTCAGACTAGTGGCTCTCAGAAGGCCAGGGTCACGTGATTCCCTTCAGAGTAAGGATTCCCAGAGAGTGGGGGCTCTGTTTCCCCCATCAGACTGGGAGGTACCTCAGGGCAAGACTATGTCTCCACCATCAGAAGGGAGCCCCAGAAAGTGAGGGGTGTAGGGGTCAGGGAATGAAGAGGTGTGGCTGGAGGTCAGACGGGTGGGGCCAGGGACCTGGTCAGAACTCTGTTTTCTGATACAGGGGAATTAGGTGTGAGCCTTGGGTCAGTGTCTCTCTATCCCTCTGGGCTCTAGAATTCGAAGAGTCTGGCAGAAAAGGAAGTGTGGAGTCAAGTATGGCTGCCTGACCATCTCCCACAGCACGGTGAGGCCTGGAGGGGACACGATCGATAGGTCCTCTCTTCACTTCTGAACAAACAAGTGTCAAACCCTCCCTCCAGCCCTGGCCCCCAAACCTGGATCCAGATCCCTGGAGACCCCTGTGGGAGGAAGGCTGGGACTCAAAGCTCTCAACCTAATCTTGGCCCACACTCCACATCCCTGAGGCACTGGAAGAAGGAAGACATGAACCGGAACAGGACAATTATGCCCATTTAACGGACTGGGAAAATGGAGGCCTGCGAGTTTGGGAGACCCAGAGGGGCACATGTGTCCTCTCTCCCCAAATTCCCACAGATAAACCGGCCCCCAGTGAAGCTGACCCTGCTGACGTGCCAAGTGAGGCCAAACCCTGAGGAGAAAAAGTGCTTTGACCTGGTGACCCGTGAGTACTCCCTGTCTCCTCCCCACAACTGCCCAGCGCATCTCTAAAAGACCTGCCGGCTCCCTGGAGGCTTCAGTTAGGGCCCCGTGTCCAGTCCCCCGTGTGTTTATCAGACGGCTGTTCCTGCAGGCATCAGACACCTGAGGCCCTGGACGCTGTTTTTAGAGGCTTTACTCCACAGATTATTAAATATTAAAATGTACTTCCATCCCACATTAAATATGATTATTTCTGTAAAGTGTATTTGAATGGATTTGGGTAATTCAGCTTTGGAAGTTATTATTTAACATTTTCACTCTTCATCCTTTGGAGGCTTTGGTGCCAGGTTTTACGTGGGGGCCGGTGCAGGCTGAGAAAGACCTAGATCTCATTCTAGGGCAGCTCTCTCTGGCAGGGATGTATGTGGGGACCCAGTAAGAAGATGGGAGTATCCAGAAGAGAGGTACAGATACAGCACTGTCAAAGATAAGGGAGGGGAAGGCCTGCCCTGCTGTGGCAATCAGGAAAGGCTACTTGGAGGAGAGAGCCTTTGAGTGTAGCCTTGAAGGACAGAGATCGCTGAGTTTGGGGGAGTGTGTTTCAGGAGACAGGACTGGCATGATGAAAGGCACGGGAGCAGGAGAGTGGGTCTGACCAGGCTGACCAGAGTGCAGAGTTCGCAGAGGAGAGTGGTGTGAGATGAAGCCTGGGAATGCCTCTTAAAGTTTCAGACCTTATTTTCTGGCAATAGGGAGCCACAGAGGGTCCTGAAGAGGGGGTGGCCTGATGAGATCAGAACCTTGGGCACAACAGTCTGGCAGATGGTACAGGTGAGGGAAGGGGGAGTTGGGGAGCAGGGAGACCAGACAGGAGGCTGAGGGCCCACGTGGGGTGGTGGCAGTAGGTTTGGAGGACACCCTGTCTCTGAGCTGGGGTTGGGGGGCGTGGTCCTGGAACAGGAGGGCCTTGGTAGGATCCTCCTTTGGAGGTGACTTCTAAGAAACAGCCCATGCTGCTAGCCACTATCCTGCCCATGGTTATCTGCCCCCCAGCTCCCAGATAGGCAGAGTCTGGAAGGGAACCCCAGAAAGTGAGGGGTGTAGGAGTCAGGGGATGAAGAGGTGTGGCTGGAGGTCAGATGGGTGGGGCCGGGGACCTGGTCCAGGACTGTTTTCTGATACAGGGGAATTAGGTGTGAGCCTTGGGTCAGTGTCTCTGACACTAGGGACAAAGCTCCACCTGGACCCCACGGGCTGGGTGAGGGCTCCTTGGATTTCTGTGGGCCAAACATACCCCCTCTCCCCACAGACAACAGGACATACCACTTCCAGGCAGAAGATGAACATGAGTGTGAGGCGTGAGTGACACCACCCCCCCCTTTCTACACACCCCCCTCCCCTGTCTCTCCCCACTCCCCTCCCAGCTGGAGACAACCTGGGGATGGGGACAGGGGAGCCTTATCTACCTCCCAGCCAGGTGACCCCACCCCTGCGGGTATCACTCCCATGCCCCCTCGCACCCTTTCCGTAGGTGGGTGTCAGTGTTACAGAACAGCAAGGATGAGGCCTTGAGCAGTGCCTTCCTCGCGGAGCCCAGTGGCGGTGGCCCGGGACCCTGGGGAGGCGCCGGGCTGGACGGGGAGCCCCAGGACCTCACGAAGCTGCTCATCGCCGAGGTGAAGAGCAGGCCCGGGAATGGCCAGTGCTGCGACTGCGGGGCTGCAGGTGGGCCAGCGGGGGTGGGGAGAGAGGAGGGAGCTGGCAGCGGAGGGGAAGGGCCGGCGCCTCCAGGCACGAGCCGCTCTCCTTGCAGACCCCACGTGGCTCAGCACCAACCTGGGCGTGCTCACCTGCATCCAGTGCTCGGGCGTCCACCGCGAGCTGGGCGTGCGCTTCTCGCGCATGCAGTCCCTCACCTTGGACCTGCTGGGCCCCTCCGAGCTGCTGGTGAGGGCGGGGCGGGGCCAGAGGGGGTTGGGGCGTGGCTTATTCGGGAGCGGGGCTTGGCCGACAGGCTCTGCCCCCAGGGTTTTGCGCTCGGGTCGGGCGGGGCGAGGTGGGGCAGGATCCTGAAGATCCGGAAAGGGGAGGGTCGGGGTCGGGCCTCTGCAGGTTCCGTCCTCCAGGGGCGCTGTCCTAAGCACCGGTCTTACCCCACCGCTTTCTTGCGACCCCAGCTGGCCTTGAACATCGGAAACACGCGCTTCAATGAGGTTATGGAGGCCCAGCTGCCAGCACAAGGCGGCCTTAAACCCTCAGCTGAGAGTGACATGTAAGGGGATTCTCAGATGGGGGACGGGCCGTGCGTCCTGGCTGGGGATTCTGCTTCTCCAGCTCCCGTAGTCTCAGGAGGATCTTGGGCCAGAAGTCTAGGGAGAAAGGAGCCGCAGATCTGGAAGAGTCCAGGACATGGGGCGGGGGTGGGGGGTGGGGGGTAGATCCGTGGCTCCTCTGGGATGGTTCCAGGGGTCAGCGGAGTGGAAACGGCCCATGCTCTGAGACTGTGGTTGACTTCGGCAGGAGCACGCGCAGGGACTACATCGTGGCCAAGTATGTGGAACACAGGTTTGCCCGCCGGTCCACACCCGAGCCTCAGAGACTCCGAACGGCCATTTGCAACCGGGACCTCCTGTCAGTACTGGAGGCCTTTGCTAATGGGCAGGACTTTGGACAGCTGCTGCCTGGGCCTGAGGGACAGGTGAGGACCCCCTCCAAGGGCCACTTATATCCCACCCCCTCTCATACTCCCCAGTCCTTCTCCAGGACCAGCTGTCACTCTCCTCTGCCCCCCACCCCCGACATCTGTTCAAAGCCCACCTGTTGGAGGGGTAAATGGGGTAAATGGGACAGAGCACTTCCGTGGGGCAGACCTGGGCCAGAGTCCTGGCTCTGTGTTTTCCTAGCTGTGTGATCTAGAACAGGTGACTTCACTTCTCTGAGCCTCCGTTTCTCATCTGTGAAATGAGTGGATGATAGCACCCCAGGGTTGAAGTGAGAATGAAGCATGTGTATAAAGGGCCAAGCACATAATATGTGTGCAAGAAGTGTTAGTATCTTTCTTTTTCCTGGACTAACCTTGGACATGGGTAAAGGTGAGTCAGATTAGGTCAGGGAAGCCTGTTGCATTGGTGATTCTGGTAGCAAATATCCCATGAGCCAGGGAGTTGGGAGGGGAAGGTTGTCAGAGACGTCTGAAAGGTTAAATTGGCAGTAGTTGCTGACTGTAGATGAAAAATGGATGTCGCCTTTGAACTGTCTGATATCTTGGTGGGACTGTCCAGTGGGCAGTGAGGGTGCAGCACTTAGATGAGGTAGGAATTTGGAACAGCCTGCACATGAGTGAGAGCTGAAAGCCTGAGGTTAGCTGAGCTCTCGGGGGACCAGCGAGAGAGAAGAACAGAGAGAGCAAGGCTGGGGCTAAGAACCGAATTTGGGAAGCATGTGTTACTGGGAGCAAGAGGAGGCAGAGCCACGGAAGGAAGCATGGAGGAAGGGTCTCTCCTCCCCAAAACGAAACTCCCTCTCCACAGTCTCCTCTCTCAGGGTTCTGGCAGCTTTATATCTGGAGATGTCGGGGGGCAGCAAGAGTTCAAAAGGGTGATACTGGGTTGGGGACAGGTGAACTGGGGGAATCTCAGAGGTGTGGACGTGTACCCAGGCACCTGGAGAGCTCGCCCTGCACTTGGCCATCAGAGTCGCCAGCCCTGCCTCCTTGCCCCTGGTGGACTTCATCATCCAGAATGGGTGAGAGCCTCCCTGCCCATCTGCCCACCTCCTCATCCTCCTCCACCCCCATCCCGTTCCGTTCTCTTCTCCACAATCCTTCCCCCCTCCCTCTTTTTTTCCCTGACTTTGACCCCTTCCCCTGTCTGTTCCCCTTCCTGCCTCCCTGTCCTCCCCCCACAGAGGTCACCTGGATGCCAAGGCTGCTGACGGGAACAGCGCTCTGCACTGGGCTGCTCTCTACAACCAACCTGACTGCCTCAAGCTGCTGCTGAAAGGGAGAGCTTCGCTCGGCGCAGGTGGGGCTCCCAGCACGTCCCCCAGCAGACTTCCATTCTTTCCTGCCCCTGGTGTGGAACTTCCTGCCCTCTTCCCAGACCGAGGGTGTGGGTAACAAGCACAGACTTTGCAGATAGACTGGGGTTCTAATCCTGGTTTGCCTCTGACCACCTCTGTGACCTTGGGATTTGTCCATTCATCTCTTGAACCTCAGCTTCCTTGTGTGTAAAGTGGGTATAATACCACTGACCTAGCAGACCTGCAAAGAACATAAAATGATGTTTCTGAAAGTACCTAACCAAGTAAATACTAGCCGAACGCAAATAATAGTGATTATGATAGCCACTATTTACCGGCATAGTAACTCCTTTAGTACTCACGACAGCCTCGTGAGGAGGTTACAAGTATTACACTTATTTTATAGATAAGAAAATCAAAGCCCAGAGACACTAGGTAACTTGCCCAAGCTCACACAGCCGGGAAGTAGCAGAGCCAAGATTCAAACACAATCTGATTCCAGAGGCCCATCGTAACCTCTAAGCTAGAATGCATTTGACCTTGACCGTGACCCTTGGCTTTACCCCTCACAGTGAACGAGGCAGGAGAGACAGCTCTGGACATAGCCAGGAAGAAGCAGCACAAGGAGTGTGAGGAGCTGGTGAGGTCTAGGAAAGGAGGGGAAGCCCCTTACCCTTTCTGTCTCTCTGCCGAGCCCCTGACCCTCTGAACTGCCAGGGCTTTGTTATTGGCAGCTGGAGCAGGCCCAGGCTGGGACCCTCTCCTTCCCTCTGCACGTGGACTACAACTGGGGAATCTCCCCTGAGCCTGGCTCTGACAGTGAGGAGGATGAGGAAGAGAAGGTGAGTCCCGGCCCCGTCTCTCGGGCCTTTGTTAGCCCATGGAAGGAGCCCGATTGGGCCTGGCAGGGGGAGGGCCAGGGCTGAACTGGAGGAACCAGACCATCCTTTCTCCCATACTTTTGCCCCTGCAGCGCTCTCCTCTGAAGCCTCCAGCCCAGGCCCGCTGGGCCAGCGGGAGGGTCGACCTCAGCAATAAAACCTATGAGACCGTCGCCAGCCTGGGATCAGCTGCCCCTCAGAGCCAGAGTGAGGCCTGCCCCCCACCCTTGCCGGTCAAAAACCCTTCTCGGACCATGGTCCAAGGGCGTGCAGGACATGCCAGCGGAGGTATGGCCAGCCACCCGGAAAAGTGCTCCCCATACCGTTCACGGATGGTCTGCCGTGTGCTGGCGCGCTGAGCTAAGGCTATGTGCGGTAGTCCACGCCCCCCTCCCACCCTCGCAATCACCTGTCAGGTAGAGGCTATCATCTCCCCCCTGCAGGTAAAGGAACAGAGATGTTAAGTCACGTGTCCAAGTCACGTGTCCAAGATCCCACAGCTAAGTCCCTGATGTGGGATCCCAACCCAGGTCTGTCTTATTCCAGATTCCTCAATGCTGTGCTTAAGTAAAAAGGCAGAGAAGCACGTACTGACCACCCACTGGGTGCCCGAGAGGCAGTCTAGTGGGGGAGATAACAGCTAGAATGCAATTCATTACAATATCAGACACCATGGTACAGAATGTAAATCCCCACCCCCACCCCACGAGGGATGTAAATCTCAAAAGGACAGGGATTGGAGTGTTCTGGGACTAGTATTTCGGCACCTGGCTGGCCTCAAGAACTGTTTGTTGACTGAATGAAGAAGCTTGTTCTGGGAGCTCAGGGGAGGGAGGGAGCATGTCCTGTTGGGACTGAGGGGTGGCTGAGGAGGGCGTCCTGTCCTGTCGGCACCTGAGCTGAGCCTGAGGGGTGAGCAGAGGAGTCCAGACTGAGGACCCAGGGGAGCAGAAGCAAAAACAGTGCGTCACTAGCCCATGAGACCCAAGCAGAGTGGGGAGAAGCTGGAGGGGAACACCAGATGGGGGGGCGTGGCAGTGGGGGCCGCCGTGATAGGCCCTAGAGGCCAAGGACTGCTTTGACATTGAGAACAGAGTAAGACATAAAGACAGGTTTTATCACTTCTTTTTTTTTAATAAATCTTTTTTTTTTTAAGATTTTATTTATTTATTTGACAGAGAGAGAGATCACAAGTAGGCAGCGTGGCAGGAGGAAACAGGCTCCCTGCTGAGCAGAGAGCCCGATGCAGGGCTGGATCCCAGGACCCTGAGTTCACGACCTGAGCAAGGCTGTGGCCCAACCCCCTGAGCCACTCAGGTGCCCCAGGTTTTATCACTTCTGATTCCAGATCGTTCTGAAGTCCCCGGCCTGAGCCCTCAGGAGCCCTGCGGGGCCCCTGAGAGCCCGGGCCGTCCAGTCTCCACCTCTTCCACCCTCACAAACCCCGTGGACGCTGCGGGTCCCAGCCAAACCCCACCCAGCTCTGAGGAGGGCCCCTCCCGACCCAGCCTGACATCTGGAAGCACCCCTGCAGAGATGTATCCCCCGGTCAGGTTCAGGTAAGAGCCCAGCTCTGCCGCTGAGCAAGTTTTTCCCGACCCCTATGTACATCGTCTAGCTCCCCACTCGTAAATGGTGGCTGCCTAAAGACTGGGACACCTCCCAGCTCCGAGGCCTACAACTAACGCAATACGCTAGCCTTCGAGTGGGGGTGAGAGGACCCTTCGCCCTTCACACACCTGCCCTGAGTCCAGCCGGAAGGGCTGGGAAGGAGCCTGGAACTCCCACTGCTGCAGATGGGGTAGAAAAGGCTGAGTCCCGCCCGTGTGGCTTCTTCTAGAGGTTCTCGGTGGGATCTCTGCTATGTCCCATCGCCAACCCACAATCCAGTCCTCCCTTCCCTGTACACAACGCTTTCGGTTTTGAGTCTGGAGAGCAGACACAGGAAAGCTCCAGTTCCACGCCTCTGTAGCCTGTGATGGGCCGAGCCAGGACCCTGGAGGACACTGTCCCCACTTGTCTCAGTCCCCAGCTGATACCTGACTCTTTGTCCCTGCTCTAAGAGGCTCTCGGCATGAGGTCACCTTGGCCTTTCCCTGCCTTCCAGCTCCGAGAGCACTCGCTCGTATCGGCGGGGTGGGCTGGAGCCTGGAAGACTGTCCCTCAGCCAGGCAGCCTCTGCCCACAAGGAACATGCTGGTATGAGCTCTGGGACTGTGGTTCGAGGGGTGGTGGCAGGACATGTGGGAGGCAGAGTTGGTCAACAGTAGGTGAGTGGGGTGGGGTCATGGGGACCTCTGCCCATGGCCAGAGTCTATAGGAGGCTGGGTGGCCACAGTTCGGCCAGTCCCTTCCCCTGGTGTGCCCCCTTCCCCCTCCAGCCCAGGACTCATGAAGCTGGGGAGAGCCCAGGTCTTGAGGGATGGCAGAGGTGAGGACGCCCAAGCTAGGGCTTCTCTCCAGGGGAAGATGAGCAGACCTGTGTCAGCCAGGCTGGGGGCTCACTTCCCTGCAGATGAGACAGGATTAGGGTGGCCGGAGAGCGGCCCTTGGCTTGCCAGCTGTCCCCTTGTATAGGAGAGTCTCCTGAATCTGCCCAGACAGGCCACTCCCAGGCAGAGAGGCGTGTGACAGGGACAAGGCAAGAGCGGTCACCCTGAATCCGGCCTCTCCCTGCTGAATCGTGACATCTCTCACATTCACCCATAGTTAGTTGGGGATCCTGGGAGTGGGCACAGGACAGAGCCAGTTGGGCTGAGCACGAAACCACTGTTCCCCTAGGGATCCCTCAGGGGTGGCAGTGGTTGCTGTGCTGGGAGTCAGAGACAGCAGGGGCAGGAGCTGGGCCTCTCTGAGGAATCGTCATCCTCAGTCCATCAAAGTCAGGTGCCAGACCCCAATCTGTGTCCACAACCAGGTATCCGCCCCCAGCATTTAGCGGATACATGTTGGTGGCACATGTGTGATAAGAAGAGCTTGGACTGTAGGACATGGAGGACTTGGAAAAGTGGCTTTGCTTCTTCAAGCCTCAGTTTCGTTGTCTGTGAAATGGGGATAATGTCCTCTATCCATGATAGGATGGTGGTGGAACTGAGGTGGTATGTAATATAGGTACTTGGAACATGTCAATTTTCATTCTTCTCTCCCCAGGTTGGCTTCACTGAAGGAGAGGACTCCAGGAGAGGGGTTCTCCTGGAAACTCTGCACAGCTTTTGCAAAGCTAGCTCCTTGCTGGTCCTTGCATGCCAGAACTAGCACCCATGTGGGACCCCAATGTTCAGTGCTAGGACTTGAGCCCACAAGACCAGGGAACTGAGTTCTCCATTACCTTAGGTCTTGCTCTGTCTGTACCTTGTGCCTCTGTGGCTGGCCTTCCTCCCTGCCGTGGGCCCGTGCCCCCTCCAAAGATACGGGGCCCTTCCATATTTGGGCTGATGGCAGTTCCTTCCCCTCTATCCTGTCCCCGCCCCGGGAGCTCATTAGCTGGGTCTGAGTACTCCTGAGCTACCGTTCGCTGCAGAACCCTCAGTCTCTCATCAGACCAGAATATCTTTCTTCCATCAGTCTGGGGGCTCCATAAGAGTAGGGCCAGCCCACCTTCATCATCCAGACCAGGGATTCTGCCAGCCAAGGGGCTGTCTTTTTGGACGTTCGTTAGTCTAGTACTTTACTGAATTTTTCTCTACGTCCAGATGCCACACGAGTAAGACAAGGGTCTTGCAGATGTGGTCCCTTGCTGTGTCGCTGGTCCCAAAGGCTGGGTTTAGGAATCAGCAGGGCTAGATTCCAGGGGATGGTCCCGGGCCCAGGGGTAGACAGACAATCAGCTGCCTTACACCGATGGGATGCTGCATTGTCTGCAGCTCGCATCCATCCTGGTTGGCCACTGCTCGAGCTGTACCGGCTGTTAAGTAAACAAGCACTAGCATTCCGTTTGAGGAACCGCGCAGCCCTCCTGGGGACCTCTGCTCTATTCCTCAGCCAGGAAGCAGGCTCGGAGTAGCCCCCCTTTGCCTACTGTCCTTGATGTAACAGGAAGGAAAGGAATGGTCTGGGATGATTGATCTTCCCTTCTCTCCTTTTCCTTTGCTCAACTCAGAAGCCTTCCAGTCTTGGGGGAGGAAAGAGCTAAGAAAGGAGGAAGGAGAATAATAGGAATGGGAAGGCAGGGACTCAAATTCTGTTTCCCAGACCCAGAAGTGCCACCATGACTTTCAGCCCCATATTAGAAAACAGGTACAGCTAAGCCATCATCAGTCTCTAAGATGGTTTTATGGGCACCCGGCACTGAGCCCTGGCAGGGATGGGTCAGGCCAAACAGGAGAGGCCAGAGAGTGCCAATGGCCAATGAAGCAATCTGGCCTGGGAGGCGGGGCTGTGTATTCTGGAGACCAGCCTGGTCTGGGATCCCACAGATCCCAATGGGCTTGTCTTCTGGGCCTCCAGCGTCTGGTTTTGTTCATCTCAGACTTGTTATCTCACTCATCTCTAATAAAAGTGTTGTTTTTTTTTTTTTTTGCATTAAATTCAGTGGCTTCATTTGTGGGATCTGAAGAACAGGGAAGGGGTGGGAATCCTAGGGCCTGGAATTCTTTCTCTGGACCTACTAAGGAAGACCACAGCGTGAATAGGGGTTTGCCCCCAGGGGTGGTTTTGCCCCCAGGGGGATGTTTGGCAACACAGAGACCTTTTTTGACTGTTGCCAACTGGAAGGTACTACCAGCATCTAGTGGCTAAAGGCCAGGGATCCTGGTGACCACCCTCCAGTTCACAGCTCAGCCCCCAAAACAATGGATCATCCCATCCAGAATGTTGACGGTACGTGGGTTAAAAACCCCGGTGCAGAGGAAGTGTGCTGGCCAGGGAGCCAGCACAGTCCACAGTCCTTGTCTCAGGTTTAGGTTGACCACAGTCCTTATCTCAGTTTGTGGTCCCCTGAGACAAAGATCTGGGAGCAAGGAGTTTATAGTTTGCAAGGTGATCCCAGGAAATGTAAAGAGGAAGTAGGGAGTGGACTACTGGGTCAAAAAGTAATAGGAGGTGTGTTAATGAGAGGCTACTGTGAACTAGGGCTTATCTTCAGGACCTTCGAGAGACTATTGATTAGAATATGTCTTCGGGGCACGTGGCTGGCTCAGTCAGTAGAGCATGCGACTCTTGATCTCGGGGTCATGAGTTCGAGCCCCATGTTGGGCACAGAAATTGGTTTAAAAAAGAATAAAAAAGAACAAATCTCTGAGTTTTCCCACTGAAAGTGAAAAAATTGGTGTGTTTGCCACCACATCTTTTGTTGTCTTACGTTGGCTGAGGGGTCCTGCCTGGGAGTGTCCATTTCCAAGCACCTCAGCCTGCTCTGAAGCCCTCATCCCGAGATGTGGGAAGGTGTTGGAGGTGCGTCCAGGAACAGCCTGCTGTGACCTCCAAGCGAGGGCAGGAAGAGGGAATACGGCGGGTACCAACAGTGTCTGATACGGTTGAGTCATGCAACCCTGGGCTGCTCTAAGCCTCAGTCTTCCCATCTGTACAATGAAGAGGTTGGACTTGATGTTTTCTTAGGGTCCTTTGAGCCCCAGTGATGTAGGTGTCTTGGCTTCTGTCATACAACTCACCGTGGGAACTCTGTGGAACTTTGAGGAGGATCAGCTCTGCTTTTTTCTTTTTTCAAGGCAATCCTGGGGCACCTGGCTGGCTCAGTCAGTGGAGTGTGTGACTCTTGATCTCGGTGTTGTAAGTTTGAGCCCCACATTGGGTGTGGAGTTTACTTGAAAATAAAATCTTAAAAAAAAAAAAAGGCAACCCTAAGTAACCACAGACAGCTGTCCCTTCAACCCAGAGGTTGCTTGGGAGTTGACCAAGAGACCTCCGCACATCCCAAACATAATGTCTAACCTCCTAAAAGTGGCCCATAATGCTGGCGTGGTCAGACCACACTCACCTCTGGCTTTCTGCCCTGTCTTCCCCCAAAACCAACCTCTAAACTATAGCCCTGCCAATATTTCAGTTCTTCCAACCCTGACACACCAAGCCCACTCCCATCCCTAAGCTTTGCACGTTCAGAGCTCCGGGAAGACTGTTTTGTTCCTCTCTGGATGCCCAGGGCTAGAACTGTCTGGCAGAGTAGGTGTTCAATACATGTTGAATGAATGAATGAATGTTTCTTCCTCCCTTATGTGAATAGTCCCTTCCCACCCCCAACTCCCACCCCACACTTCTGCCCCAAAGATTAAACTTCCTTTCTTCAGGGTAGGTGAAACCTCCACTGGTGCGGGTCCTCTCAAATGTGTCCTTAAAGTATCCTTTACTTCTTCCTGACCCTCACCCCACTTGTGATAATATATTTGACTGCACCCAAATTCCCTTAGGTTTTCTCCTGCCCATAGACTGTATCTCAAGTTTGCTGGGACTAGTCCTGGACACTCAAAATGCATTTGTTGAATGAAGATAAACTCACTCCTTCCTACCATAGTCCCAGGTCACTCACTCAGCAGCAGTTAGAAGCCAGATGAGCCGTCAACCCAGGCTGGGATGGAGTTCTCTAACACTGAACACCCCAAGCCACTGTGTCCCCCCTCTGCATACAGCACTGACCACTTTTCATGCTTCCCCTCCAGGTCCCTAAGCACCTCTTCCAGCAAAAAGATAATGTTGTGTTAATTACGCTCACCAGTTTAGGACTCTTCCTGGGTGTGCTGGAGACACTTGGAAGGAAGGTCCTTCCATGGGAACACAGATGGGTGCGCAGCTGTGAGGGCACAATTCTCTTTACTCCTTTCATCCAAGATCCCCCCTCCAGACCCGATCCCACTGGGGAGGCAGGTGGCCTGACCCTGAATAAATTAGGGGCACCCATCCACCCGGATCAGCATTTCTCAAAATTTGGCGCACCTAAGAATCTCCCAAGTCGTCACTACACAGAAAGCAGTCCTCGGCACAGCCCTGCCTGCTGCACTCACTCGGGGGAGCTTGTAAGAAACGCAACATCTCACTGCAGCCAAGAAAATCGATGGAACCAGAGGGCCTGGGTGCACGCGTGTACACAGACTGTGTGATCGAATGAGCGGGCCCCGGTAGAGCAGAGTTGGATTTGACCGCCGCGCACGAAATATGAGCCGAGCGCTGCAAGCTGCCTGCACTTGGGCGCAGGCACGGAGCTAGGTCCGCCCGCTTGGAGCTGCGACCGTGCAGAGTCGCTGGAGCCAGGACTCCTCCCAGAGCGCTGGGGCACCCTCAGGCGCCCTCCTTGCCGAGACAGCCCCTTGCGTCCGGGGACCACGGCCTCCCCAATTGCCAAACCTCGCTTCGGCAGAAGGGCCGAGGCGCAGGGCCCTCTCTCGCGCGGCCCCGTCCCTCTCGAGAGGCCAAACCCGCCGGCGCCGGCAAACTTTGCCCGCGCGAGTCCTTGAAGTCTATATTTAGTGCACGTCACCCCTCCCCCCCTGCGGCTGCGAGGCGGGCGGGCCGAGGGGGTGTGGGGGGAGAGCCCCGCCCCCGCAGGCGTGTGCGTCGTGTGGGTTTGGGGCCCGCGCGGTCGCGCGCCCTCCGCCTTCGCGCCTCCCGCAGCCCAGGCGCCCCTCGCCCCGGCGGGCGTCGCGCGCCAGCATGGGCCAGGAAGAGGAGCTGCTGAGGATCGCCAGAAAGCTGGAGAAGATGGTGGCCAGGAAGAACACGGTGAGGCCGCAGAGTTCGGGCCACGGCCCCCGCCTCCAGGAGGCGCGGCGCGTGCGAGCCGGGAGTCCCGGGGGCGCGTGCTGGCCAGGCGCCCGGGAGGCGCGTGCGGGACGCCGGGGCCCGAGGGAGGAGCGGCTGGCGCAGGACGCAGCGCTCCTTGGGGGCTGCTGCGAACCCCCGGGGTGGGCGTGTGCCCGGCCCAGGGCGCTGGGCAGGATCGCGCGGGCCCCAGAGACGAGGCTTATGCACGCCTCTCTGGACCAGCGGGGTTCAGGGGCCCTGGGTGGCTTGCGCAGGGCCCGGGAAAGCGAGCGAAGAGACCGGGACCTGGAAAAGGACTTTCGGAGTCCGGGGACTCAAGGCAAAGTCCGGGGAGTGGTGGCGACAGCGGGGCGGGGGAGAAGGGGGAACGGCGCGGGGAGGAGGGGGTGGATTGCAAAATCCTGGGTGCCCGAGAAGGGGCAAAGAAACTTGAGCTGATGTAGGGTGCTGAGCCGCCTCCATCCCTCATCCGGGGAGCGGATCTAGGGTAAGGCAGCAAGGGACCGCAGATCCCACAACCTCACAGCCTGCGGGCGCCAGGAGCGGTTCTACTTGCAACTTTCCCTTAACTTGGCCGCTGGGTGGGGCCCCTGCGGGCGGGGCCCGAACAGGTGCCGGGCAGCCACTGCGCCCTCGGGGGCCCTCGGGGCGGGGAGGGAAGGAGGACTGGCGGTAGGCCTGGGCCCGGGGGGGTGGAGGGTTGGAGGGGAGAGCCGGACCCAGAGGAGAATGCAGTCGGAGGGCCCTACCTGCGCGGCCCGCGGCTCTCAGGCCAACTTCAAGTTAATGTTTGATCCTCACCATGATCTTTGCCTCAAGCTGGCGGCCACCAGGTTGCCTGATCAGAGCAAACTTGGCCTTGGGTCTGGGAAGGCCTGAGCACACCCGGAGAGGGAAGAGAGGACGACTTAGCCCTTGAGAGCTCCATAGCCCCTGCTGGGAGCCTGACCTGTCTTTTCAGCCCTTTCTGTGACTCTAGGAGCTTGGGAAAGGGATGGCCCCTAAGGGAAGCTTTAGAATGGGGAAGAAGGAAGAGTCACCAGAACCAAGGACTGTGTCAAGCAGCCCTAGAGTAGGCACAGTGAGTGGGTGTCCGTATAAAGGCCAGAGTCTGCCAGTTTCCTCACGTGGAGGGAAGAGATGAGATTACCTCCTGGGAAGGAGTGACTGCAGGCAGTGGTGAGTGTGGAAGAGATGTGAGGCCTTTGGGAGCACTTGCATGGATGTTTAGTAAGAGTTAAACAATGACTCCTCCTTTGGGACAGCAAGGTGGGACACGAAACCTGTGGAGTGCTGGGAGCCCGTCACCCTTACAAGCCCAGCCTCTCCCAACCCGGTTCCCGGATTCCCCACCCAGTTCCAAGATCAGTGGAACTGAGCCTCACATCCGAGGGCGTTTTCCCAGCCCCAAGTGGTGGAGCTCAGGCCCCTGTCTGCTGAGCTCAATTCCGCCTCACAGACCTGTCCCTGGCTAACCCCAGGCTTGGGCCAGCAGATTCTGGGCTGGAGGTGGGGGTGGTGGGACACCTGGGGAAAGGCAGTTTTGGGGGAGTAGATCTCTGGCTGAGAAGGAGGGGACCTGCCCTGGCTTCCCCCTCACTCCTTGTATGGTCCTAGGCTCACCATTCTCTAGGCTTTCCCTCTCTGGGCCTCAGTGCCCTCTTCTGTGAAATGGGAAGAGGAAACTGTGTCCCTTGGGGGATGGATTCCTGTGAAAGTACCCAGAGCTCCGTCCAGGAAAGAGCCCCATCTGGATGCAAGGTCTCGGTAGCACAGAGCTCCTTCACGGCCACGTCTGCGCCTGGGCTCTTGGCAGCTTCTGGGTGGGCACAAGCTCATGGCCTGTGGCTGGGAGAGGCGGGGCCTGCTCTGGGAGCAAAAGTGGGGCCCGCCCAGCAGCGGTTAGGGAGAGGAGGACACATTTCCTGTAACAAGACGGATCCTCCACGTTGCAGCTCAGGCCTGGGGTTTGCTGCCAGTTACCGAAGTCCCAGCAACATACTAAGGGCTTTTTGTCAGCTGCTGTGAGCGTCCGGCTGAAGCAGCCTCAGACACAGAGCCAGAGCGACAGCCATAGCGACACATACACACAATCACACACAACAAACATAGCTGCACACACGCAGCCACACACCGCAACAGCTAGACAAGCATCTACACACGTAACTGCGTATGAGACACGGCCACGGGCACCGACCGTGCCAGATACAGTGGCCATGATGTTTCCAGAAAGACACATACATGTGTGCGCCGCAGAACCACCCTCAGACAGCCACACTGACCCACTCAGAGGTTGTAACACGGGCATCATCCCACAGAGACACACAGACACGCTGCTCGGAGCCGCACACGCACAGCTCCACGCGGGGACCAGAGCTACAGCTGGGCGCACACCCCAGCCCTGTACAAGGAGAGTCACAGCTGGCAGCTCTCCCTCGGGGTTCCTGGCAGTTTCTCTCCATCACCCCCTAGCGGTACAGTGGGACGCACAGAGACACACGCCCCATGGTGAGCTGCAGCCACAGCCACTATTGATTTTTCAGGAATTTTCCAAGCTGGCTGTGAAATACAGCCGCTGTTTTATTCTTTAATTGATTATAGTTGACAGCCGATGTGACATTACTTTCAGGTGTATGACATAGTGATTCCTCAGCTCTATACATTCTGTACGCCACCGCTTGTCACCGTATGATGCTGTTAAAATACCATCGACTTGGGGCGCCTGGGTGGCTCAGTGGGTGAAGCATCTGCCCTCGGCTCAGGTCATGATCTCAGGGTCTTGGGATCGAGCCCTGCGTTGGGCTCTCTGCTCAGTGGGGAGTCTGCTTCTCTCTCTCTCTTTCTCTCTTGCTCTCGCTCTTTCTCTTTGAAATAAATAAAATCTCTAAAAAATAATAAAATACCATTGACTATATTCCCTACGTAGAGCATTATCTTAAAAAGTAAAGATATACTTACAATTAAATAAGTTATATTAAAAACAAAGGTAATAAACTCTCCAAAGCCATCACTGCTAATTGTTTTACTTCATTTCACTATCACCTGGGGTCTAGACTGATTCACTCAGATCACATCAATATGGTGGAAACAGCGTATAATGCATGGTTCTGCATGTCCCTTCCCAGTCCCTCCTTTACTTCAGTGACAGCGGTTGGTAGCTTGAAACTGGCCATGGGAGGACTATTGACATGATAGAAATTGACAAACACTACAGATCAGGTGGTTTTTTCTTTGAGAACTGGGCATTAAACATTGAGCAACTGGCCACTCCCCTTACTCATATTTCGTAATCGCACACCCCGAGGTCGCTACGTGTCCATCTCGACGCAGTTTATATCGTGGTTAGAGCCGAGGGGCCTCAGTTCGAATCCCAGGTCAATGTCTTGCAACTTGGGGCAAAGTATTTAATCTCTTTGTTCCTTGGGTGGCTCATCTGTGAAAATGGGGTAGTAATTTGGTAAGAAGGGGGCTAGTGATAGTATGTGCCTCACAGGGCCAGTGTGAGAGTGAAAGGGACAAATGCAGGTGAAGGACGGAGGGCAGGACCCAGCACCCAGGAAGCCTTGAATTAGTGGTGCACGCAGAGTTGTTTGCCCACACGTTTATATACACGCTTGCACGTCCACGGGTCACGCCTCCGAAAACGTACTACAGACCGAGTTCCAAGAGAGGCTGAGGGCAGCCCTTGGGACACGGTCTTGGCAAGGAAGCCTGGCAGGCAGGGGCTGGCAGCTGAAACCACACACTGAGACCAGGGCAAGGGGCATGCAGGACACAGCTGGCGCTCCCAGGGGACCGAGCTCAGGACAAGAGGCAGGGATGGCCTCTGGGAAGTGGGTGTAGGAAGGAGAAGGCTGAAATGGGGGCAGGGGTTCACAGGGCCTGGCAGCCAGCAGATTTTCAGATCTGAGGTCCTTTGCTCCCTTCCACCTCTCCCTTCCCACCTCTGCTCTCTGCTTTAGCCATTCAGTCAGAGAGTGCTGAGCTGTGTGCTGAACCTTGAGGTTTCAGAGACTAAAACAGTCCTCTTTGCCCCAAAGAAATGAAAGTATATGTCCATACAAGGACCTGTACGTGAATGCTCCTTGGCCTAGCTGGAAACTACCCCTACGTCCCACCAGCAGGTGAATGGATAAGCCAGTTGTGGTACATCTCTGCGATGGAAAACGACTCAGTAATAAAAAGAATTCTTGGTCTATGCAGCAACATACATGAATCTCAATTATGCAGAGTCAAGGAGAAAGCCCATCACAGTACACTTTATTTTTTAAAAAGATTTTATTTATTTATTTGTCATAGAGCACAAGCAGGCCGAGTGGCAGGCTCCCTGCTGGACAAGGAGCCCAATGTGGGACTCGATCCCAAAACCCTGGGATCATGACCCGAGCCGAAGGCCGCGGCTTAACTGACTGAGCCACCCAGGCGCCCCCGCAGTATGCTTTATATAAAATCCTTTCAAATGCATCTAGACTGACGTCAGAATACTGGTGTCCTGGGCCTGGGGTTGGGGTGCAGGGCGGGAGGGATCACAAGGGGGCACAAGGGAATTTTGGGGGATGACGGCTATGTTCTTCTCTTGATTGTGATGATGGTTTCACGGGTGTACACAAACATCAAACATGCAGCGCATTGCATATCAGTTATATCTTATTAAAGCTATTAAGAAAAAAAAAAAGCACAGTCCTCACCCTGCAGGAGCTCACAGTAGGCAAGCAGAGGACTGAGGTTGCAGACGCAAAAGCAGTAACAAGAAACCATGAAGTAGTTACTTTAAGAGGACAAGATGGCGGAGGAGAGCGCATGCCCAGTAGAGGGAACAGCAGACCCGAAGCCGGGGTCGGGGGGAGGGGCAGTGGGTAGAGCTGGGACCCGGCTCAGGGAGGGCACGAAGCCAGCTGGGTGGTGGGAGAGGAAGTTAGGGGGCTGGTCCGGGGCAGAACTTTTTCCCTCTCTCCTTCTTTTTATCCCTTGCCTATCCTTCAACCACTTGGCTACGTTTATCCTGTAGCTGAGCAATCTCCCCTACCTCCTGCACCCCTCTTTCCCGCAACACCACACAGTGTCAGGAAGGGGCCTGGGGCAGAGACCATGGCCCCTGTCCTCACCTTGTGGCCTCCCACAGGAAGCGGCCCTCGACCTTCTGAAGAAGCTGAACAGCTGTCGGATGTCCATCCAGCTACTCCAGGTGGGGCGGGGATGGGAAGCCTCGGGGGGCTGTGCCTGGGGGATGGGGAAGACCTTCTGGGGAAGAGGAAGACCTGGGGGGACCCTTCAAGGGTGGGGTCTGGGAGGGATTTCTGACGGGAGGGCCAAGGGCGGGAGAGGTCTTGCGCCCTGAGGGTGGAGACTGAGGCACTGAGATGGCAGCCTGGTACCTTCCAAGGGCAGGAGGCCCTCTAGGTCTGTGAGGAGGACCGATTTGTTTTCTTAAATACCCCAATTCCTAAGCCCTTGGGCCTATGGGATCTGTTTTTTTTTTTTTTAAGATTGTATTTATTTATTTGAGAGAGAGAGAGAGCGCATGAGAGGGGAGAAGGTCAGAGGGAGAAGCAGACTCCCCACAGAGCTGGGAGCCGGATGTGAGACTCAGTCCCGGAACTCCAGGGTCATGACCTGAGCTGAAGGCAGTGGCCCAACCACCTGAGTCACTGGGCCTAATGGGATCTGAAAGGCCAGTGATCCAGGGAGAAGGAAAAGTTGCCCACTTTTAGACCCTCCCTGTGTTGCCCAAACAGCCCCCAAGCATTACCAGAAGTTCTCACCCCTGAAAAAAATCAGCACAGACCCAAGCTGTAGGGTTGAAGACCTGTGTCTTCAGCTGAAACTTGAACTCAGAGATGCCAGGAGGTAGACGTGGTGAGGGGTCCTCAGCGGCAGTTTTTCACCGAAGCCATGGTCACCATCGGGGCTGGGGGCCGGGCCTTGGGCCCTGGACTTCAGTGCGTGCTGCAGGACCAGTGTCACGACATCAGCCACGGCTCGGGGCCAGGGCTCTGCAGAGGCTGGGGCGGGGGACAGGGTGGGGATTGAGCAGGGGCGGGCCTTGCCAGTTAAGGTCACCAGTCCTGGGGGCCCATTGGAAGACCAGCCCTTGACCCTCTGGCTTTGCAGACAACCAGGATTGGAGTGGCCGTCAATGGGGTCCGCAAGCACTGCTCAGACAAGGAGGTTGTGTCCTTGGCCAAAGTCCTCATCAAAAACTGGAAGCGGCTGCTGGGTGAGAGAAGTCAAAGTCGGCTTGGGCTGTGCTTTTCCCTTCTCCTGGGTTGGGACCATGCCTGGCTTACAGCAGGCGCTCAGTGCGTGTTTGTCAAATGACTTAAGAAATGACAGGGGGCCTCGTAGCGGAGAATGCCAGTGTTGGCCCACACGCTCTGCACATTTGTAAACGTGTGCCTCTATGTATGTATTTCCGTGTGCTTGCATGTTCTATAGAGAGCACACGTCTGTATAGACGCATTTGTGTAAATACGGTCTGTGTGCAGATACCTTTCTATCCCCGTATGAGCACGGGTTTGCACACGTATGTGTATGTTGCATAAACATCCGTGTGTGAATGTATTTCTGTGTGAGTGTAAGGGTGTGTTGGGGGCATGTGCTGCTGTCGCGGTCCCTGCCCTTTGCTCCGCCCTCCCCGAAGTCATGCTGGGGTCTGCGGAGATAGAGCGCAGTTTGGGACTAATGCCATGCTTTCGTTTTCAGACTCCCCTGGACCCCCCAAAGGAGAAAAAGGAGAGGAGAGAGACAAAGCAAAGAAGGAAAAAGGGCTTCACTGTTCTGACTGGAAGCCAGAGACAGATCTTTCTCCACCAAGGGAAAAACGAGGCAAAGAGCCCAAAGACAGGTATTTTTTTTCTGGGATGGAGAGAAGGGGGTGACATTTGTCCTGTCCTCTGCCAGTGGCTCTGTTTCTATAACTTCATTTAATCCTCATGCCCTGGGAGGAGCTGCTGCTCTCACCTCCTATGGGGCCCCTTTGAGGGGTTCTTCTTGGGCTCAGTCAGACAGACCCGCAAGACCCAAATAGGCCATCCCTGTCACTGACTTTACCGAGAGGGACGCTGGGGCAGGAGGCACACTGTGCCAGCAGGGCAGGCCCAGGCCTTTCTCATCTGCTAGGGGACCACACAGCCTCCAGAGCTCTTCTGAGTTCTACCCAGGTACAGGGTAATGAGTCCACAATGAGGAGGCCGTGAACCCCTGACTGAGAAGACAAACTGCCAGGATCCCAGCAGGATTCACTGTCCTTGGCGCAGCCCCCAAAAGCTATGGTTTTCCACTAATTATTTATATTGCGTTCAGAGCCCTTCCTGCCTGCATGTAATTTACCAATCAGGGCTCATTTGCTATAAGCAACGTTGCCTAGTGACACAGCTGACATCCCGCCCTTGTCAGGGTTCCAGGTAAATGGGGCTAGGAACTCACTTAACCACACAGAAAGTAAAGTGTTCTGTTGCCTCTCTATTCAACATTTCCATTTCGTGAGGAGGAAGCCGAAGGTTGGGGAGCAGGGACTTTTCCAAGACCACACAGCTGTTTTGTGACCGAGTGGGATCGCATCTTTGTCAGACCCCCAGACTTCTGCTGAGAAGAGTTGTTTGTCTCAACTCCATGTCCATTCCCCCTTGCCCACCTAACCAGGGTCCCCAAATTGCATGACTTCATATAGGCTCAAATGCCTTATCCATGATAGCAGATGAAAGTCTTCATCAATGTACAAATAAATCCGACCTGTTCCCTATGTGACTAGAGCCCTTAAATCCCTGGGTCTGGGGGGAGGGATCTGCATTTGTTCATCTAATAGGTAAGGAGGCAGTTTTAAATAAGAATAGTATCTGATGGTAGATAATAGTAGGTATTTTATGGATAATATCATCCATGATATAGCAATATTTTAAAAAGATTTTGGGGCGCCTGGGTGGCTCAGTGGGTTAAAGCCTCTGCCTTCGGCTCGGGTCATGAT